>NC_068356.1:101989569-102339569 GCF_020536995.1 Dreissena polymorpha | reverse complement strand
ATCTCTGTTTGAATCCTGAAGTCTTATAGAAGCCATTATGACGTTGTGTTTAAACTGGTTTCTACTTTCGATTTGAAAACCAATTTTTGTACGTTTAATATATACTTCAAATATCTTTTAGGTTAAAAATGAAATTATCGTCAAAAATATTTTCTTTCAGTATTACTATGCCGAATTATAGTTATGAACACCAACTGTTATCCAAATAGAACAATAAAACACTATTACTGTTCTAGTACCTTAAACGCCAAGTCGCATATTCAATATCTGTTTTGTTAAAAGTCGTTAGGGAAATATGATACTTCGTCGACAATTACCGGCATTACATCGTGAAGTTCGCTTACATCAGAATATACCATTTTTTTGGATTTTAAATAGCGTCAGCAGAGCGTGTTATCGTTCGTTATACATCGGCTTTATTTGGGTGAAATATTGATCGGTGAGTATTGCAAAATAAGTGCTTTGTCGTTCGTTTCAAATCGATTATCTTCGCTCTTTGTCGGAAGTTAACCCCAGCTTTTTGCTATGATATCCAAGTAGCAATTCCGCCACACACATCACGCGTTAACACTGAAAGACGTTAAGGACGTCCTCTGAACAGCCGCACTCGTTCAATGTAACTGAGCCAGACCAGCTATCGTCTAGTTCCTCACGAAGACAGAGACGGTCCGTCACTTGCATTTAATGACGTTTTAGAGTAAATTACGTCTAGCTTTGTATACTGTATTTCAAAAAAAGAAGCCATGAGAGTTCCAAGACCTCCAAAATTGAGATTATAAAATTTAAAGAAAATAGAAATGAACACGTTAGTAAATAAAATTAAGTTATTTAGATAAATCTATATACCTGTCATTAAATGAATTTCGTTATAAACAGCTAGTAAAAATAAATGACCTTAAACAAACCTGAAATGTATACTATCGTTGAAGTAAAATGCTTCTGCACATGATTCGCTGTCACCTCTTGTGTATGGTACTGTCGAACTTTAAAGAGTCAGTTTACAGTACAATACTTGCCCCAACATTACGATTACCACAAATGTAAAAAAAAATCGGGGCTTGAGATCAATCTCCCTGCTCAAATCTCAATTTCTTGTTCAGCTGAGGCAAAATTAAAAAAAGTGTCATTATAAACAATTTAATTTGTGCTCAAACGGAGTATGAACATGACATCATCAGGTTTGTTGGTTTGTTGCTACCTATCTTCTCATCAATAAACCTCCGCGCAGATATTTGACTGGAACCAGCATAGCTGGATTAAATTTCTGCCTTTATTACCAACAGCGTGATGATGGCCGAGCCACGTGGTATTATATTTTGTCCCGTTGTTATTTTTACTTTTACACTAAACTTATCCACTATTTTCAAAATATAAGAGATAATTAAACAACTTTTCATAACATTATACTTAAACAAAATAATAAAACCTTACACAATCTGGTAGGATTTTCTTGTGATGGCAGAGATTGTGAGAGCATGGAACGACAACTCTGCTTGGAGATTGCTCATCAATATCTACATGTCGGCAACTGTCACAATTAAGTTATTAATAATACATTTATCTCAAAAGTATTGATAAGAAAATCAACGTACAGGCGATTTGCATGATAAGTTATATATTTGCAAGTACAAAAAAGCCACTAAATATCCAAATCGAAAAAATCCTATCCAGTTTTACTAGGAATTGATTAACATTTGCAAGGATTATGCAGTTTTACGTGTGTCTCCACAATATGCTTCTATTCCTGTTATTGTATTCGTTGAGATTGATTTTCATGTCGTATGTTATACAGTGGTGTTTACGTCATTTAAACAATATAAAACACGACATGCAACTTGTTTTCTATCGACAAAGAAGAATATCATTGTGGGATATTGTGCAATAATTAATTAAACTAATCGAACACAACAATATATAGTTCCTATTTATAATCTTTAAATACAGTCTAAGAAAAATGCATACATGACATGAGGTTTTCTTGAATAGAAAAGAAAAGACAGTATAAAGCATAGCGAATATCGAGCATA
Source organism: Dreissena polymorpha (assembly GCF_020536995.1). NCBI lineage: Eukaryota > Metazoa > Mollusca > Bivalvia > Myida > Dreissenidae > Dreissena > Dreissena polymorpha. The sequence continues at coordinate 102,337,542 of NC_068356.1, read as the reverse complement.
GGACGAATACCAAGGTGGGTATTTCGTATCTGTATATTTACATCGCTTCACGTCATTTAACACGATACACTGCATAACCGCTGATCGTTGGATAAGAAGGAATAGGCGACACTGAAGGTTTCTGATTTGGTCACAGGTAGTGTTACATAGTGTCAAAAAATAGAAAGGGACATTACTGTGTTATTCTGAATACTAGATCACGTAAGAGTTGTCTTTACTGTTAATCTTGTAATTGAGCCGTGCTGTTTGAAAAAGGGGGTTTAATGCATGTTCGTAAAGTGTCGTCCCAGATTAGCGTGTGCAGTCCGCACAGGGTAATCAGAGACGACACTTTCCGCTTTTATGATATTTACCATTTCAAGACAGTCTCTTCTTAGCATAAATCCAGTTTAGACGGGAAATGTCGTCCCTGATTAGCCTGTGCGGACTGTGAGGCTAATCTGGGACGACACTTTACGCACGTGCATTAAACCCATTTTTCACAGAGCACGGCTCAATTATATGATTATGCTTCATAGTTTGATGTTCACTTGTATCTTAGGTATTAATTAAAACATATGTAGCCACATACGCATTTCGTGATATTTATAACACCGGCTAGACTACAACAGGTAGCATACCATAATAATATTATTAAAAAAAGAAGTTTCATGCTGCTTTCAATGATCCAAAGCCGCTTACATCCTCGTACCCGTTGATCCTGCTTGTATTTCTTCGTTCATATCAAATTAAATCAGTAATTTAATGTGTAAACTTAAAATAGCGTGTTCTAGTTTAATAGCTATTTCCAGACGAGTGACGAAAACAAGATGATGCGCTGTTGTTTTTCGGCACAAAGCTATTCACGTACTAGACGCTGATCAGTCGCTTACTTGTGGTTCAATAACATTTGTCAATTACTGTGAAACCATTATTATTCGTCAGACATTAATTTTCGTCTTTTTCGTCCTTCGACCGATGGACGAATTCAAGATCCTAACGAACAATCATGTCACATATGTGAAACAAATAAGACTGAATTACCGTAGGCATGAGGCATTTAAATCCAGCGTAATCCACGCATATACACAGGGCTCGAAATTAACACTCGCACACTCGCAAAATGCGAGTAAAAAAAGATTGCAAGGTAAGTTATAAGCCACTAGTATTTTTTGCAAGTAAAGAAATAGTGAAAAAAAACGAGTTATATTGCTAAATGCGTTCGACGGCATGAACGCTAAACCGTAGGTCAATTTTTTGAACGTCCGAATACCCATATGCGGAAGCGCGCACCTTGTTTGTAGACTGGTATACTTATAGTACAGATACCCGGATGGTATTGATACAAAGAACATGAAACAGTCGACTATTCACACTCAAGTTAAATCCGGTTTTGACACTAAGGGGTGTACATTATACAGTGTACTGATAACTGACATTTCCTGTAAAACGCGAATGCAATAAGGCTGTATCGAATGCGTCGACTTCGTTTAGGTAGAATAGTGTTGCTTAGCGCTAATTGTTAACAACTTTATTACCCATTGTGTGTATTGTGTTTTTCAGGGGTGTTGCAGATTATACAGCCAACACGCGGCGAATCCGGATTAAAGACAATACTATTAAACGCAATTAAAATATGACGATGTGTGATCAACACCTGACTGAAATATATTCTGCGCTTTTATTACAAATAAATAAAGAACATGTTGATTTGTTTGGTTGTTTGGTTTTAACTGCATCTACTATTTTTGAACATATACATAACAACCCGTACCTTCGTTGTTTAAAACACTCGTTAACGGTTATTCAGTCCCACTTATCCGCTAATCATAACAAAGAACGTGTCAATGACATAAAATAATTAGGGTCAGTTACTATCACCTGAAATAACAGACTTGTTAATTGGCATATGCCAAACAAGTCCCACCTGCTGCAAGTGACTACCAAGTGTCACCCCTCTTTCCCCAGCACGATTTTTTCGCAACCGCGTATTACATGTATTACAAACATTACAACACATCGGACGCTTTTATTTTCAAAACCAGAAATGGACGAATTTAAGTGCTGACGAAATAGTCATTTTTTTAAAAAGGACGAAATTTCGTGCTGACGAAAATAAATGGTTTCACAGTACCTTTTATACTGTGATTGGTCCCCGACTGAATAATGGCCAAAGAAAACTTGTTCAATACCTATCGGATAAATGTCTTTATTGCAAAATTAATGACTATCTGCGACCAATTTGAAAACCAGTAATTGTCCTACAATACCTTGTTCAACATCACTAATAACAACCGTTGGTTGAGGTTCGATATGTGATTATAAGTTAAGTTCAGGCTATGCGTTTCCACGGTTTAAGTAATGAAGAAAAACCCGTGTTTTGAAGGGCAGAATATACCTATCCCGGAAAAGCACGAATTTTAGAAAAACCCACTAATCACCCCGGTACAAACAACTCTGGTCCATTATATCAACCAATGATAGCTTCCTTTAAATAATAACGGTTGATACGGTGTGTGATTTTGAAAAGATTATAAATGGGTCATGTTTATTTGTACCAGCAGAATAGTGGGTTTTTTCCAGAAGTTGCTCTTTCCGGGATACATATGTAGCCGGGTTGTGTATAGAGAACACAAGTGGGTTGTCTTATATATTCTTTATTTTATAGATGTCTATAATATTGAAAATGATGGCCTGAAAAATAATACAAAAACAATTATGAATAACTAATTCAAATTGCAATAATTAAACATTGCAATGAAATACATAATAATCAAATACATTTATATTACAATAAGCAATACAATACAATACAATGTAATTATATTAACAATAAAAGTAAACTCACCAGCGACCTGAGGACTTAAGTTTTAAAATAAATATATGCTGACAAATTGAAAATGCCAACATCTATCTCTTACGAGACTTTATGATGGAATGATCATAAACTAGAGTGAATCAAAGCGCTGAAGGCACTGAATTTGTTCGCTGTTATATAATCTTAGACGCAACTCAGTTTTCAAAATTATGTTATATAGCTTTTTATATCGCAAATTTGAAATGACCACAACCCATTTAAATTTATAAAGAGTGTGTCTTAAAGCACAGGTCGAGATGTGTGTTTTTTTCAAATCATTGATACAGCTAATCAGTGTGCACAGGCTATATAATCTTATTTGACATGCATTAAACACCAGAGAAGCAATATAAAAGGGCAACACACTCACACAATGTCTACTTTTCAGTTGTACACTGGTGTGTAAACAGCAGAAGACAAAAATATTTTCATAATATTTTAACGTAAGAAATCATAGAAAAGGTTAATACAATTTAGAAGATTTGCTTGCGGAAATAATATTTCAAGTTTATATTTAATATTTTCCAATGAAATTTCGCATACATATACTTAAGTATACAAACAATATGTATGTGTAATTTGGTGGCTGAAAGTTATATAGTTATTGACTTACAGAGAAAGTTTTTCGTTGTCAGCTTGAAATTCAAATTTCCCTGTTAATGCTTAGCACCGCCCACTTGATAGGTTATGAACTTCTCTCGGCCAGTAGCTAGCGAATGACTCAAATCAAGTTTCAGATTCAACAGTATACCAAATGCTGTCTGCTCAAACACGTGTTTCTATTTATAAAAACTCTAATGTTAGCAGCAAATCACCGGCAGATAAACCCAGCCTACTAGTTAATGTTGGTTAATATTTTACCACCGCAAAATCAAGCAAGTGAGATCCGGCTTTTAAGCCCCGTTTTCCCTGAAAGCAACCAATATGTACAGATTTAAAAGATAAACACTAGACTGGCCAACGTTGTCTTACTACAAGTTGTTAAATACACTCTATGTACTGTACCAGTGAGAACAGGTAGATGCGGAGATTGAAGCAGACGCTTTAAGCATTATCGTCTGCTAAAGTTTACTGGAGTTATCCACACAGGCAGTCACGGGTTACGGTTCCCGCCGTACCTAAGCCCATACTGATCCATACTGATTTGCAAAATTGCGTCTGCATTATTTGTGAGCGAAAACTATTGAAACTCTATAGTTAAAACATCTCACATAAAAACATGCAGTGTTAGTAACTCATTCACTCACCACTTAGCACCCACACTGATACTCGCTCACATTCTTGCATGGGGTAGTAATATTAAAGGATTAGTGTCAGAGTGAATACCCTGTTACACATATATAAGAACCAATTCATTGTATTTCAATTTGTAGTGCATGTGTACCTTAACTGATAATATGAAGTGTCATACTTGCATGCAGTTTCGCTAAATGTACATGTTTTAATTATCAAAATTTGTTAAGTTGAGTCATTGCATTTGTATTAGCATTATTAGAATATTGTCGTGAATAAACTGGTCATATACTCATATACCCCATGTTTGCACCCGTGATAACATTAACATTAACACTAGTTATTTAGATAAAACAATTTTATACACGACTTTGTTTGGCTAAAAAAATTATATAACATTTCCAGGAAAAATACAACAAAGTACACAAGACATCGTTATGGATATGTTTGTGAAATACTAATTACTGCATCGGAATTTGTTTGTTCATACTTTTTGTATATAATGTCGTATGAAAACGCAACACAAAATTAAATATGAATTCACATACACGGTAAATGCGTACATGTCGATTCCCCATTAAAGGCATACGACCTATCATACGCTTGTTAATTGCCAGATATTTTTACGAAGTCGTAACCGCTCATTTTTTTCTGTGCGTGGCTTATCACCTATAATTAGGTATATTTAATCCGCAACGTAGAAATGAATTAAAATGCTAAAATGAACGATATCATGTGCATATTGGAGAACAAATATCAGAAGAAAAAGTTATTTATATGCATACAACTACGAAAACTCGATTAAAATCAAAAGAAACATTTTAACATTGAGTATGATGAGCTGACTACTTAAATTGTATTCTCGGATAATCATTCATGTTTATTGGTGGGTTAGTGTCTGACCAGAACGTTAAAAGTTGGAAGGTTTTAAGTTAAAACGTGTGTTGTCTCTGCCCCAGCAAATTCACGAATACATAATTATAAATGCGATTAAGTGCAAGCATATGTTTATTTTAAAATAAAATCATACCAAAGAGGAGATTTATAAAATCTGCTTTTTTCGTTTTGCTTATTTTTGTTAAAAAACACACACGCAACAATAACATAAATTTACGGCTTTATGTGGTGTCCTTTACATTTAAAAGATGATGTCTTCTGGCTTTTTACACGCAGATGTGACACGCTGGATATTACGTTCTTACTGACGTGTGTTGATAATAATAGAGCTTAAGGCTTGTGTAGGATAAACCCAAAACAAGTATTATTTTGGATGAACGTGACACTCCGATCGTGACAATAAGAAAACAATATGCATTGCAATGTTCAGTTCTAGAGAGGTTTTCTTATATTAATATGCCTTTACCAATATTTTACGCGCTAAACTACACATAGGTTAAGTTTCACATAATGAGAATAAAAATAGTACTACATACACGCATGTTTAAATGTGTTAAATTGTTAATTGCATTTCGTGAAGTTATTCACTAAAACACATTTACATAATAAGAAATGCACATACATGCAGGCAGTTCGAAATCTTTCATTTTTTTATCGATTTAAACTAATCACAACACTTTTCTATTATAATTTATCGGAAAAGTATTACGAGTTGAACTAATATCACAACACACGCAGGTTAGTATACTGTATGTGTGTGGACAGCATGCTCACATGAAGAAATCATGGATAATTATAACAACACTAGCATATGTGTTTATAAACAAACTGACTAAGTAGTTGGTTAGAATTTAACACGTGAATGTAATATTAAAAACAGTAAAATAAATATATACATGTATTTCAAATTACAATGCGTCACAAAAAACTTCATAGACGGCCCTCAAAACAGTCAGGCCATCGTATACCGATTAGTAGTAGAGTTTTACATGAAAAGCATATGATATATGAAGATCATTACATTAGTATATGAACAAATCAGGTAATGTTAAACAATTTTATTTTGAAGACAGACTTAACATTTTTAAACGTGTTCACACAATTAACAACCTGATGCATAAAAGATATTAATAAATATAGATTTTAATTCTTTATTCTAGTTTTGACAATTTCACCTTTATTGAGACTTTAAAAAGCATTGTTTCAGGAATTACTTGCAAATTCATAGGGTATTCTACAATGCCAACAATGAGAAATGTGCATGTATTTATTAATGTCAATTCCATGACTTAGTAAGTAACTCATTTGAGACAACGAGTAAGTAAGCCATGTGGACGAATTTAAAGTCGGAGGAGTGTATCAGCAAGTCGTGGGAATAACTTAGTAATTCGAAGGCACAACTAATAGGGGTATTCCACTACCACCCGATTCCCCACGATTTGTCCCGATTTCAAATATTTTGAGGTCGGGGACATTCGTAGCTTAATCGGCGAAGGTCGTCCTAGCTCATTCGTAGCTAGTCGTGGGCCGGTCGTAAGTGATTCCTGCAACTCGTGAGCTCCTGAAAAATCGTGGCCAGATTGTAAACGGGTTCCAAGACTGAATTTAATCGCATTTAATTGACTCGTAACAGCGTCGTAGTGCGCTCTTTGGCGTCGTAATGGAATCGTAGGTAAATCGTGACTCACTCGGGAAATCGATGATCACGTGATCTGTCTACGAATCAGCTTCGACTTTGTCAAGACTCTTACGAGTTATTCCCAGTGAGTTGCGAGCCCGCTAAGATTCTCGCGATTTAGATCAAGACTCTCACGAGTTCATTCCGAGTGAGTTGCGAGCCCGCTAAGATTCCCGCGATTTAGATCAATATCAATATGTATTGGCGCCTAATTCATGGGTGCGTTCGGTGAGGTCCTAGCTTAGTCGTGACCGATCTGCATCATTCTTAGTACAGTCTCAGTAGATTCTTACACATCGTAGTGAAGTCGCGACCCTATTCGCAAGACTTCAACCTAACCCCACGATTCGTCGTAACTCAATCGTACCAGTGTCGTAACTGAATCGTAGACTGTCACGTGTCTTCCCGATTCAATAAATGTGATAAATCGTAGCGAATCGTGGGCTTGTTTTCGTAGTGGAATAGGGCCAATAACTAAGTCTTTCCAACGACTTAGTAAGTCGTACAAACGATACAACTTACACGTTTGAAAAACATGTAAGATATGGGAACGTGTTTGCAATTCGGGGGAATAAGCTAGTAAAGGGAACGAAAAGGATATGACGTTAAATGGCATAGTAATTCATGGTTACGAGTTCGTAAGTCGTGGGAAAGATATAGCTCATTCATCGGAACAAGTTAGTAAGTCGTCGAAATGATTAGTAAGTTACGGGAACGAGTCGCTTCAAAGACATAAATATAAACAAGTACATGTCACATTTGTTCCACTGCACTTGGGTGCCTGCCACTCAGTATTTCCATCAAACATATTGTGTTTGTTTTAAATGATTTTTTCGAGCTCATTTAACAATGCTTAAGAGTAATAATAAGTCTTCATTTGCGTAATTATAACAGCTTTTAGGAACGTTGAACTATTTCAACAGGGGATGGGCGGGATATGCTGCACGGTTTAAATAAAAACGCTTAAACTATGCATTAGCATAAAACATAATCTCTTTTATTGTACACTTTGTAGTTTCTGTTGATACCAAACCATTTTATTCAGTTGATTCATATAATGTAGTGTACTGTTTGGAAGAGTTTTTTTCAGTGGCATCCACATGAACTGACTTATTGTTGAGGTAAATTTAACTTACGGCAAATTAACGCTAAAGACGCCACATAATGGGATATTTCCAATTTTTAAGTGGGATACTAACGAATTCAATAAAAAAAAAAGTTAGTGAAGTTCAATATCACACTTTTATTGGAACCCCTTCAATTATCAATTCAAATCAAGACCGATGACAAGAGTTTGAATTGGAATGAGCAGGACATTTAAGAACTGTGTACTTTGAATATTTTTATTTATATTAATTAATACAAATATCAATATTACACTCGTTGCATATTATTCTATAGCATCTCCTCTAAAGAGTGTTATAGATTTTGTTTCGATAAATTAAGGTTGAGACCATCCTTCCAACATTGTTAAGTATAGGGTTTACATGTATCATATTTCTATGTAAGATATTATGAATTTAATAAACAGAGAAGACAAAGGGTTCAGAAATTTTGTAAACTATATGTTTATCTATTTACATTCAAGATTTCATGACCTTATTCGTCAGGATAATAATTTAACTTTCGATAAAATATCATTTAATTAATATACAACTGCATTCAGAGACCCTCCTTTTGTAACTTTTCTATCACCTGTTTGGGTTTCTTGTAGAAATTGTAACCATCTTCGTAAACGTTTCGTCTCGACGTTCGACCTCTTCCGGTCTATTCGAGTTTTGTCAAGTCCGAACTGACTTAAAACGTGCTATTAAAAATCGCAAAATAAAACCCTTAGTAGTTAGATAAAGTTAAATAACGTATGCAAAAGACATAAAGAAGATTGAATATAAATACAGACATTGGTACATTGTTTTGTTCAGTTTCTGGTTTTTACATTCAGGCTTTAGTGTATTCCCCCGTTTTTTTCAGTTAAATGATATATATTTATTTATGAATCTTTTGTTTTGTGAAAGGGAGATATTTAGAATCTCGCATATTCACCGAACAAGGTTAGAAAGACATTTACTTGGTCGTTAAGTAATGCTTAGAATATTCTAAATGAGCACTGTATCACTAGCAGTAACATGTTTATTAGTGGGTTTTGTTATAAACCTGTTTCGCTGGAATGGCTAGGGTGCAGTGTTTTCAATACAACAGGTTGTACTGTAGTATGTAGAAATTGATGTTGTTATGAGTATCTATCGCAATGATAAGTGACAGATAAAATCGGTTTACTCGACTACTTAACGACAATCATGCACATTTTTTTAGAGGCAACAGCCTAAATCAAGAATTTCACATCGGTCTCTCAGCCAGCTAGTCGGGAGAAAGGCCTGCTACCGTATTGGGCATAATTTATGAACATTTATCTAGGTAGACACATTTGGCCTATAATATTTAATATAGGTCATTAATTCTGAATTTATAGTACTGTACTTGGTATGTGGACCCGTTTGCAAAATGTAGTTGAGGGCGTTTCTCAGTGGAATTGAGTTAATGGGTTTGTAAACATGCAAAAAAACGAGGTGCTTGTCTGACATCATGCCACGTTTTTGCTATTATCGATTTAAAGATGGTCGTCATTGACATAATACAATTTTTACCTTTATTTACCGTAACAACAATATACATTCATAATAAATATATATACTGACTAAATATAGAGTGTAGGATGAATTTATGTTATCAATGTATCTTTTCAAAGTCAGAAAGACCTTGAAACGGCATGTACAAGGTCATTTTGTCATTAATACCGCTCAGTCCTTTGATTCGTTGATTCGTTGATTTGCTGCATTGGCAGCTTCAATTTTACTAAAATGTAACGCTTATTTATGCAGTTTTAAATTGTCAAATGCTGATTTGCATATGGTATTTGTATTAAAATCTATAAAAAAGCAAAACAACCATTCCTCTTTATAGATAATCATTTAATTTTATGCTTATTAGTGCATTTTGATTGCAAACGTTGATCCGATCATTTTATTTACAAAAACCGGAAAATCACAGTATAGTATTGCGAAATGCGAGTCTGTTAACCATAGCATGCTGGCTGCTATTTTGATAAATTTTGGTTTATTTAGTATGTTCCCACGTGTGATTAATTGGATTTGTTGCTTTTATTCTAGTGTTAAATGTTTACATATCTACGATCTCTGTTTATCAGAGAAAATGTAAATGTAGTATCTCTTTTTGAAATAATACAGACAATACAGACATCAGAAGATGGAGGAACCTCAATACCCAGTACTTTCATCAAAATGGACAACATTATGGCTTAAATGGACAACTCGGACTATGCTGACAAATCATCAATATCTGGTACCGAAGGTTCACATTATGCTACCCTAGTGGTATTTCAAGTTGACACAGTGAATAGGTCCGTTTCCAAACCCCCAGTGTCCAATACAGGAATAACCCGTGCACATCACAAAGCTACCATGTCAAGAGGTACCTCCCCATATCAATCCAATAGTTAGACCAGCCTTATCACAAGATAATTATGTTGCCGCATCCTGAAACTAAGCAGGTGACGTTGCTCGATACACAAACTTCCCGGAATGTAGCCACAAAGCGTGAATTCACTATAAGTGTTTTGCGCAATGGTTTAGAAATAGAAAATCCTCATATCTGGTCCGCCGTTCATATGCTTGTTTCTTCTGCTGTGGTGCCGATGATGCGTGTTGGCATCCTACGTGTTATACCAAGACCCATCACTGAGCGTGCTACAGTCAGACATTGCCTCACTAATTTTTAGAGTGTGCGAAGACAGTTAAATCAGGAATCGCTGGCAATATGGTGTGATGAGAGTGTTTTTGCTCTTTCAGCAGCGAGACGAACAAGTTCAGCGACCTATTTCTTTGTATGGGCCCTTTCCATGGGACCCGTGTCTGCATAGGTGTCAGGGCAAACATCTGCGAGGCTCTGGCCTAGATGACGTATTGCTCGAATGTTGGGTGTTTGGAACAGGTGCGATAGAGATATTGTTGAACGGCAGCCATTATTTACGGGCCCTCACTGGTATGCTGATGGTGGAGGATTTAATTCATAAACTGAAGTGGAAAGCTTTTTGGACACATAAGGACGAGGAAACATACCCAGTCCTTTAGCAGATGAAGTAACTGCAAAACATGCCTGTTGCCGATGAACGCTGTCCAGAGCAATTTGAGGTTATAAACGGGCAGATGGAACAATTGCTTTAAGACTTTCTTGAGTTTCAGAAAGAATGTGAGGCTAAGTCTGAGCTTTGCCAATTACTTGGTGTTTAGTTGCAGTTAGTGTCCATCGTCAAAAATGCGGTAGTCTCTGACAGAGAAGGAAACTGGAATCTGCATGTAGCTACCATTGAAGATTCCATGCAAATATTTGCTGAATATGACTGCATAAACTACTTGCGTTACGGTTAATGGTACCTTGAACAAATAAATGTAATGGAGTTCACACATCCTGAGCTTTGTCGGCGCTTTTCCATTGGTCAAATGGGTTGTTCGGGATCGCCCAGGCTGGTTTCGCAGTGTTGCAGGTGATATGAAGGTTAAGCAAACTATTCAGAGAGTATCAAAGGGCCCAGGAGGTCACTATGTTGTAAGAGAGACACGCCATGCTGGTGCAGTAGCAGAATTTGAGCTTTTGTTCCATGACATAGATTCCATTACCAGCCTCCTCAATCTTCCAACCACCAACAAGCCGATGGATCACACAGAATGTCATCTTCAGCATTCGCTGAGCGACACTCGTCGTCACTCGTTCAACCACAATGTAAAAATAATGTTGAACTATGTGCTCGAACGTCAGAACCAATTATACATTACACAATTTACGGACAAAACTGGCTGTTGACAAAGAGGTTGCTGTACGGCTTCTCAAATGTATTGAAAAATGGTGAATGTGTTTACCGCGCATACATGCGGGAGAGAATAGTTGAGAAAGCAAAACAAATCAGTTCTTCCATTTCAAAGAGAAAGCTTCCCAAGTTCACTTACCATCTTAAACAGTCATTATTGACATCAACAGCTATTCTTAAGGAACGGAAAGCCCCGTCTGCCAACGATATGGCAGATGCACAGAGGAGCATGGACATTGCAAAGGAACGAGGCATGTCCCTCAAGCAGATATTACCCCATGATTTGATTTCTTCATCTCCATTATTTGATGGTGACCTTCCAGCCAATGTTAATAAGTCAAAACTTATTGGGGAGAATGAATCTAGACTGGACATCAGTAAATGGAGTCGGGAATCTTTTCTTCCCACTCATGTCATCGTTGACTTCATGTCTAAGATTTGACAGATGCCACTCGCACAATTTTCCACTGGGTGTTGCAATCAATGCTGTCATCAACTTAGCGTCAAGCATATGTGAGGGGCCAGAGTACATTAATCTTTTACTAGACTCATACGTTGAAATGTCTTTAAAGGAAGGTGAATGGTTGTGGCGCGGAGACGAAGCAACAGGTATTGCAATTATTGACATGATTAGAGACACACCAATTCCACAACAACTTAATAAATTTTGGGCATCCGAGGAAAATAAGCGTAATCTTCAACTATTGGTAAGGGATATAGTGTGCAATGACGTCTGTGCCAACCCTATCATTGCTAGTTCAGTTGTCTCTGACAATGAAGCTCTTCCAGCAATTAAGTTTGGTAACGAAATCATTCCTGAACTGTTAAACTGGATTGAGGAGGCCGATGCCAGGATAGTGACTCATGTTGAGTGGGCTGCTTGTATCAATCAGTGTCAAAGAGTTGTTGTGATGTCCAACGACATCGACGGCTTTTCATTATTGCTTCACGTCACTCCATATTTTCACACACTCGGTATGAAAGAAATATGGCAGCAGTATGGTACTGGTGAGAAGCGTCGAATGCTTCCGTTACATCAGGTAATTTCTCGGCTTGGGACACCACTTGCAAAGACAATGATAAAGGCTCACATATTGACAGGCGACGACTGCATGAGTAAAGTGGGAACCAAGCATGCAGCTGTGACCTCTGACCCGGTTCATTTTTTAATGAATTTTGGAGAGACAGATAACTTGTCAGAGCAGGATGAAGCATTAGCAGAAAAGTAACTGGTACGCGCCTGGGCAGGTGCCAGATCGACAACAACTGCGGAAACATTTGACCAACTCCGACTAGCGAACTATACCAGTGCTATTGCTGGACTTGGTTGCCTACCTCCTACAGGCAGTGTTATCAAAGGACATATTCGTAGAGGAGCCTTTCTAATACATAGGACTTGTAAACTGCTTATATACATTGATGTTCTCGAGACACGGCTGGCACCAGTTACACATGGTGGATGGGAGTAGCACCTTGGCATGCTGTTGCACACAAAGTGCCTGAAGTCTCTACCATGGAGCTTGCTGATATTGTGCAAGTGTACAGGAAAGTGCGATACTCGACGTTGTCTGTGCCGTGCTGCTGGCGTGCATTGCATCACATTTTGTCATGGTAATTGGACAATTCACCTTGTGGAAACCTGACTTGAAATGACTAACTTTGGAACTATATGTTATCTATGTGAAACAAATTATTTTTAAACCTATTAAAATTAGAATGATTTCATGTTGATGAGTTGTGTGCGTTTTTGCTATAATGCCTACGGAATAAGGTGTAAGCCCGTTAGCCTGTCCCTAGTACTGGGGATGACTCAGTGATTACCCAATCAACACATCACATTGGCTAACAGTCTTCCCTACATCAAAAAGAAGTTAAGTCGGTTTGACTTTGAGCCAATGTTGAACAAATATAATGGGTTTGCTTGGTACTTGGTTTGGCCGATTATCACTTTTTCATACCATCTGCATTTCGGTTTGAGTCCCGCTCACTGTAGTGTGTTTCCACCGAAATGTTCAAATTAGTGGTCACTTGTCTGTGAGTACAACATGCGTAAATTATCTAAATGTGCCAATATTACGTAAAACGTGCACAACAATATTGTAATTGAATTAATAACGTCAAATTTTGTCACATTAAAGTTTATACACTGGCTTTTAATTTCCAAGGTCGACTCAAGGTCGTTGATGTATCATATGACCTTTTACTTGACCTTTCCAGATCAATCACCCTTCATATTTAACAAAACCTGTCATAACTGAGTCTTACAAAAAATACATAATTAAGAGGTAAAACATTTGATTTTACTCCAAAAGGCAATATGTTTTTCTTTTTCAACATGGTCGTCGGCGGTCATATTGGATTTTGGTATCTTTAGGCTCCTGGCAGTGTTACGGACAAGAACCTCGGTAATTTATCATATATAAAGACTTATTAACTCACATCAAGTGAGAAAATCTCTCAACCCAATTTAGCAAACGGGACATCAGACCTAGTCCTTCACTATTATTGTCAAATACATCATGCCCGATATAAAAGAAGACAATAATCATATTAAACTTAAAAAGTGTGTCGTCAATAAATTATTTTACAACGGCTTAGAGATGCCGCCAACAATATTTTTTAAATCAGTACTAATTTTCTTACATTGTTACACACAAAATCAAAATGAAAAAAAACGTATATTGTAAGCGCCAAAATTACCTGGTGCGCCTGTAATAGGTACGAAGGTACAAGTGGCGTTTGCATCCCGCGAATATTTCTTGGAATCTGATTGGAAGCGGCACCAGCAGAAATTTGGTTCCCGGTTAACAAAAAGAGTACCAATAACAATGGAAAGAAACGACATTTTTTCTAGAAATGTAATCAATGTTTTTTACCGTCCTGTGCTGTCTTAAAAGAGCTAATCAAATTCTGTAAGTATTATTAGAGTGCATTACGTACCCGTAAAATGATTCGCTTACATTATAAAGGCTGTCAGCATCTGATTCGCATGGTACAATAGTATATTGTGTGATTGTTTTGCTAAGGCATGGCCTACACGTGTACGAACAATGATCGTTTAGTCCATTTCATTTAATAGACGCTTGTCATTGCGAACAGATTGTATAATACAAATTTGATAAACATATACATAGAATTCTTTACAAATTTAAGTAGCTAAATTACTGTTTTACGTTTAATAGTAGAAATTCAATAATGAAAGATATTGGCTTATCTCCCTTTGTTCAGTGGCAAATTGTTCTTAGGGAAAACATGCGAATTTAGGTATATACAAGTGCTAATAAACGGTAGTTGGAATTGTTGATTTAAAACGCATTTTAAAGCTGTTTTATATGCAAATATGTATAATTTTACATTGGTTAGAAAATGTGCAAAGCCCTTGTTTTATCATTTGCTACATATAATGATTTCTTAACTTTGTATATTTAATGCTTTCTTTAATACAAGAGTCACATGTTGTGTCACTTACTAGAATCGCCTCTTTGAGCCAATGAATAGTCACCACATTGGATTATTGAAAGAAAAATATATATGGTTGACTTTAATCAAGATAGATAATCGATGTTTGGAAATGTGACAATGCTTGCGGTATTTGCCTCCCTTATACAAAAGGCAACTTATTCAAGGAACTTTGTGATTATTTAGTAAGCAGCAACAGATTGAAATTAAAACCAAACAAATATTGTTTTTTCATTTATTAATTACATTGTCACATAAAATTATCCAATATACTTGAACATGTACGTGGTACATGTATTGCATTATTGAGTATTTCTAGGACTGAAAGATTGCTTTGTTTATTTCAGTCAATCGTTGTCATCGTTTTCAACGTTTTCACGTAGCCATTTCACCGGACGCTGCGTCGTCACTGTTTTCAATGGAAAAATAAAGATACAAGAAAACGCATTGAAAAGTTACTCTTTTAACCGATTAAGACTGTACATTAATTGAAGAATTTAAATTTCATTGAAAAATTTACTTGACATTTCTACGCCATGTCTCGAGCTGATGACGATCCAGAACCTCGTCAAAGAACGTTGACCGAAAAGGGCCTAACATACGAACTAGATGTCAGAAGCAAAGAAAGAAGGCATTTAATTAATAATTTTAACAATCTTTCAACCAGCCTAAGTGACACTCTAAAATATGAACCAAACCCTGAAGCGGTGAAATCAAGATACACAATTTGGCTTAGTGCTTATGAACAATTATTGTCAGTTCACGAAAAAGTACAAGGACTACTTGATTTAGAAACAGCCAAACATGATCACGAATTATTTGAAAGGCAATCTGTGGACTTCTTTTCTATGAAGCGTGCTGTAGAGCAGTGGTTCATAGAACAATCACAGGGCCGCACAGGCACCAAAAGCGATGGAAAATCTGTGCGAAGCAGTGTCAAGACAGATGTTTCAAGCCACGTATCAATTGAAAGGGTCAAAGAAGACCAGAGAAAGGCAAAGTTACTCGCCAGGCAAGAAGCCTTTAAAAAGAAAAGGACCATAGCAGAAGAAAAACTGCGCCTGAAACTGAAAGAAGAAGAACATGAAGTACAAACTGAGATTAATGTTAGTGATGCTAAATCACGAATTTTGGCTGACTTGGAAAAACGTATTCTAGAGGATAGTGCCTTTGAAACAAAACCACGAATTCCCGATGTAAGCACAATAAAAATTGACAAAACTCAAGAATCATTTGGAATAAGTGTGGCGCGTGAACTTAGTAAGCCACGTGCGGAAATAAATAAATTCTCTGGCTCAGCATCTGAGTACACAAGATTTAAAAGACAATTTCAATCAAGAGTCAGCAACAACACAGATTCCTACGACGAGAGGCTCAAGTATCTGCTTCAATTTACTACAGGAGAAGCACACAAAATTGTAACAGGATATTCTAATTTGAAAGCGGAAACTGGTTACATGGCAGCCTTCCAAGAGTTCGAAGAGAGATATGGCGACGCTGACGTTATCGCCCAGACATACATCAAAAAGGCGCTGGATTGGCCCATCATCAAGGCAGACAATCCAAAGGCACTTGATAAATTTGCCATATTTTTTCGAGAATGCCAGTTCGCGGTTGCGGATGTTGACGCAGGGAGAGTACTTGAATACTACGAAAATTTAAGAGCAATTGTACAAAAATTGCCTTTCTATCTACACGACAGATGGCGAAACCTTGTGTATGAACAAAAAGGAAAGGGTCAAACCATAAAATTCGAAATTTTAGTGACCTTCGTAAAAAAAAGAGGCCAAAAAGGCAAATGACCCCGTGTATGGGAAAGAAATGCTCATGAGCAATTCAACTAAATCTGCAAACGTTAAAGACAAACAAGTTCCCAAGTCGCGGCGAACCATGTCAACAATAGTTAGTGACAATAAGGAAAATAGCTCTGCTACTAATCCATGCTTATTTTGTGCAGGACATCACAACCTGTGTAACTGTAAAAATATCACTTTGAATCTTCTTAAAGACAGATACACTTTTTTAAAAACAAAGGGTTTGTGCTTCAGCTGCCTTAAAACGGGCCATAGGAAACATGAATGTAAAGGGAAACTAACATGTAACATTTGCAAAAGGCTACATCCCACCATAGTTCACGTAAAGCCACGTATGGAAGTAGTAAACTCAAATGTAGCCAATGCACCAATGGCTGCAAAAACAGGTCAAATATATGCAGCGCGTACGGGGGCTGGCACCGCATTGCCAATCGTGCCAGTAAGAGTAAAGGCTAAAAGCAGCGACAAGTTTGTAGAGACATACGCCTTCTTGGATTCGGGTAGCACTGCCACGTTTTGTTCAGACCGAGTGCTGCATTTACTTGGAATCGAGGGAAAGAAGACCATTCTGAACCTAACTACTCTCGGAAACAAGCAGAAACAAACCACTAGAGAGGTAAGGGGCTTAGAGATCAGCTCCCTGGATGGAGAGCACACAATAGAGCTCCCACCGGTATTTACTCAGCCGTCTCTGCCATTATCAAGAGCAGATGTCCCAAGTGAGGAAGATGTCACCGGATTGCCTCACCTGAGAGACCTAGAGCTCGAAAGGATAGACAGTGAAGTGGACCTATTAATAGGGGTAAACGTACCCAAAGCAATGGAACCATGGGACATTATTGCTAGTAAAGACGGTGGTCCTTTCGCAATAAAGACCCTCTTCGGTTGGGTTGTTAACGGACCACTAGAAGTCTCTGGAGAAGACACAGAAAGTTTCGTACAGGCACACTTCATCAAAGGATCTGCGTCATTAGAAGAGCAGGTTAGAGACCACTTCAATAAAGACTTTCCCGAAAGAAGTATTGACGACAAACTCGAAAATTCAAAAGAAGATTGTCAGTTAATGGAATCCATGAAACAGTCGCACAAGCAGAATGACCACTTCTTTGTAAATTTGCCATTTAAACACCAATGTGTAGCTATGCCAAACAACAAAAAACAAGCAGAGCAAAGGCTGACCATGCTGTTAAAGCGCTTTGATAAAGATGCACGATTTCGAGAAGCGTACAACGATTTCATGAACAAGGTCATTGAAAAGGGGTACGCTCATAGGGTTTCACCGGACGACAAGCCTGAAGATGGTAAGGTCTGGTACTTGCCTCACCATGGTGTATTCCACCCAAAGAAAAACAAAATCCGAGTAGTGTTTGACTGCGCTGCACGTTACGGAGGGACATCCCTGAATGACCAGCTCTTGCAAGGACCAAACTTGACGAATGCACTAGTCGGCACCTTAACCAGATTTAGACAGGATGAAGTCGCAGTTATTGGGGACATAGAAAATATGTTCTACCAAGTCCATGTGTCCGCTAGCGACAGAAATTTCCAGAGGTTCTTTTGATGGACAGAGGGCGACACAAGTGCAAAACCAGTGGAGTTTCAAATGGTCGTGCATTTGTTTGGATCGACATCATCTCCAAGCTGTGCCAATTATGCTCTGCGGCAAACCGCGGAAGAAGCGAGAGGAAAGTTCGATGATGAGGTTGTGAACACCGTGCTGAGGAACATGTATGTGGACGATTGCCTGAAATCCGTAAAAACGGAAGATCAAGCGATATCACTGGTTAAAGATTTGCAAGCGGTCCTCAAAGGAGGAGGATTCCACATATCGAAATGGGTTAGCAACAGCAGCAGGGTTATGCAGTCCATTCCAGTACAAGAAAGGGCAGCCGAGGTAAAGAACCTCGACCTTTACTCTGACCAGTTGCCCTTAGAGAGAACTCCAGACTCAGATGTTTTCAGCTTCACTGTCGACGTTAAGGATCATCCACATACACGTAGAGGAATTTTGTCCACAGTCAGCAGCATCTACGATCCCCTAGGGTTCCTAGCACCTATGATCCTCAACGCAAAATCATTGTTACAACAACTTTGTCAGCTTCAAATTTCTTGGGATGAACCCATTCCAGAAAAATACGACGAAAAATGGTGCCGTTGGCTTCAAGAAATAAACGAGCTGCATAACTTCGAGGTAGACCGATGCTTCAAACCTTCAGGATTTGGAATAGTGTCCTCGTTAGAGTGGCATCATTTCGCTGACGCTAGTGAAAAAGGGTATGGAATAGTTTCATACTTGCGTATGGTCAATTTAAGCGGAGACGTACATTGCGCATTTGTTATGGGCAAATCACGCGTTGCGCCACTGAAAAATTTAACAATTCCTAGGTTAGAGTTAACTGCAGCAACAGTGGCAGTGCGAACAGACAAAATGTTGAAACGCGAGCTGGATATTGATATCGACAAAACAACATTCTGGACAGACAGTATGTCAGTGCTGAGATATATAAGAAACTTCACATCAAGGTTCCATACGTTTGTGGCAAATCGTTTAAGCGTTATCCATGAGGGGTCCAAACCTTATGAATGGCGCTACATCAACACCAAACTGAACCCGGCAGACGACGCCTCCAGAGGTTTGCCTATTGACCAAAGACAGTGGAAAAATGGATGGATTGAAGCACCATCATTTCTGCTTCAGAATGAAGACAAATGGCCTTCTACACCGGAGGACGTTGGTAGGATCGATGCGGATGATCCAGAAGCTAAGACCATAGTAGCGATTTGTACCGAAACAAAGCAAGAAAGTAGTGACGCAGGCTCTGTCGCTGATAGATCACGTTCAGACTGTATCGAGCAACTGATAAATCATCACTCTTCCTGGTACAAATTGAAAAGGAGCATCGCCTGGATTCTGAAGATAAGAGACGAGTTGCGCAGACGTGCTGGTAGGAAAATTTCTCCTACACTGAAGGACGAAAACCTCAACAAAATCACACATAGTGATTTAAAGAAAGCTGAGATCGCTGTTGTCTCCTATGTGCGAAGACGGACTTTCAGTAAGGAGATAGAAGACCTTAAAAGGGTTCATACTCATGTGAAAAGAGACAGCTACATCAGAAAGCTGGACCCAACTTTAGAAAACAATGTTTTGCGGGTTGGTGGACGCCTCAACAAATCAAGCATGCCCGCAGAACAGAAGCATCCGGCCATCCTTCCAAAGGGACATCATTTAACGACATTAGTTTTGCGTCAAGTTCACGAAGATCTCATGCATGCCGGTAGAAACCACATGTTAGCCACACTACGACAACAATATTGGGTAGTTAACGCGCCATCCGCAATTAGAAAACTGCTCAGAAAATGTGTAACATGTCGCAAGTGCAAATCGCGTGTAGGTGAACAGAAAATGGCCGATTTAACAGAAGATCGAGCAACTCCGAATGAACCACCATTTACTAGAGTAGGCATAGACTATTTTGGACCTTTCGAGGTCGAATTGAAACGCAGTCGTGTTAAACGTTATGGTGCCATATTTACATGTCTCGCAAGCCACGCCGTACACATCGAAGTCGCTTACTCACTAGATACAGACTCTTTTATAAACGCTTTGCGTCGCTTTATTGCCCGTCGCGGTCAAGTGAAAATAATGCGATCTGATAATGGTACAAACTTTGTGGGTGGAAATTCAATCCACCTGCAGGCTCGCATCATGGAGGCGCATGGGAACGTTTGATACGATCTATAAGGTCTGCTATGAACAGTACAATCAGGGAGCAGGTCTTAGACGACGAAGGGCTACAAACATTATTGTGTGAGATAGAAGCAATTCTAAACGATAGACCTATTTCAAGAGTTTCTGACAGGTTTGACGACCTGGAAGCTCTGACACCTAATCACCTATTGCTGTTGAAACGTTACCCGAAATTACCACTTGGACTTTTCTGCAAAAATGACAATTACTGCAGAAGACGCTGGCGGCCGGTTTAGTATATGGCGAACCTGTTCTGGCAGCGCTGGATTCGCGAGTATCTACCCCTGTTGCAGGAACGTCAGAAATGGCATGAGAGAAGAAGAAACCTGCAAGTTGGAGACGTTGTGCTGATCGTTGACAGCACGGCACCCAGAAACTCATGGCCAATGGGGATAATAGAATAAATTTTGCTGTTCGTCAGGTAAAAGTGAAAACGGCAACGAATAAGTTAACACGGCCAATAGACAAGCTATGTGTTATCTTAGAAGCAGAATAAAGAATACAATCTTAGCGAAATGACGCGAAAAGTGATAATAGTGGAAGCTCAGAGTAGACTGTAAATGTTTTTAATTAAATTAAGATTAGAGTTAAAGAATCTCAAAGTAATTATAAACCAAAATGCTTTCTTTGAATAATTTATTGTTTTGTTAGTCCTTGGCAACTTGGCTAAAGACTAATTGTTGCACCAATCTAGTTTGAGTTGTGAATAGTGTTATACAAGTTCGATTCGCTTCAATCAGAGCCTTCATCTCACCATGGAGACACAAAGAAAGAAGACAGCCATAGTACTGTACATTTTCATCAAGTTGTAGTTGTAAATGACTAGTTTGATGTTGGTTTATGTATATAGCGTTTATTTTTATGTGTTCATTTGTATTTGAGTTGCAATTCAGTGTTGACAGTTTAAAGGAATATGGGGTTAAATTTAGTTAATTAAACACTTTGTAATTTTGTCTCATTAAGTAAATTTTGATATAACTTGCTTTATCTCAAAATTGGGGGCTGGTATGTAAGCGCCAAAATTACCTGGTGCGCCTGTAATAGGTACGAAGGTACAAGTGGCGTTTGCATCCCGCGAATATTTCTGGGAATCTGATTGGAAGCGGCACCAGCAGAAATTTTGGTTCCCAGTTAACAAATAGAGTACCAATAACAATGGAAAGAAACGACATTTTTTCTAGAAATGTAATCAATGTTTTTTACCGTCCTGTGCTGTCTTAAAAGAGCTAATCAAATTCTGTAAGTATTCTTAGAGTGCATTACGTACCCGTAAATTGATTCGCTTACATTATAAAGGCTGTCAGCATCTGATTCGCATGGTAAAATAGTATATTGTGTGATTGTTTTGCTAAGGCATGGCCTACACGTGTACGAACAATGATCGTTTCGTCCATTTCATTTAAAAGACGCTTGTCATTGCGAACAGATGGTATAATACAAATTTGATAAACTTATACATAGAATTCTTTACAAATTTAAGTAGCTAAATTACTGTTTTTACGTTTAATAGTAGACATTCAATAATGAAAGATAATGGCTTATCTCCCTTTGTTCAGTGGCAAATTGTTCTTAGGGAAAACACGCGAACTTAGGTATAAATAAGTGCTAATAAACGGTAGTTGGAATTGTTAATTTAAAACGCATTTTAAAGCTGTTTTATATGCAAATATGTATAATTTTACATTGGTAAGAAAATGTGCAAAGCCCTTGTTTTATCATTTGCTACATATAATGATTTCTTAACTTTGTATATTTAATGCTTTCTTTAATACAAGAGTCACATGTTGTGTCACTTACTAGAATCACCTCTTTGAGCCAATGAATAGTCACCACACTGGATTATTGAAAGAAAAATATATATGGTTGACTTTAATCAAGATAGATAATCGATGTTTGGAAATGTGACAATGCATGCGGTATTTGCCTCCCTTACACAAAAGGCAACTTATTCAAGGAACTTTGTGATTATTTAGTAAGCAGCAACAGATTGAAATTAAAACCAAACAAATATTGTTTTTTTCATTTATTAATTACATTGTCACATATCCAATAAACTTGAACATGTACGTGGTACATGTATTGCATTATTGAGTATTTCTAGGACTGAAAGATTGTTTTGTTTATTTCAGTCAATCGTTTTCATCGTTTTCAACGTTTTCACGTAGCCATTTTACCGGACGCTGCGTCGTCACTGTTTTCACTGGAAAAATAAAGATACAAGAAAACGCATTGAGAAGTTACTCTTTTAACCGATTAAGACAGTGCATATATGTTACTGAGAATAGCATGATAGAAGACCGTTATAGTAGTAAATATATTGGATGGTGGGGGGGCAAATCTTCGGGTCCCGATGATTGACCCCTCCCGATGACGGTCCCCTCCTAAAGTGGAAATAATCCCGATAGCGGGCGTGATGTTGTCCTTCCGTCGATATTATGCCCTTTGAGGTAAATTAAGCTTATGTTTCCGGGACCATTGCCCGTCCACAAAATAACGATGATCAGAATCAAGCATTATGCAAGATTTATGTAAAACACTTCAGTATCTTAAGGTAGACACTGACGGGAAACAACTTCAAACAAGACGCCGGACTGTTAATAATATAGCTTTACTACACAATTAAATAACTATCTTAAACAAGTGAATAAATGATGCTTTTTCAGAATAAGAATGTGTAACTGTCTACAAATAATTTACCGCTTAATGACAGCGTTTAATAGTTTGACAAGAGTCTTGGAAGCCTTATAGTTCTGCAGGATACCAACGGTTAGGTAATCTTACATCTAAACAATATAAAAAACGCCGGAATAAACTATTGTTCCTATTTGAACGCGGAGTTTATGTTTTGGTCTTCGTAAATAGCCGTACTTTAAACGCGTATACACATGATGTTATGGTAGATTTCAATAGAATTACATGCATATATATAAGTTAAATGAACAAGTTTAAGAACACAATCTGTATTATAGACATCTTTTACATTAGACTGGTATTCCCGGCACAATTGATTGCCAAGTTTTAAACAAAATGGCATCATTAAACATATCGATGAGCTCTCAGTGAGCAGCTGTTTCATTCTAACGGGAACATCGAATAACACATGCTACATGGTAACCGATCAGTCGGCGCTTTTTAGGTCCTGAAAATGTTGTGTGTAATATACCGAATTGGGAACATATTGGTATGCACATACACTTTATTAACGTTGTATACATTTGTATAAGAGTAACATAATGTTCGCATATTGATAAACTTTCACTTTAGTTTAAATGGCAATTCATACCATCATAGATTAAGGTCATGTTTCTTTTTTTTACATGATAAAAACCTGAAAAATAACTGTTCTGAAAGAAAAATCAGTATTCATAACGGCCCGCAAACCATCAAAAAAGTCGCCGTGGTGTTGTGGATATGGTGTCCGCCTAGCGACACGGAGGTCACGGGTTCGATCCACAGTATTGAAGCTTTCTTTCGATCTTCCCCTAAAACACAAAGTACTGGTTCTTAGTCCAAGATAACGGACTCGAGCGCGTTTTAAAAAGCCTTTAGCTTTCGATGCAATCGAGTTTGAATAAATAGGTTTAAACAAAAATCTTCAAAAAAATACGCGCTTTAAACGATAAAAAACTACATCGATGTTTTCTTTCCAGGGATCAATTGCCATGACAGGAGTATTGATCACTTACCGAAACATTAAAAATGGCAGAACTTTTTTCGTAACAATTTTTTTTTATTTCATTATTTTGATGTTTAAATCTATTAAGGACCAGGCACGGCATTTGACGCAATACACGACATGACCGTTGATAGTTGGCGTGCGTGTGCATTTCGAAGTTTAAAAGGTCCTTCTGCGCCTTAAGCTGCATTATGTGTGGACCCGGAGTTTATTTCAGCACTCTTGCCTAATTAAATTACTAGACTAACGAAAGTTGGGACGAATTGTTAATTATAGCTGCAATTTCTAGCCAATTAGTTTTTTCTGAAAGATTTTCTATTTGGGTGTGTCATTGTGTTGTGGGTCGAAGGCGGAGTACCCGGGGGAACCCCCACCTGACCGCTATAGTGACCACCAACCAAACTCACGTGATGTTTGGATGAGACGGAAATGGCGATAGTGAAGATTTCCGGGTTGGTCAAGGATAGATTTGCTACCATAACAATCGTTTTATGAAAAAAGTAGGGTCATTCTGCTATTCAACTATTCAAAGCTGCCAACATTATTCTGCCGGTGCCATTTATTCATTTGAGCCGGCTTATACCCCTTTGTTTATGTCAAAGACGATGTTAGATGTAAAATTGTGTGTTCTATTTTAATAGCTATTGCGTGACAAAACCAAGATGTTTCGCTGTTGTTGCAGCTATTTACCGACCAGTCGCTGATAAGTCGCTGACCTTTCGTCCAATTAAATATGTCAATGATAGGTCAAAGTCTGATTGATTGGTAGCCGACTGCATAACGACCAAAGAAAACGTTATCAATTCCCTAAAAGGTCATTTATAAATGTCTTCTGAAATGAAACTGAAAACCAGTGACTGACCTGCAAGAACTTGTTTAATATCACCGATTACCACCTGTTGTCGAGGGACGTGGGATGATTTTAAGTCAATCGCAGATTGTACGTGTCCAGGGTTTATGTACCGACAACTATGCTTTGTCTGTATTTTGAAGGACAGAATAAGAGCAATTATTTATATTTACTGCATGTAACGTTCCATGATTGATAACATGTATTGTTTATACTTTATCATGCAGATTCTATGCATCTAATCTTTTTATTAAACAAAAAGATGAAGTTAAAGCTATACAATTGTATTTTGGAATACTTTAACTTAATGTCATTTTAGATAGCAGTTTCGCGTGTTTGAAATAACTTGAAATCGAAGTGAAAAAACATTGACGAGATAAAAGTTGTAGTTGATGGGTCGAGGTCATGAATGTTCTAATATTTCAGTTGGTAAGGAATCGCCTGTGGTGCAGGTATAATTGGAAATAATGCATGCATAAACACTTCAGTGTGCTGTTTGACATGATGTGTAGCAATTATTGTATCATCTTAAACCATCTTTTAGGAAAATATTTTAGTAAAGCATGGCTTAAACTAAAACACCAATTAATTATGCTGCATTGAGATGATCAATTCGATGCAATAATTAATACATTTGTTCACTTTACAACAACACAAATGACACTGAAAGCTAAACAATAAGATCGGTTGAGCCACATTTCGGTCTCTTCATATGTTTCTGTCACTAGTAAACTTCTAATAGTAAACAAGGATAGTTCAAAAACACGGTATTTTTCCATACACTATAAGAAATCTTATTGTGGCTACAATTAATATGAGACAAACATTCTTATAATTAAGTATTGCAGTAAATAAACTTGTTAAATGCAATTGTTTGCACACGTGCTATAACAATAACGCTAGTATTAATCTTAACAAAGTTTATTCACCAATTTGTCAGGACAAATTAACAATTAAACATTTCCAGAAATTAAAAGTCAGTACAAATGGCAAAATTAAATAAGTTTAAAATACACCGTTATGGTTATTAATATAATTTAAGCATCATGATATTGGAAATAGGGCATTCGTGCTATTAATTGACCAAGTTGTTAAAGGTAAAATCAGCAATGTCGTATGAAAACGCATAACTTAACTTATATCTTAATAGACATACACGGTAAATGCATACATGGGATTTTCCCCATTTAAGTTATTCGACCAATCATAAGTTCGTTGATGTTCTGGTTATTACGACGAAGTCGTAGCCGCCCGTACCTTTGCTGTTCGTGATCGGAATACCTTCTTTAACATATATAAAGATCTATATTTTTAATCAACGCGGTAGGAAGTAATTAAACGTTTGAAATGAACAACACGCAATTTAAATTGAAGATAACATACGTATATGCGTATAGCTATAAGAATTTGGCAGAATCAAAACAAGATAGGGGTTCTTAAACGCGATATTAAGGTCACTGTGGTAGAGCGTTTGGTGTTAACATATGTGGTCTCGGATTGGAATCCCGGAGCAAGCAAACTTTTTAAAAATTATTATGGTTCAAGAAAATTATTTAATAATATGATTTGTAAACAAATGTTCTAAACATGGAATATGATGGGTTTACTACTAAACATAAATTCTTTGTTAAATCATCCTCCGCACGTTGATATGGGGATGTCCGATCAGAATAAATATCATAAGAATTTTAATTACGGCGTGAGTTTTCTCGGCACCAACAATTCAGAAATACATAAAATTGTTAAAAATTGTAAGTATTGGTTTATTCAAAAATTAAATTATAACAAAAGTAAGATTAAGAAAATATGCTAGAATTAATTTGATATCATCGTTTTGATAATTTATTTCAAAACAAACTACAGCAACAGAAACTAGAACTTTGTCACAGATGTGACTTTTACCCCCAGATGCTGCATTGACACAAAATATTTTGCCTGCTGTCTTCACAAAACAAGAAAAGCTAATTTATGGCGATTTTTTAAATAATTATTATGCCATCTTCATTTATGGTCATTTTGACCTTGACCTTTGAACTCTTGAATTCTCCAAGTGTGACCTTGAGCCTGGAGATATCGATGTAATTCTTTCGCATGACACACCGTCCAATCATTGTGAACAAATGTACCAAGTAATTTTAAAATCTCACAATGAATGACATAGTTATAACACGGACAAGCTCATTTATGGCTTTTTATGACCTTTGAACTCAAAGTGTGACCTTGACGTTGCAGATATCGACTTAATTCTTAATCATGACACATCGTCCAATGATAGTGAACAAAAGTGCAAAATGATTTCAAAATCTCACAAAGAACGACATAGTTATGGACCGAACAAACTCATTTATGGCCATTTTTGATCTTTGAACTCAAAGTGTGACCTTGACCTTGGGGATATCGTCGTAAGTCTTTCCCATGATACACCGTCCAATGATGGTGCACAAATATGCCAAATGATTTTAAAATCTCACAATGAACGACATAGTTATGGCCTGGACAAGCTCATTTATGGACATTTTTGACCTTTGAACTCAAAGTGTGACCTTGACGGTGCAGATATCGACCTAATTCTTTCGCATGACACATCGTCCAATGATGGTAAACAAATGTGCCAAATGATTTTAAAATCTCACAATGAACAGCATAGTTATGGCCCGAACAAGCTCATTTATGGCCATTTTTGACCTTTGAACTCAAAGTGTGACCTTGACGGTGCAGATATCGACGTAATTCTTTTGCATGACACATCATCCAATGATGGTTAACAAATGTGCCAAATGATTTTAAAGTCTCACAATAAATGACAAATTTATGGCCCGGACAAGCTCATTTATGGGCAACTCCAAAAGTGACCTTGTTATTTGAGATATCGACGTACTTCTCAGGCACGACACACCGTCCCATGATGGTGAACAAATGAACCAAGTCATTTGAAAATCTAACGATAAATGACATAGTTATGGTCAAGACAAACTTTCGGTTTAAAACGCACTTAGTGACCCAGTGACCTAGTTTTTGACCCGGCATGACCTATATTCAAACCTAAACATCATCTAGATACAACTTCTGACCAAGTTTGGTGAAGATCAGATGAAATTTTTGGAACAGACAGACCGACAAAGTGACTCCTATAAAACCCCCATTACCAATGGTAATGGGGGTATATTTAACGGCTATATATAGTATCCTTTACAAAAGAAGGAAAAAAGGTGTCTAAGACTATTGACAAGTAGACGTGACAAGCTAGGAATTCCAGTTCCAGTCGATTGCTGTTGATAATTATAGAACTTGTTGCTATTGTAGGCTAAACAAAAACAAGCATTGTTTTGAATGAACGCAACATTTCTTTCAAGGCATTAACAAATATGCATAGTAATGTTCATTAATAGAGGTTTCACAAATTTACAAACATTTAGAAATATTTAACTCGCCCTACTTATTTTACATTATATCAAATGCAAAATACATAGGTAGTTCGAAATTCTTTAACGATAAACTTATAACAACACTATTCAGTGTTAACCTTATTCCGAGTTGATTTAACAACACTAATACACTTAAGTCAATATAAAATAATTGCGTAGAAAACCTATTCAAATGGATACCATTTACACTGTACTATTCATCTAACTCATTGCCGTTGAGATCTTATACAAATGCAGTTTCAGTGCTTCTGCAGCGCCGCCGCACACCGCCAGCCTAGTGCCATCCTTAAACACACATATGCAGTCCGGGAGCATCATATCCACTTGGTAGGTACCGAGAATGTTCTCATCTACACACAGGTGCACGATGGAGTTGTTATGCTCACTGCACACCAGCACCGTGTCACCAGGCCCTACACAACAACAACGAGGCTCTTGTATGTTCTCATTAGTGACTGCTCTAGATGTGATTCAGGGTGTCATACATATACAATGTGTGATCATAGCTGTCAGTCAGTACTAACGTGTTCTTAGACTGGACATACGTGCACATACTCTCATCTATTTTGTACATCTTCGTAGGAAATACTACGTTACCAAAGTCACTCTCCACACCGTCCAGTGATATTATTCTAGTAGCATATAGAGTCAAACATGGATGTTGTTTTGATTATTCTGGTAAGTCTGATGGTATTGTCTTTACTCACAGACAGGAACCATAATTCTTTACCACCACACGTTGCACACAGTGCATCATGAGACACACATACTATGCGAAGCGGGTTATATTTGAACTTGTACGGTGTTCCAAGTCTCTGTAGTCAAGTCCACTGATGAGAGGCTCCTCCTCCTCATCTTCAGTATTGTGTAGATCCATGGACACGAGCAGCTCCAGGGTGACAGGCCTTGGTGTGGATGATAAGCTAATGCTACTGGTGTCCACTGAAATAGAAGAAACAAACAATAAATATAATAATAATAATAATAATATTAGTATTATATATTTTTATTATTGTTATTTAGTAACGTTGTAATGTAATTACATATTATTTTATTAAAAGGAGTCAATTTGACGGAACTTGTTGACATATCTTTGCATTTGTAAAGTGTCATGAAATAATTTTACAAGTGAAACTCTTATATTTTAATGATCCTTCATTATTATTATCATGATGTCAAGATTAAATATAATTTAACGTATTTCGTTTGGGAGTCGATAATGTGCGATTTGGGAGGAAATTCTATCGCGCTGGGCCAATCAGGAATCAGCAAATTAGTGGGTATTTTAAATGCCTTTTTATTGTGCGAACTGACAAGACTTATTTTGTTATGATATTTAACAACTTAATTCATAATGCATTTAATTTAGTTAAGTTTAAACATGCCAAGTCATTTAATCAGGTAGTTTGAAGGAAAAAGAGCGCAAACTTGTCACAAAATACATCCCTTTGAAAGTCTTGGCACACAGACCTGTGAATAATGTATCATTTTGTTGTAGAAATGATGGCACAAAATATAATTTGAGACAACAAAAAACATGACAAAAGCACAAAACCTGATTTTCTTTTGACATATTCATCTGTTTTAATAAAATTAATTGCGCTGATCTCAAGTGAAGTCATTCATCTTTTTTAATAAAAAATAATTGTGCTGACCTCAAGTGAGGTCAGCAAGTAAGCTACCTTCACACAAAATAAAAAATGTCAGTACAACACCTCCAACCAAAAAGTTTCATTTTAAAGAAACAGAAACCTTTACCTTGACTCTTTTGGCCAAAAATTGCTATCCCAAGGTAAGCCTGCATGATCTAAGCAACCAAGGCACATGATTTCAGAACAGTCAACCCCACCCCCCCCAAAAAAAATACAGTAGGGTCATGGTGGCCATGGTCCGCTCATCTGAGTAGTATTAACGTTATGCAAGGGTTGTTAACGTTGTTTTGTATAAAGAAAAGGTTTGCTATTTCGGCAGATATATACATATATATGTTATAAGTAGTTTTGTGTGTGTGTGTGTGTCTGTGTTTTTTACAAGGGCTGTTTGTAAAGCACGCTTGTCCCCAAATGGGCAAATACTACTGAACTAGATACAAGATAGTAACACAAATTGATATAGATACTGCCATTATGAAACTGAACAGAAACATGCCACTATGGAGACAACATTATATAATTAACATTCAGAATTTTAATCTTCAAAATATTTCAAACAGCTTGAATGCCTTAATGTAAATTATTCTGCTTTCTGCAAAATATGTTAACACTGAAAGCACAGTGACTTAAGTTTACAGGGGCAGAAATATATAAGATCAACATAAGCACAAAATACTTTACAATATAAAGAAGTGAAACTCCAGCTGCTGGAGCAGTATTGAATTTTCATTTAAAACAATTAGTTGGTCCTTTATTTAAGGCAAGTGACCGATTGCCCAAACAGTACAAAACAGCACAATACAGCACAATACAAACCAACATAAATACAAAATGTCAATAAAGCTGGGGTCACCGCCTTGGAACGGTCAAAGCAAAGCATTGGGAGTTTAAACCTGGTTATAGAGCGCTCAACCTCACACTTGGCCCAGCAATATTCATAATACATTTAAGAGTAAATAAAATTTAACGTCATAGCATTGTAACTCAAATTAAATAATAATAAAAGGGAATTGAAACGCATTCAATTTAATTACTATTTAATTACTCAATTGCATTGAAGATACAAGAGTAACAGAATTACAACTTTTTGACGAACGATCAAATAAAACTAATAACAATTGTCAACTACATTCATTTTTTATAGAAAAGATTTGAGAATATAGAATCATAGCGTTAATATCTCAGATAAGCAGCAAATGTTTTGCACATGAAAAAAGAGAACAGAAACTAATATGATTTGTTATTGAAAAAAAAACTAACCAAAATTGCCATTGTATAACCATTTTATACCGATTTTCACCATACTCTATAGGTTACCTGTTGCGGTTGACATGCCTGGTCGCATGCCCGGTGGTGGCAGGCGTGGGTCTGGTATGCCACGTGGGGGCATGCCCGGGGATGGCCCACCCATGGGTCTGGGCTGTCCGGGAAGCCCTGGCCCCATACTCATCTGGAGCATGCCTGGACGAGGGTGGCCTAGTGGTTAATAACTTGCAGTTAAAACAATACACAGCAGGGCCGCCGTAACATCATCAGCATACATCAGCTGAGAAACCATTAGTTACTGGTAGTTCATTGAATATTTAGAAAACAAATGTACATCTTAAAATCTTCAAACAAATTTCTTAATCCAATGGAGAACAAAAACAACAATTATTCAGATGTTAGAGTGCAAGAAAGAATGGCCATCCTGCTGGTAATTATATGTAATTATATGGTAGTTATGTTTGCTTGTCTGATCTACCTGATTCATAATATATAATTCAAAATCTATAACAGGAATCAAGCAAGCCTACCTCCAGGGAAAAAGTTGGTTTGTGGACCTGATTGAGGTGGTGGCCCCTGTGTGGGTGTGGGTCGACTCATGTTCGATATCTGGCAAGAAGGCTGAGAGGCAAAGGGGGCCTGGGGCCTAATCCCTCGCAAGGGTTGCCACAAACCTGATGAAATAAAATTTCCTGACTTTTCACTGACTTTTCCCTGACAAAATCTTGCTTTCACAGACTTATTTCGCGACATATTCGACTTCCTCCCTGTACAGCCGACAGAATCCACCCATTTAATGTTTATTTTATTCTTAAACATTAAATATTTAACAAATAACAAAGCAGTACAAGAGGGACCTAGTGGTTAATAACTTGAAGTAAAAACAATACACAGCAGGGCCGCCGTAACATCATCAGCATACATCAGCTGAGAAACCATTTGGTTACCCTGCTGGTAATGATATTCAATCACACATCAGATGTAAGGCTTATATATATGAGTTATTACTGTATTGTGTTTGCTTGTCTGGTCTACCTGATTCATAATATATAATTCCAAATTCACAAGAGCTGTCAGAAGACAGCACGCTCGACTTTTCGAGTGCATGACAGTATAACGTAAGCAATCATGGGGAAATTGTTATTAATATTCAATAAGGTAAAGGTAATATAAACATATTCTAACTGGAAGAGGACCATAATTGAAACATAATGATCGCTAATGTTTTAAAGAATTGGGATATTATAGACGATTCTGAGTTCAGGTATATTTTCCACAATCTATTACACATTTTTAAAGACATAAAACAAACTAATACGATTATATTTCAAGTTTGATAGCAATAGCTTGTGTGGGATGGTTGGACAGTCTTTCAAAAATAAAATAATACAAATTATTTATTTCTTTTAACCATATTTCAAAAATAATAATTTCTTTTTGAGTGTGTTGGGGGGGGGAGAGGGGGAAAAATGTGGGGGCGTGGTCATTTATTAGATAATATTTCAAAAATAAGAAAAAAACAAGAGCTGTGTTCGTGAAACAAAATGCAACCCACTGCGCCGCTTTGAAGCTAATATTACACCTTTGACATTGAAGGATGACCTTGACCTTTCACCACTCAAAATGTGCAGCTCCAAAAGATATGCATGCATGCCAAATGTGGAGTTGCTATCTTCAATATTGCAAAATTTGACATTTGACCTTGAAGGATGACCTTGATCTTTCACCAGACAAAATGTGCAGCTTCATGAGATACGCATGCATGCCAAATATCGAGTTGCTATCTTCAATATTTCAAAATTTGACCTTTGACCTTGACCCTTGACCTTTCACCACTCAAATTGTGCAGCTCCATGAGATACACATGCATGCCAAATATCAAGTTGCTATCTTCATATTACAAAATTTGACCTTTGACAATGAAGGATGACCTTGACCTTTGACAATTCAAAATGTGCAACTTCATGAGATACACATGCATGCCAAATATCAAGTTGCTATCTTCAATATTGCAAAAGTTATGACCAATTTTAAAGTTTTCAGACGGACGCACAGTTTAACTGCTATATGCCATCCTACCAAGAGGAAATAAAAACTTTTTATAATTTGTTTAAGGGGGGATTCTGGGGTGTAGCGTGGGGATGGTTTAGGTGGAGTCCATTGTGGTATGTCAGGTAAGTGTTGTTTTGTCAAAGTATGAATCAAATCTGATCCTAAATAAAGAAGTTATGGCAATTTAAGCAAAATTTACTTATTTGACCTTGAGATTCAAGGTCATTCAAAGGTCAAGGTCAAATTCAACTTGCCAGGTATAGTACCTTCATGATAGTAAGAAAGAATTTGAAGTTTGAAAGCAAAAGCGTGGTTCTTTAGAAGTAAAGTGCATCTAAACACACAATTTAACAATATATTCAAAGTTACTAAGTCAAATAAGGGCCATAATTCCGTCAAAATTCCAACCAGAGTTATGCAACTTGTCCTGTACAGTCCCTTTATGATAGTTAGCGATTGTTCCAATTCTGAAAGAAATAGCTATGATACTTTAGGAGTAAAATGGACCAACACACAAAACTAAACCAAATTTTCAATTTTTTTAAGAATAAAAAGGGCCATAATTCTGTCAAAATGCCAGTCAGAGTTACATAACTTTGCCTGCACAGTCCTCTTATGATGTTAAGCGTTGCAGGTATGAAAGCAATAGCTTTGATACTGGAGAAATAAAATGGACCCAAACACAAAACTTAACCAAATTTTCAATTTTCTAAGTATAAAAAGGGCAAAAACTCTAAAAATAATGCTGACAGAGTTATGCAACTTAACATACACAATTGTCTTGTTCTTATAAAGATGTATTCCAAGTTTGATTTAATTATCTTTGATAGTGTTAAAGTTATTTGACTTAATAAAAAACTTAAACCAACGGCGACGCCGACGCCGGGGCGAGTAGTATAGCTCTCATTTTTCTTCGAAAAGTCGAGCTAATAACAGGAATAAAGCAAGCCTACCATCAGGGAAGAAGTTGGTTGGTGGACCTGATTGAGGTGATGCCCCCTGTGTGGGTGTGGGTCGACTCATGTTCGGTATGGGGCAAGAAGGCTGAGAGGCGAAGGGGGCCTGGGGCCATATCCCTGGCCAGGTATGCCACAAACCTGATGAAATAAATTTTCTGCCTTTTCACTGACTTTTCCTTGACCAAATATTGGTTTTCACGGACTACTTTTGCGACATATTCGGCCTCCCTGTACAGCCGACCAAATCCACCCATTTAATGTTAATTTTATTTTTTAACATAACACATTTAACAAATTACAAAGCAGTGCTACTTGTACACTAAACTACGCATGATGCAAGGCTGTATAGAAAATACCACAAAACCTAAGATAAAAAAATATGCATGTACAACCACCACATTATGATAACGTCTAAAAATCTATAAACAAAACATACTTCTATAGGTATATACATGTGGTGTTATTTATGGCAATACAGTAGTAGCACAACACCTATGACAAAAAAACTGTCCATATACAATATCCATAACATACTATGATCATACTTTAACATCTAGACACAAGCATAGGTGAATATATATGGGTATGGGTTATGGGAAATGTTAATAGAAACAAGAGCTGTCAGAGGACAGCGCGCTCGACTTTACG
Source organism: Dreissena polymorpha (assembly GCF_020536995.1). Lineage (NCBI taxonomy): Eukaryota > Metazoa > Mollusca > Bivalvia > Myida > Dreissenidae > Dreissena > Dreissena polymorpha. The sequence continues at coordinate 102,302,464 of NC_068356.1, read as the reverse complement.
AGTGCTTGACAGCATAACGTAAGCCATCATGAGTAAATGTATTAGACGATCTTTCAAAAATAAAAAAGGGGAAAACAATTATTTTAATTTTTTTGGGGGGTAGGGGGGGATTGAGAGGGGGTTATAATATGGGGTGTGGTCATTTATTAGATGATCTTTCAAAAATAAAAAAAGGAAAAACAAATTATTTATACATTTATTTTTTATTTTATTTATTTTTTTTTTGGGGGGGGGGGGCAGGGATTCTGGGTCGGGGCGTGGGGTATTGTTTGGGTAGATATATATAGTGTGTAGTCATTAATAAAGTATTAATAAAATCTGATCATAAATAAAGAAGTTATGACAAAGTAATATGCATATTATAATGGAAAAAGGACCATAGTTCTTACAAAATGCTTGATACAGTTGTCTGCTCTTGTTTATAGATTGGGGTCATGTTGGTAAACAAGTTTGCAAAATATGAAAGCAATATGTCAAGACATTGACAATATTTGAGGTGGTACGCAAACTTTAACATAGATTTATCAATGATATGCATATTCTAAGTGGAAAAGGGGCCATAATTATTACAAAATGCTTGATAGAGTTGTCTGCTCTTGTTTATAGGTTGGGGTCATGTTGGTAAAGAAGTATGCAAAAAATGAAAGCAATATGCCAAGGGACATTGCAAATATTTGGGGAAGTACCCTAACTTTAACATTTGCTGTATATTCTAAGTGGAAAAGGGGCCATAATTATTACAAAATGCTTGATAGAGTAAACTATTTGTTTAAACCATCGAACGAATGCAAAACGTATTTTGGAGTGTGTGTTTATCATGCATAAATGTAAATTTCTATAGGAATACAATACAATAGTATGGTTTAAACTAATTTTCGATAAAGACATGGAAGAATAGAAGTGGAAGTGCATATCGTTTCAACGTTTTTGTTATAAACATTGGATTAAAGTTGTCAACTTAATTGTTATAAACATTTGATTAACGATGTCATTAAGGTAAGCGTGTCGGAAACCTGTGTTTTTCCAGTTCAAATGTTTACATGTAAATTTATATTAACTGTATTTAAACGCGTCTTAAATAAACTATGGCGTACCGTTTTAGTCACTGATTGTCAGTTTTGTTAAAGCAAAAAATACAATTACAACTGTTTTTGTTAGTTGTTGTATATAATAAAAGGAATATTACGCTAGTCAATTGTTCCAAGAGTTTGTATCAGTCTCGTGGCTTGTGCTATTTCGAATCACACTTGAGGCTCCGCCTCTCATGTGATACGTTATCACACAAGCCACTTGACTGATACAAACTCTTGGAACAATTGACTAGCGTTATATTCCGTATTTACAAATGTACATAACAGTTTGAACTTAGTACCAATGATTATTTCAACTAGCAATGGGCTTTGGCAAACATTATTTTGCAACAAAAATGGATATATTTACATGTTTGAACATGCTTTACACATGTTAATGCTTTATGTACATAGAAATTGAAATAACATTTCAAATAAAAAAATACTGTTGAATCTATAAAAACAAATCAAACCTGAATACTTCCATAGCCAATAAATAACTTATGCGTCGACCCAAAATTTTATTTTTCCCTGACTTTTCACTGACTTTTCAAAAATTTCATTTTTAAACGACCATTTTTTTTAAATTCCCTGACTTTTCACTGACCTTGAAAAAAAACAAATTTCCCTGACTTTTCAAGTTAAGTGGCAACCCTGTTTACCATGACCCTTCTGGCCAAAATTGATATCCCAAGGTAAGCCTGCATGATCTAAGCAACCCAGGCACATGATTTCATCTGAATAGTATTAACGTTATGCAATGGTTGTTATCATTGTTTTGTGAAAAGAAAAGGTTTGCTGTTTCGGCAGATATATACATATATATGTTATAAGTAGTTTTGTGTGTGTGTGTGTGTGTTTATGTTTTTTACAAGGGCTTTTCGTAAAACACGCTTGCCTCCAAATGGGCAAAATACTACTAAACTAGTTACAAGATAGTAACACAAATTGATATAGACACTGCCATTATGAAACTGAACAGAAATATGTCATTAAGGAGACATATTATATAATTAACATACAGAATTTTAATCTTCAAAATATTTCAAACAGATTGAATGTCTTAATGTAAATTATTCTGCTTTCTGCAAAGTGTTAAATGTTTACACTGAAAGCACAGTGACTTAAGTTTACAGGGGCAGAAATATATAAGATCAACATAAGCACAAAATACTTTACAAGCAGCAAATGTTTTGCACATGAAAAAAGAGAACAGTAACAAATATGATTTTTTATTAAAAAACAAACTAACCAAAATTGCCATTGTATAACGATTTACTACCGATTTTCATTATACTCAATAGGTTACCTGTTGCGGTTGACATTCCTGGTCGCATGCCCGTTGGTGGCAGGCGTGGGTCTAGTATGCCGCGTGGGGGCATGCCCGGATGCGGCCCGCCTATGGGTCTGGGCTGTCCGGGAAGCCCTGGCCCCATGCTTATCTGGGGAATCGACAATGGGGGCATGCCTGGACGAGGGGGACCTAGTGGTTAATAACTTGCAGTAAAAACAATACACAGCAGGGCCGCCGTAACAACATCAGCATACATCAGCTGAGAAACCATTAGTTACTGGTAGTTCATTGAATATTTGGAAAACAAATGTACATTCTAAAATCTTCAATCAAATTTCTTAATCCAATTGAGAAAAAAATAAACAATTTTTCAAATGTTAGAGTGCAAGAAAGAATGGCCATCCTACTGGTAATTATATTCAATCACATATCAGATGTAAGGCTTTTATATAATAGTTATGACGGTATTGCGTTTACTTGTCTGATCTACCTGATTCATAATATATAATTCAAAATCTATAACAGGAATCAAGCAAGCCTACCTCCAGGGAAGAAGTTGGTTGGTGGACCTGATTGAGGTGGTGGCCCCTGTTTGTGTGTGGATCGACTCATGTTCGATATGGGGCGAGAAGGCTGAGAGGCAAAGGGGGCCTGGGGCCTCCAACCTGATGAAATAATATTTCCTGACTTTTCACTGACTTTTCCCTGACAAAATCTTGCTTTTCACAGACTTATTTCGCGATATATTCGACTTCCTCCCTGTACAGCCGACAGAATCCACCCATTTAATTTTTTTTAATTCTTAAACATAAAATATTTAACAAATAACAAAGCAGTACTACTTGTACACTTAACTATGTATGATGCAAGGCTTTATAGTAAATACCATTAAACCAAAGATAAACAAGTAAATTCGTTGAAATGATATCCCCCGCAAATATGCTTCTGGACACAAAATGTTATATTTGACACTAAAAAAAGCATTTTCTCAATATACGAAGGGCCATTACTCCGTTATTGACAGATGTTGTACAATGCCATTTGGCCAGCATTATTCTCTTATTCATATATATATATATACTCATACCAAGTTTCAATGAAATCCGCCAAAGCACTTCCAAGATATGGCTCCGGACACAGAAAAAAGCATTTTTCAAGATACAAAGGGCCATAACTCCGTTATTAACATATGGTGTACAATGCCATTTGGCGTGAATCATCCTCTTATACATATATATACTCATACCAAGTTTCAATAAAATCCGCCAAAGCACTTTCAAGACATTGCTCCGGACACAAAAGTGCCGGACGGACGGACGGAAAACGCCAAAACAATATGTCTCCGCCTATGAAGGGGGATAACAAGAATATCAGTGAAACTGATGGATGCTCCCCGATGATGCGCTTGGTCAATCTATGTGTTAATAACCACCTAAATAAAATATATTATTAGCCTCGGTGGCCTTGACCCCAGTGACCTCAAACCTCATCAAAAGTTAGAGATCCATCCAAGGTACCTACATGCCAAATATGTAAGAGATCGGTAAAATATTGAAGGCGCTATGAGAAACTGTAACGAAATTGTAACGGAAAAATCTATGATTAGCCTCGGTGACCTTGACCCCAGTGACCTCAAACCTCATCAAAAGGTAGAGGTCTATGAAAGGTACCTACATGCCAAATATGTAAGAGATCGGAAAAATATTGAAGGCGCTATGAGAAACTGTAACAAAATTGTGACGGAAAAATCTATTATTAGCCTCGGTGACCTTAACCTTGACCCCAGTAACCTCAAATGTCATCAAAAGGTAGAGGTCCGTGCAAGGTACCAACATGCCAAATATGTAAGAGATTGGTAAAATATTGAAGGCACTATGAGAAACTGTAACAAAAGTGTGACGGAAGAAAGGAAGTAAGGAAGTAAGGAACTACAAACTGGAAACTATATGCTCCCTGAAAATTTTCGGGGAGCAAAGCAATTCTGCATGTACAGCCACCACATTATGATTTTGTCTCAAAATCTATTAACAAAACATACTTCTATAGGTATATACATGTGGTGTTATTTATGGCAATACAGTCGTAGCACAACACCTATAACACAAAAAACTTTCCATATACAATATCCATAACATACTATGATCATACTTTCACATTTAGACACAAGCATATGTGAATACATGAGTATGGATTAATCTTCCACAATGGGGGCATTCCTGGACAAGAGGGACCTAGTGGTTAATAACTTGAACTACAAACAATACACAGCAGGGCCGCCGTAACATCATCAGCATACATCAGCTGAGAAACCATTTAGTTACTGGTACTGCATTGAATATTTGGAAGATCAAATGTACATCTTAAAATCTTCCTTCAAATTTCTTAATCAAATTGAGAGAAAAAAATATTCAGATGTTAGAGTGAAAGAAAGAATGACCACCCTGCTGGTAATGATATTCAATCACACATCAGATGTAAGGCTTATATATATGAGTTATTACTGTATTGCGTTTGCTTGTCTGGTCCACCTGATTCATAATATATAATTCCAAATTCACAAGAGCTGTCAGAAGACAGCACGCTCGACTTTTTGAGTGCATGACAGTATAACGTAAGCAATCATGGGGAAATTGTTATTCATATTCAATAAGGTAAAGGTAATATAGTCATATTCTAACTGGAAGAGGACCATACTTGAAACATAATGATCGCTAATGTTTTAGAGAAGTGGGACATAATAGACGATTCTGAGTTCAGGTATATTTTCCACAATCTATTGAACATTTTTAAAGACATAAAACTAAGTTATACGATTATATTTCAAGTTTGATAGCAATAGCTTGTGTGGGATGGTTGGACAGTCTTTCAAAAATAAAATAATATAAATTATTGTTTTTTTAACCATATTTCAAAAAAAATAATTCTTTTTGTGTGTGTTGGGGGGGGGGGGAGAGGGGGAATAATGTGGGGGTGTGGTCATTTATTAGATAATATTTCAAAAATAAGAAAAAAACAAGAGCTGTGTTTGTGAATCAAAATGCAACCTACTGCGCCGCTTTGAAGCTAATATTACACCTTTGACCTTGAAGGATGACCTTGACCTTTCACCACTCAAAATGTGCAGCTCCAAAAGATACGCATGCATGCCAAATGTGGAGTTATCTTCAATATTTTAAAATTTGACCTTTGACCTTGACCCTTGACCTTTCACCACTCAAAATGTGCAGCTCCATGAGATACACATGCATGCCAAATATCAAGTTGCTATCTTCAATATTACAAAATTTGACCTTTGACATTGAAGGATGACCTTGACTTTTGACAATTCAATATGTGCAGCTCCATGAGATACACATGCATGCCAAATATCAAGTTGCTATCTTCAATATTGCAAAAGTTATGACCAATGTTAAAGTTTTCAGACGGACGCACAGTTCAACTGCTTTATGCCATCTTGCGTGGGGAATGGTTTAGGTGGAGTCTATTGTGGTATGTCAGGTTAGTGTTGTTTTGTCAAAGTATGAATCAAATCTTATCCTAAATAAAGAAGTAATGGCAATTTAAGCAAAATTTACTTATTTTACCTTGAGATTCAATGTCATTCAAAGGTCAAGGTCAAATTCAACTTGCCAGGTACAGTACCTTCATGATAGTAAGAAAGAATTTGAAGTTTGAAAGCAATAGCCGTGATACTTTAGAAGTAAAGTGCATCTAAACACACAATTTAACAAAATATGCAAAGTTACTAAGTCAAATAAGGGCCATAATTCCGTCAAAATACCATCTAGAGTTATGCAACTTAGCGAGTGTTCCAAGTCTGATAGAAATAGCTATGATACTTTAGGAGTAAAATGGACCAAAACACAAAACTAAACCAAATTTTCATTTTTTTAAGAATAAAAGGGGCCATACTCCTGTTAAAATGCCAATCAGAGTTACATAACATTGCCTGCACAGTCTCCTTATGATAGTAAGTGTGGCAGGCATGAAAGCAATAGCTTTGATACTGGAGGAATAAAATGGACCCAAACTTAACCAAATTTTCAATTTTCTAAGTATAAAAAGGGCAAAAACTCTAAAAATAATGCTGACAGAGATATGCAACTTGACATACACAATTGTCTTGTTCCTATAAAGAAGTATTCCAAGTTTGGGTTAATTATCTTTGATAGCGTTAAAGTTATTTGACTTAATAAAACAATTTAACCAACGGCGACGCCGACGCCGGGGCGAGTAGTATAGCTCTCATTTTTCTTCGAAAAGTCGAGCTAATAACAGGAATCAAGCAAACCTACTTTCAGGGAAGAAGTTGGTTGGTGGACCTGACTGAGGTGATAACCCCTGTGTGGGTGTGGGTCGACTCATGTTCGGTATGGGGCAAGAAGGCTGAGAGGCAAAGGGGGCCTGGGGCCTCATCCCTGGCCAGGTATGCCACAAACCTGATGAAATAAATTTTCTGCCTTTTCACTGACTTTTCCTTGACCAAATCTTGGTTTTCACGGACTACTTTTGCGACATATTCGGCCTCCCTGTACAGCCGACCAAATCCACCCATTTAATGTTTATTTCTTTTTACATAAAATATTTAACAAATTACAAAGCAGTGCTACTTGTACACTAACCTACGCAGGATGCAAGGCTTTATAGAAAATACCACAAAACCAAAGATAAATAATATGCATGTACAACCACCACATTATGATAATGTCTAAAAATCTATAAACAAAACATACTTCTATAGGTAGATACATGTGGTGTTATTTATGGCAATACAGTAGTAGCACAACACCTATAACACAAAAAACTGTCCATATACAATATCCATAACATACTATGATCATACTTTAACATCTAGACACAAGCATAGGTGAATACATATGGGTATTGGTTATTGGAAATTTTTCGACTTTTCAAGTGCTTGACAGTATAACGTAAGCCATCATGAGTAAATTGTTCATATTCAATAATTTATTAGACGATCTTTCAAAAATAAAAAGGGGAAAACATTTTTGTTAGGGGGGTAGGGGGGGTTGAGAGGGGGTTATAATGTGGGGTGTGGTCATTTATTAGATGATCTTTCAAAAATAAAAAAAAGGAAAAACATTTTTTTTTTTTGGGGGGGGGGCAGGGATTCTGGGTTGGGGCGTGGGGTATTGTTTGGGTAGAATCCATTGTGTAGTCAGGTAAGTGTTGTTTTGTCAAAATATTAATACAATCTGATCATAAATAAAGAAATGATGGCAATGTAACTAAAGTAATATGCATATTATACTGGAAAAAGGACCATAATTCTTACAAAATGCATGATACAGTTGTCTGCTCTTGTTTATAGATTGGGGTCATGTTGGTAAACAAGTTTGCAAAATATGAAAGCAATATGTCAAGGAACATTGAAAATATTTGAGGTGGTACGCAAACTTTAACATAGATTTATGAATGATATGCATATTCTAAGTGGAAAAGGGGCCATAATTATTACAAAATGCTTGATAGAGTTGTCTGCTCTTGTTTATAGGTTGGAGTCATGTTGGTAAAAAAGTATGCAAAATATGAAAGCAATATGTCAAGAGACATTGCAAATAGTTGGGGTAGTACCCAAATTTTAACATTTGCTGTATATTCTAAGTGGAAAAGGAGTCATAATTTTTACAAAATGCTTGATAGAGTTGTCTGCTCTTGTTTATAGGTTAGGGTCATGTTGGTAAAGAAGTATGCAAAATATGAAAGCAATATGTCAAGGGACATTGAAAATAGTTGGGGTAGTACGCAAACTTTAACATTTGCACGCTCACGCTAACGCCAACGCAAACGCCGGGGTGAGTAGGATAGCTCCACTATATATATTTCATATATAATAGTCGAGCTAAAAAATCTCTTTATTATAAACCTATTTAGTGCTTCTAACAAAATACAGGTTGTATCAATCGTTGAAATAGATCCTGTATTATGCTACTCGCAGTTTTCCGATTCCGTATTACCATACTAGCCGGACGTCTTTCTTCGACCCATTTAATGACGTCACATTACGCCCAACGAAAATTGGAAACTCCAATTTTATATTAGGAAATATATAACGTAGTACATCGTGTAACGTCATTTCTGTGACGAAACACAATATTTTTATTTAAATTCTCTGCAATTTAAGGACATGTCGGACGTGGTGTTTTTTAACAGTCAACTATTTGTTTAAAACATCGAACGAATGCAAAACGTATTTCGGAGTGTGTGTTTATCATGCATAAATGTAAATTTCGATAGGAATACAATAAAATAGTGTGGTTTAAACTAAGTTTCGATAAAGAAATGGAAGAATAGAAGTGGAAGTGCATATCGTTTCATCGTTTTTGTTATAAACATTAGATGAAAGTTGTCAACTTAATTGCCATAAACATTGGATTAACGATGTCATTAAGGTAAGCATGTCGGAAACCTGTGTTTTTCCTGTTGAAATGTTTACACGTTAATTTACATAAATTGGATTCAAACGCGTCTTAAATAAACTATGGTGTATCGTTTTAGTCATTGTTTTGTCAGTTTTTGTTAAAGCAAAAATACATTTCTTTACTGTTTTCGTTAGTTGTTGTATATAATTAAAGGTATGTTATGCTAGTCAATGGTTTCGAGAGTTTGTATCAGTCTCGTGGCTTGTGCTATTTTGCATCACACTTGAGGCTCCGCCTCTCGTGTGATACGTCATCACACAAGCCACTTGACTGATGCAAACTATTGGAACAATTGACAAGCGTAATACTGTGTATTTATACATGCACATAATTGTTTGAACTTAGTACCAATGAGTATTTAAACTAGCCATGGTCTTTGGCAAACATTAATGTGTAACAAAAGTAAAAATAAATTTACATTTTTTAACATGCTTTACACATGTTAATGTTTTATGTACATAGAAATAGAAAAAACATTTCAAATAAAAAATATACTGTTGAATCTACAAAAATAAATGATACCTGAAGACTCCCATAGCATCTAAATAACTTATGCATCAACCCAAATTTTATATTTCCCTGACTTTTAACTGACTTTTCTGAAATTTCATTTTTCACTGACCATTATTTTTTAATTCCTTGACTTTTCACTGATCTTGAAAAAATCAAATTTTCCTGACTTTTCAAGTTAAGTGGCAACCCTGCTGGCTGTGGTGGCCACAATGCAGGAGGGTCAGACGCCCTCTGGTTGTCATTTAATCAGGTCGTTAGAATTGAGACAACAAGAACAAGGGACAAAATTGTCACAAAACTAAGTTTTCAACTCATATTGTGGCATTGACCTTGAAAATATTGACGTAATTTTTTAGCATGACACACCGTCCAATGATGGTGAACAAAACTGCCAAACGATTATAAAATATCACAATGATTGACATAGTTATGGCCCGGCCAAGCTCATTTACGGCCATTTTTGACCTTTGAACTCAAAGTGTGACCTTGACCTTGGAGATTTGACGTAATTCTTTCGCGGGACACACCATCCAATGATGGTGAAGTAATGTGCCAAATGATTTTAAAATCTCACAATGAACGACATAGTTATGGCCCGGACAAGCTCATTTATGGCCACTTTTGACCTTTAAACTCAAAGTGTGACCTTGACCTTGGAGATATTGACGTAATTCTTTCAGGCGACACACCGTCCGATGATGGTGAACAAATGTGCAAAATGATTTTAAAATTTCACAATGAACGACGACTAGCCCAGACAAGCTAATTCCGCCCGCCCGCCAGCCCGCCGACATTCGCCAAACTAATAACCAGTTTTTTCCTTCGGAAAACCTGGTTAACAAGTGCACCGCATAACGGGTGCCATGCTCGGCTACGGGTGCAGTTTTGAACAAATGACAGCTTGTCAGAATTTGTTAAGGTCACAGTGACCTTGACGTTTGACCTAGTGACCCCAAAATTGGTGTGGCGTGTAGAACTCATCAAGGTGCATCTACATATTAAGTTTCAAAGTTGTAGATGGAAACACTTTGATTTTAAAGCCAATGTTAAAGGTTTAGCACGACGCGGACGTCAGACGGCGGACGGCGAGCATGCTGTGACAATACCTCGGGTTTTCTCGAAAAACGCCGAGCTAAAAATGACAAAAGCACAAAACCTGATTTTTTGTTTGACATATTCATTTTTGATAATAAAAATAATTGTGCTGATCTCAAGTGAGGTCATTCATCTTTTTAAATAAAAATATTTGTGCTGATCTCAAGTGAGGTCAGCAAGTAAGCTACCTTCACACAAAATGAACAAGGGCTGTTTGTAAAACACGCATGCCCCCAAAATGCGCTGTCAGTTGTAGTGGCTTCAGGTCACTGTGACCTTGAACTTTGACCTAAAGTCCTGAAAATCAATAGGGGTCATCTGTCGGTCATGACCAATGTCCCCATACACTTTCCTAATCCTAACCCTTATCATTTGTGAGTTATCATCCGGTAACCATTTTACTGTTTCAAGTCACTGTGACCTTGACCTTTGACCTAGAGTACTGAAAATCAATAGGGGTCATTTTTCAGTCATGACCAATGTCCCTATGAACTTTCCTTATCCCAGACGTAAGCGTTCTTGAGTAGTCATCATACGGAAATCATTTAACTGCTTCGAGTCACTGTGACCTTGACCTTTGACCTAGTGACCTAAAAATCAATAGGGATCGTCTGCCAGTCATGATCAATGTACCTATGAAGTTTCATGATCCAAGGCTTAAGCATTCTTGAGTTATCATCCAGAAAATATTTTACTGTTTCGAGTCACCGTGACCTTTGACCTAGTGACCTTAAAATCAATAGGGGTCATCTACCAGTCATTATCAATGTACCTTTGAAGTTTCATGATCCTAGGTCTAAGCGTTCTTGAGTTATCAATCGGAAACCATTTTAACAATTCGAGTCACTGTGACCTTGACCTTTGACCTAGTGACCTGAAAAATCAATAGGGATCATCTGCCAGTCATGATCCATCATCCAAAAACCATTTTTCTGTTTTGAGTCACTGTGACCTTGACCTTTGATCTAGTGACCTGAAAATCAATAGGTGTAATCTTCCAGTCATGATCAATGAAGTATCATGATCCTAGGCCTAAGCGTTCTTGAGTTATAACCTGAGTCATCTGCCAGTCCTGATCAATGTACCTATGAAGTTTCATGATCCTTGGCCGAAGCATTATTGAGTTATCATCCAGACACCATTTTACTGTTTCGAGTCACTGTGACCTTGACCTTTGACCTAGTGACCTGAAAATCTACAGGGTCATCTGCCAGTCATGATCAATGTACTTATGAAGTTTCATGATCCTATGCCTTAGCATAATTGAGTCATCATCCGGAAACCATTTTACTGTTAGGAGTCACTGTGACCTTGACCTTTGACCTAGTGACCTGAAAATCAATAGGTGTAATCTTCCAGTCATGATCAATGAAGTATCATGATCCTAGGCCTAAGCGTTCTTGAGTTATAACCCGAAAACCATTTTATTGTTTGGAGTCACTGTTACCTTGACCTTTGGCATAGTGACCTGAAAATCAATTAAGCATCAATTGCTTACAGGCTTGCTTATCGATACATGTATTTGTGGCACTCTGGTAGTAATCAGTCCAACACATGCAGAATGAATTAATACACGCAGAATTGGTCATCTTACACGGAATTGCTCCAGAGCAAGGTTTATCCAAGCCTGCTTCTACAAAACACAATAATGTATTCAATAAGAAAACATACTATGCTGATTAAAAAGAAATAACTTCACAATTTGGATTTCTTTAAAGATCTATGTTTTTCTTTTTTTGTTAAAGATTATTTTGAGATATTCCCCAATACTTTTAGTCAGTTCTTAAATTTTGAATTTCAAATGCTGGCACGTTCTGACAAAATTATAAAGAAAGGGTCTTTTCACAAATTTTAGCTGTTGGCTAGTGAAAAATTAGTGAGTTCTCAAAATTATGGTGGGAATGCCCTACCATTCCATAAATCTCACAACAATCCAGTTTTGAGTGCAAACTGTTGTTTTGTTAAACATTGTTTCGTTTAATACAATAGTTTAACATTCAATAAGCATTCACACAGAGGTGTAGTTTTGTGTCGCAGAAAAGTATATACTGTATAAGCATAATTACAATAGTGCACAATGCTATATCATAGTCACGTGGTATTTTTGCTGATTATATGGCATCCTTTTTGGTCTTCTGATCATAAGATGTTCTCAGAAAGAAAATTCAACGACATGAAAGCATCAATCATTTAGTTTGTACATTTTATTATTTTTCAAGACGGTATTTATGTCATAATATTGTTTTAAATTATAATTTACAAATTTTATACAAGAAACATAAACAAAATAGTTTTAAACCGATGGCTCACTAATACATTGATAAGCCCACGCATGAATGCTCACTGACAAGCAAATCATTTGGTTTGGTTGAGAGCAACATACGCCATTTCTCATGAAAGGGCCCACAGTACCGGTTAACCATTTGCCATAATTGGTTATTAACCAGTTAACCGAAAAACCTTTAGTAGTAAAAATGTTAAGTATACGTTAAACATGTCATACCGCTCGTATTTGTGTACTATATAGAAACAAAGGTAATTTGAGATCGCTTGCGTTGATAACATATCAGTTTATTATTAATGTATTTTTTTTTCTAAATATTTTTTTAATGTAGCTTTGTTTTGTATTCATTTTTCCTGCGTAAACGTATGTAAGTTAAAATTTATAAGAACTACACAATGTTCATTTGAATGTGTCATTAACTCATTCTTGGTTGGGTCGTATTGCTCAAAATAATATTGTGTTTCTTTGTTCATTCTGTTTCAATCTTTTAAACTAAACATAACATAATATAAAAATGATTTTAAATAATTGTTTAGACTAGTGCAACACTATACAACAGCTCTAACAAATCAGCAAATATACATTACACAGAACATACACAACACACGACTGTTCATTTGGTAAAGTAAATGACTCTGTTCACTAGCTTATGGCAGGCTTTCCAGCAGGCCTTAACAAAACACTAGGAGGAAAATATGAGTTCTCTGAACAAAAAACTAGGAGAAAACTAGGAAAAAAATAGAAGGGTTAATAAAAATCTAGGAGTAATATCATAACAAATCTTGATGTTTTAAACATTGATCCAATAGAAATCAACCCTTACAAGCTGTTTGTCTTTGTATATCTTGTCGTTTGAGATGGTTTCAGACCTGTACATCTTCCACTCATCTGTGACTTTTATGACCTCCATATCATCAATAGTTGGCAATGCCATTCATAGCTCGCGCATCATTGTTTGTGAGCTCTCCTGGTCACAAACTTCTGGATGTAGGCACTGTACCGCACACACCACTGTATCATGTAGAGGGAGCTTAGCCTTTGTTTGAAGGTCACTTGATACGGCTTGGTAGAATTTCACCAAATCAATTTCTTTAGTTTTCTGTTTTTGTGGGTCTCAATGAGACAATGTTTCTTGTGTGTCTACAACAATTTCCAATTTATTAATATGGACCGAGTTCTTGCTGTCATGTACATCAATAGTTTGTGTCCATGGTTTTCCCCTACAACATCATACTTGAAGAATCTCAACAAAATCGACTTCAATAGGTCAGACATCTCAGAATACAGGAGATGATTGAATGGTTCCTGCTTCTGGAATTGTTTGAGAAATGGTTCAAACAGTGGCCCTAAACTCATCAAAAACTATATTTGTGCCTTGCATTCATTTCCAGAGATAAGAAGCTGACACATCCTTAGATACCTTGAATTGTTTGTCAGCTGAGCATACATATGATTGTCTTTACTTGTGTTGGGCGGATCTTTCATGAAGTACTTGCACAGTGCTTCCCAGAGCTTTCCAATACGTTCAAGAGCTGGTATTCTATAAGTGTCAGCCAATTGCATTGTACATGGTGGGCAAACATTTCTTCATCCAGTCTTAGGTCTTCAAATGTCAACACATAGTCCTCTCTTAGGCTGATGTGGGACTTAAACCACTAAAAGACATCAATGGCCAGCTGTTTAGCATCATCTCCGTATGCATCAATGCCATTTCTAAATGCATTGTGCATGAGGTGTGCATGGCAAAAATGAAGTGAGTCCTAGAAACCCCAATGATGTGTTATGGTTATCAACATTCCAGAGGGTTTTATTTACATTCGGCCCGTGAGGCTTTTCAGGAACATTATACAAACTTCTCCCTTCTGCTCATTCCAAAATCTAACAAGAATAACACATTGCTGTTTGTCCTGTGCATTTCCTGTTTTATCAAATTGTATTGTAAATGGACTCTTTGATTCTTGTATCTTTTTCATAATATCCCTTCTAAAATAAGGACCAAGTCCATCTGATATTAGATTTTAGACCTAAAATTTGCTCATTGTGAATTGATGAGAAAATGATCCACATGATGAGTAGAAATATCCACACGATGCCACTTGCATTGCCCATAATTCCTTGGCTTTTGCATTTTGATCGCTTACTGATAATGGCTTTAGAAAGAGTATCACCACCTCCTTGTTGACTGCCTCCTGGTACAGGTGATTTAGATAGCTGTGTCCGCCCTTTATCATTGCGTACTTTCATCAGCTGCTTATGTTTTGATCCATCTGCATGGTCCAGTAACTGAGACAGGCCAGAATTTAAACAGGATATGCTTTTACAAAACACAAAGCATCAAAGCAAAGCAGTTCCCAGAATCTGCCTTACATCATTTTGAAAGAAGATCGCAATTATTGTCTATCTTTTCTAGCCAGGCAAACATATCTAGGGAAACAAACCATTAAAGCATACCTACAGCAAACCCAAATATATTTAAAACACCATGAATAAATGTATACATTTCCAGGTGACATTAAATTAACAAAGCCAAACACATAGTTTGCCCATTAGCGAATTTTAAGACTCATCACTGGGGGAAAATACTAGGAGTACTAGGCGCTTATTGTAAAAACTAGGAATAAGTAGGAGACTTTAAAAAACTAGGAAAAACCAGGAAAACTAGGAACGCTGGAAGAATGTGGCTGATGCGGTTGCGAGCCTTGATAACAAGACGACCTGTTTTGCAGAACCCTCGCTCCCATGGCACAGATGTCAATTTCATGGACAAAAGCTTAAGAACCACGTGCATAATTGTTGGGAAACGTTTATCTTCACATCACCATGTCAACGGGTTGCTAGAGGGTTGAAAACTCACTTTCATGATTGTTAACACACCCTAACGCGCAACTTTTAAGCAATTACACAAATGATTCATTGAATGATTTTAATTTTTATAACTTTTTTTTATTGATGTTTATTAATAAAATGAGTTTAATAATTGCATTCTCAAATAAAACTTGCATCAGACGGTAGCGGTGGAAATGTTCGTGATGTAATTTACTAATAATAACACTAAATTATAATTACACAACTACAACGTAAAATTGACAAGTTTTTTATCTATGAATGCATCTCTTGATAAAATTGTTACTTATAAACACTTTATTTTAACAAGAGATGTGTTTGTCAGAAACACAATGCCACCTATTGCGCCGCTTTGAAGCCATAAATATGACCTTTGACCTTGAATGATGACCTTGACTTTTCAACATTCAAAATGTGCAGCTCCATGAGATACATATGCATGCCATATATAAAGTTGCTATCTTCAATATTGCAAAAGTTATGACCAATGTTAAAGTTTTGACGCCGCTTTGAAGCCATATATTTGACCTTTGACCTTGAAAGATGACCTTGACCTTTCACCACTCAAAATGTGCCGCTCCATGAGATTCACATGCACGCCAAATATCACATGCTATCTTCAATATTGAAAAAGTTATTCAATATTGAAAAACTTTAAGCAAGGTTAAAGTTTTCCACAGAATGACAGACAGGTAAAAAAAATATACCCCCGATCATTTGATCCGGGGGCATAAAAAGACAATGTTAGTAAGAAAATGTTAGTAAGTACATCTAAGTAAGATATTGCATGGATAAATTAATTTTAATTTTTAATTTTTGACCTTTGACCTTAAAGGATGACATTGACCTTGACTTTTCACCACTCAAAACGTGCAGCTCCATAAGATAAACATGCATGCCAAATATCAAGTTGCTATCTTCAATATTCAAAAAGTTATGACCAAACTTTAACGAAGGTTGAAGTTTTAGGAAAGAAAAACACAATGATTTTTTATCTTTTCCCTTGAAGGATGACCTTTGATTTTTCACCACTCAAAATGTGCAGCTTTGAGAGATACACTTGCATGCCAAATATGAAGTTGCTATCTTCAATATTGCAAAAGTTATCACACTTTAACCAAGGTTAAAGTTTTTGGACACACATACAATGAATGACAGACAGACAGACCGGCCGAAAACTATATACCACCGATCTTTCGATCCTGGGTCATAAAAAACAATGCGAGTGAGATAGTGGTTAATAAAACATCAAAATAAGCTGTCAAATGTCTCAACTGATATTTATCGCTAGTTAGATAAAGGTGTCAATAACGTCTTCTCTAATAACCCCCACTCCCTGCAGTTCGCTAGTTATATTTTCGCGAGTAAAACAAAACAATAGCGCCAATTATCAAAACGTACCCCCTGTTGGTACACGAACGTACAGATCCATTTCTTTACCTCTGTTTTTGACAAATTATTTAATACCAGCAATGATGCGGAATGTTGTTTTAACTGGTTAACAGCGAAAATTTGCAGAATATCACACCCAAAGCGTAAAATCTCACTAATAATTTCTTGAAAACAAATAAAAAAAACAAGAGTGCCTGAAAAACCCAAAGTCGTCCACCTGAGATAACATGATTTTATTGGGACAAATCTTCTGACCAAGTTTCATGAAGATCGGAAAATAAATGTGGCCTCTAGAGTGTTTACTAGGTTTTACTAAAGCGATATAAGGAAACATGCCCCGCCCCATGGCAGCCATGTTTTTCATTCAACCGGCATCATTTTTAAACACGTCCAAGATATTATCGGGATGAATCTTCTGACCAAGTTTCATGAAGATTGGACAGTAAATGTAGCCGCTAACAAGATTTTACTTAAGCCATATATAGCCATATAAGAAAAAATGCCCCGCCCCTTGGCAGCCATATTTTTCAAGCAAAGGTTACCATTTTCAAACTCCTCGAAGATATCATTGTGTCAAATCTTCTGATTAAATTTCATGAAGATTGGATAATAAATGTGGCCTCTAGAGTGTTAACAAGGTTTTACTTAAGCCATATAAGGAAAAATGTCCCGCCCCTTGGTGGCCATGTTTTTCAACCAACCGGCAATATTTTCAAACTCGTCCAAGATATTATTGGGATAAATCTTCTGACCATGTTTCATGAAGATCAGACAATAAATGTGGCCTCTAGAGTGTTAACAAGATTTTACTATAGCCATATAAGGAAAAATGCCCCGCCCCTTGGCAGCCATGTTTTTCAAGCAAAGATTACCATTTTTGAATTCATCCAAAAGATCATAAAGACAAAACTTCTGAGCAAGTTTCATGAAGATCGGAAAATAAATGTGGCTTCTAGACTGTTCACAAGTTTTTACTATAGCCATATAAGGAAAAATGCCCTGCCCCCTGGTGGCCATGTTTTTCAACCAACCGGCATCATTTTCAAACTCATCCAAGATAGTATTTGGATGAATCTTCTGATAAAGTTTCATGAAGATCGGACAATAAATGTTAACTCTAGAGTGTTAACAAGATTTTACTATATCAATATATAGCCATATAAGGAAAAATGCCCCGCCCCTTGGCAGCCATGTTTTTCAAGCAACGGTGATCATTTTTGAACTCATCCAAGAAATCACTGGGACAAATCTTTTGAGCAAGTGTCATGAAGATCGGAAAATAAATGTGGCCTGTAGAGTGTTAACAAGGTTTTACTATAGCCATATAAGGAAAAATGCCCCGCCCCTTGGCGGCCATGTTTTTCAACCAACCGGCATTATTTTCGATCTCTTCCAAGATAGTATTGGGATGAATCTTCTGATTAAGTTTCATGAAGATTAGACAATAAATGTGGTATCTAGAGTGTTATCAAGATTTGACTATATCCATATATAGCCATATATGGGAAAATGCTCCGCCCCTAAGCAGCCAGGTTTTTCAAGCAAACGTAACCATTTTCAAACTCATCCAAGAGACCAATCTTCTGACTAAATTTCATGAAGATTGGACAATAAATGTGGCCTCTAGAGAGTTAACAAGGCAAATATTGACGGCGCACGACGGACGACGAACAACGGACAAAAGGCGATCACAAAAGCTCACCATGAGCACGTTATGCTCAGGTGAGCTAAAAACAACATAGCTAACTCAACTGCTAAGGACCTACTTTTGATTTGAAAAAAACACAACATCTACAGCTAAGAAAAACGCAATCCTACTTGAAAATGTGTCCTCCAAGTCAACAAAAGTGCCATTCTTCCACACCATCTTCCTGGAGTTGCCTAGCCGATCTCGTATCATGTAGGCCTGGCCTTCCTCAAACTGACCCCCTCCCTCCAGCAACACATTAGACTTATCGATCCGGGTACTGATTTTTGGACTAGTCAACACACTCTGATTCAGTTTGGTCGAGATTGTGGACATATGTACGGGACTAGGCATTTCAGCTAAAATTGAGGAGAAACAAAAAATAATTTCGGAATGTTTTGTTTTTGTCGATGTGTTAAAGCAGAATGCTTAGTGGCAAGTTTTTCATATTCGTAAAATCTCGGACATTCTTATCTTGCGATACAAATAAGAAATCAAAGGATTTTTTTAAAATTCAAAGACGATTTTAAAGGAGTCTGACCGACTTCCTTGACACAAAAACAAGGAGTCTGAGTCTCATTTTAAGGAGTCTCTGACTCCTGGACTTCCATTAGTGTCGACGCTGTAAAATAAGACTGCTTATTTAAGTTTGGTTAATGACATTTACAGACTCCTTATAAGACATATTGTACACTTTTTTTCAAACATAATTTGTAGATATTTGGTATTTCAGTACATATAAATAAGCCTAACAACCAAATTAGTCACTGTAAATGAACAGGGACATCATTTGAGAGAATTCAAAGGCAGTTACCTCGTTTTGCAAAAGGCCTGTACAAATATTCCATAGGGTCTAATAAAAAAAGTTAAAATGTCTTGACACTAAAAGGCTAAATTAAATAGTCTTATGGAAATTCACACAAAAACTTTGAGACTTTTCCTTTTCATCTCAACAAACTTAGGTACCTTAATCAAATCAATACCTAGTGAGATTTCCCGTCGTTACACCTCCCAGACGTAAAATCCCTAGTCATTACAGTTACACCTCCCAAGCAGTGGTCATTACACCTCTCAACAGTAGTCATTACGTACTCCTCCCAGGATATAAACATGATTGATTAGATTACTAAAGTGTGATCACAACTATAATGGGGCACACACACTTTACTTGATTAATGATGTTCCTGTTTAATCAATATTAATGTGTGTTTGAATAGAGTAACTACGATAACAAAAAATCAATTTTGAACCTAAAAAGTAATTATTATGACACTACATTTAAAAAAAAAATATTATTCCCCATCAGGCCATCTCCTTATATGTGTCCCATTGTCGGTCTGTGAACATTTTTAGAATTATTTTGATCTTTTAGAATAACCTGTTAATTATCAATTATCATCAGAGACCTTTTATAGTCTTGTCCCATGGGGGTCTGTCAAAGTTTTTTTTTGTTTGTCTGTATGTCTGGCTTATTGATGTGCAGTTATAATAAATAGATAACAATTTTTTGAAAATCATTGTTCTTTTATCTTTTCAAATAATTTGTTGATTATCAAAGGGTAATAATAACACATAAAATTTAAGGAGTTTATTCACACCATTAGCATTAAATTTCATTTGAAGATGTGAGTGGATGCGTGTGCGGACTGCCCTTGGAGGAGTGGGAGTCACTGATTGTGATCTTCTTAGAAAGTGATTAGCACTAGACACCGGTGGAGGTTCAACAACCTTGTGAATAATGCCAGTGTCGGAAGCAAGTGCGCTGGGTGCTGAGCTATTGGAAGAAGACCTATCCTCCTTACATCTGACGTTTGGCGCGTGCTGTGCATGGGGATTTTCTATTGCTGTAAGCCGATGAACTAATGTGGGCCCTGTTTCCGTGACGTATTGAGTTCCAGTCACGAAAAGCATTTTAAATCACCTTGCCATCAATAACAATCTTTGCCGGGAAGGTGATGGTAACTTTGCTTCGTGGATTGCCGTCTCGGATTTGTTAAAATGTTTAAATTAGGCCAAAAGGATTAACGTGTTTGTGTTATTTTCTTTGGTAAGTCTGTATTGATGCTGAATGATAAATTTCGTAGCCGGTTTGCGTGAGAAAGTATATACACTTTACTTTGGTAGTCTAGAAAGTTGACAATGATGCCTCGTGTGGCGCCCTTGTTAAATTTCCCTATTCCTAGCACGCTGAATTTGAGGACACTGCATAATATTTAGTTGTTCAGCGAAGAATTGGGAAATGACATTTTGACAGTTTTCATCTCTGTGTTCACTTATGCCACTGAAAATGAGATTGTTACTTCTGCTAAGTGCCTCAATGTCAATTGATTTATATTCAAGCAGTTTAGGACGTGCGTTATGGTCAGTTAAGGTCCCTTCAATGGAATCAATTTTGGTGTGCAATTGTAAGCATTCATCAACCTTCTTTTCCATATTTTTCATTTGTTGGAACATTACTGACATTTTTTCATCCAAGGATAAACGTTCAAAGTCGTATTGGTTTGTAATTTCTTTATCGCTACTGCACTCACCACGTGTGTTTACTCTAGTCCTTTTTCTGTTGTTGTCAGTTTTACATGAGTTTCCCGCCGATGGGATGACATAACGGTTTTGCGTAATAAAATGTTCCTCTTGAGTATTCTCGTTTGGGTAGCAGTCAAAGCTGTCTAGATGGTCCATGGCTACTTATTTAGCTCACTTTTGAAAGTTTTTCAGGTTGTTTTCTTGTACTTATATTTAAAGAAACAAAAGTTTAAGAGCTTAACAAAAAAAGGCGACCGTTTACAAAAATTACCCGAATTTCTCCTCTCCTCATTTCTCCTCTTTTGAAGATGTTGTATCTTGATTTTATGAATTCTAAAATTATTTGTTCCTAATGTCATGGCAAATGAAGATCAAAACATCAAAGGTAAAAAAGTTAATAAAAATACTCAATGCAAATTGTTGTTACTCATTGTCCCCATATATACATGAGCACTTTTACAGAATATCATACTTTATGTAAACACTGTTACTCTGTTAAAATGCCTCAAAAACAAAAAAAAATGGTGAATTGATTCGAATTGTAAACAAGAAGGCCTGAAATGCCCAAAGTCGCTCACCTGAGATAACAAGATTTTATTGGAACAAATCTTCTACCCAGGTTTCATGAAGATCGGAAAATAAATGTTGCCTCTATAGAGTGTTAACAAGGTTTTATTATAGACATATAAGAAAAAATGCCCCGCCCCCTGACAGCCATGTTTTCAACCAACCGGCATCATTTTTGAACTCGTCCAAGATATTATCGGGATGAATCTTCTGACCAAGTTTCATGAAGATCGGACAGTAAATGTGGCCTCTAGAGTGTTAACAAGATTTTACTAAAGCCATATTAGGAAAAATGCCCCGCCCCGTGGAAGCCATGTTTTTGGAGCAAACATAATTATGTTCAAACTCATCCAAAATATTATTGAGACAAATCTTCTGACCAAATTTCATGAAGATTGGACAATAAATGTGGCCTCTATAGTGTTAACAAGGTTTTACTATAGCCATATAAGGAAAAATGCCCCGCCCCCGGGCGGCCATGTTTTTCAACCAACCGACATCATTTTCTAACTCGTCCACGATATTATTAAGATAAATCTTCTGACCAAGTTTCATAAAGATTGGACAAGAAATGTGGCCTCTAGAGTGTTAACAAGATTTTACTATAGCCATATATAGCCATATCAGGAAAATGTCCCGCCCCTTGGCAGCCATTGTTTTCAAGCAAAGGTTACCATTTTTTAATTCATCCAAGATATCATTAGGACAAATCTTCTGAGCAAGTTTCATGAAGATCGAAAAATAAATGTGGCCTCTAGAGTGTTAACAAGGTTTTATCATAGCAATATATGGAAAAATGCTACGCCCTCTGGCGGCCATGTTTTTCAACCAACCGGCATCATTTTCGAACTCGTCCAAGATATTGTTAGGATGAATTGTCTGACCAAGTTTCGTGAAGATCATATATTAAATGTGGCCTCTGGAGTGTAAACAAAGCAAATGTTGACGGCGTACGACAGACAACGGACAACGCACGACGGAAAAAAGGGGACCACAAAAGCTCACCATGAGCACGTTGTACTCAGGTGAGCTAAAAAACCAATTTTACGATGATTCAAGGGTCGTGACTCAGGATTGTCTGGTTCAATTTGGCTGTTTATCAAACTTGACCTAGATGTTATTGCCTAACACATTTTCATGAAGTTTGGTGAAAATCTGATGACAATTGCATGAGATATTGAGCGGAAACGAGAAAAAAAAATTCTCGATGATTCAAGGGCTGTAACTCAAGAGTGTCTGGGTCAATTTGGCCGATTTTCAAACTTGACCTAGATGTTATGCCTAACACATTTTCATGAAGTTTGGTTAAGATCTTATGACAATTGCCCGAGTTATTGAGCGGAAACGAGAAAAACAAATTTTACGATAATGCAAGGGCCGTAACTCAAGAGTGTCTGGTTCAATTTGGCCGATTATAAAACCTGACCTAGATATTATTGCCTTACACAATTCCATGAAGTTTGGTGAAGATCTGATGACAATTGCTTGACTTATTGAGCGGAAACTAATCCGGACGGACGTACTAACAGTGCGATTTTAATATGCCCCCAGAATGGCTGGTTCGGGGCATAAAATTAAAAGCATCTGACACTGAGAGTTGTGGTATCACCATTGTACCTTTCGACTCCTCAGCTGATTCCTCAGAGGTGTCCTCGACCTTTGTAGATTCCTCTTCACTGTCTGAAGTCATCTCAAACTCTTCTTCATAGGCCCCGGAATACTTGGGTCGCAGTAACTCAAAAACCGGCTCTCCTTTACAATGAATAAACACATTTTTATAAATGTTCCCATATCTTTTATTATAGAGGTAACAATGCTCGATTCCAGTTTAAATGTTTATAATGTTCTACAGAATTACAGGTGTGTACACACGCTGGCATGCTAAAATTGACAATAAAATCATTTGCGGCACAAATGTATCCTTTCTATTCACCATTGTCAGGGTGACACAATGTTCAGGTCCACAAAACCTTTATTTGCATTGCTAAACACAATATATGTTTATCATAATATTTTGAACCTGAAGATAAGTTTTAATTATAGACATGTAGTAGTAACAGAGAAATTTACTGTTTGTATGCAAACTTCAAAATGATTTTCAATGAACAGGCAATCCTTAACCTGACTTTAAACTTTAAAGTGCAAAGGGGGGCATAAATCAGCTCAATTGAAGGTCAATTTATGGAGCTTTGCATGTGACCTTATACGATGACCTAATTATATGTGTATAGTATCAGTTCAATGCAACAGTGATAAGCAGATTTTGCAAGTTTACCTTAACCAAATCTTAGAACCAAACAAAGTAGAAATATTGATATAAAAAATAAGGTTTAACTGCTTTATTGCACGATAATTGCGTTAAAAGTAGTGGTAGAAGCAGTGATATTTAAAAGTACAATAAGAGCTGTCTCCATCAGAAGACATATGCCCACTAAAAACCCTTTTTCGAAACCTAAACGCAGATTTCGAAAACTAAGTTCAAGGTCAAGGTCAAAAGGGGCAAAATTTGTGTGCGTATGGAAAGGCCTTTTCCATATACACACGCATACCAAATATGAAGGTTACATCTGAAGCGACATAGAAGTTATGAGCATTTTTCGAAACCTAAACGCAAAAGTGTGACGGACAGACGGACGGACAGCGGGACTGCTATATGCCGCCCTACCAGGAGCATAAAAAATAAAGAAAGATTATTTCAAAAATACGGCAGAAAGAGTTATGGTTCATGTTCACTGTACTTCTCCTAGTTGCCATCTGTCCATATTTCTAGTTTCAAGTAAACCCCTTCAGTAGATTTAGAGATATGCTCCGGACAAAACTTAACTTTAAATAATTAAATAAAGGAAGAAAATTCAAAAACTGCTGAAACACATTTTTTTATGATTCAAGGGCCGTAACTCAGAAGTGTCAGGGTATATTTGGCTGATTATCGAACTTCACCTAGATTTTATTACATTACACATTTTAATGAAGTTTGGTGAAGATCTTATGACAATTGCTTGAATTATTGAGCGAAAACGAGAATTTTTCAATGATTCAAGGGCCGTAACTCAGGAGTGTCTTGGTCAATTTCAGGCCGTCAACTGATTTAAGGTGAAAATATAAGAAAAAAATATAGGAATTTGTGCATTAAAAAATATGAGGTTTGGGCTTGTTTAGGGTTAGAATTTTATGGTAAAAAGTAATATATTAGAGATATGTAGAGAACTTCTTACTTACTTGTTCCGTCAATAATCATTAAATTCACGTTTTACGTAACAAAACAAGGGCCCCCCCACTTCACCACCAAGGCAGATATTCAAATGCAGAAACACACTGTGGTCATCAATTTGGACACCTGAAATTTTTTTAATTAAATAGTTATCAATCAACCAAACACAAAACATTATTAAACATAGTTTTACAACCTAACATAAGAGTGCAACGTAACATTGATAATGCCATTATTAAAAACCGAAAACATGAATCACACACACGTTGTATCATATCATGGTATATACTATAAATTCTGTATATCATGCACATTAAAATTTCTAAACACTCTTCAATCAAACATTTTTAAGCCATGAAAAGAACACCAAAACATCCTACATGATAAAATGTACATATAGAATATAGTATTTTTCTGGCAGCTTCTGCATATTAAAATATTTGAAATTGAGCATCAAAAAAATTAATTAAACAAAATTGAACTGTGTTATTAATATCAATTGTAAATCAATCTAATCTCATGGGTATCAGACACACAATGCTAGATGCATATCTTAAAAAGAAGACCTGTTAACAACTATCTGCTAGGATTTGTGCTCACCTTTGAAACGATTGTATTTGTCTTCATCAAAGGTGTCCATATAGATATCACAATGGTGTACAACAACACCCCTGCAAGATGGTGATGCTTTGGAAGAGGAGGGATAGCTTTTTACACTGTAAATTAAAATATCTAAAGGCAGTATTACTTCTTATAAGTATTTAAAACAAGAGCACCGCATAACGGGTGCCAATGCTCGGCTGCGGGAGCAGCTTTGAATAAATGAAAGCTTGTCAGAATTTTTATTTATTTATTTTGTTGAGGTCACAGTGACCTTGACCTTTTAGAGCATACTTTTCTGAGGGCATATTCGGTTTATGAACATGGCTGTTGGTCGTAGTGTTAAAATGTCCGAAATTATAAAACCTTGTGTCAAAAAGTATAATTATTTATTGCTCATTCTTAGAGATGATTAGTCATCTATTCAATGGCTGAGGCTTATGTTACATTGCTATGCGCACCTGTCGCTAACATCATTTTAACAAGATGGCGGACTATACAGTAAATAAATTGTGACTCAGCAAAAAAAGGCAAATAACGATGGAATTAACGATGGAGATTATACATTTAGAAAAGAATTGAAAAAAGCAAGTGATAATCGACGATGCATAACACGATTTAGATACCAACAGTAATCTTATCAGTGAATGCATGACACGTACACGGGTGTTTGTAAATTGTTAGTGTTCATTTTACTCGCAAAGTTAAAACATCTGACAAGAGTAACGTTGGAAAATGGGATAAGATAAACATGGTTTCATTTATATGTTAGTGAATCTGTGTAAAATCAAATTCATATGCATATAATGCATATAATGCTTTATCATGTTTGTCGTGCTGTACAGTTTACTGAAACAGCATGGAACTTAAATGGACATTGCAAGGCAAATATATTAATATTAATTCAAGTAAGTAAAATGCATCAATTACCATTAAATGTGCTAGTTTATATTTTTATGTTTTTTCCACAACTGCCTCTGATGCGATTACATGTTTATCCCAAACCCAGGTACTCACGGCACGTTTCTTCCCCTTTTTTGCCCAAACTGCGATTTAAAATGCCCTTTTTGAAAAAAATACGCCATGCCCCTTTGCCCTCCTTGGAAAAACACTTGAGTTTATGTATATATAATACCCACCTGCACTTAATGTTTGTTTGTTTTTTGACAAAAACTCGCAGAAAAAATTGTCTCAAATTGTTGATATTTATGACAAGGGCCAGAGGTATCGCTACCTTTCTTCATTAGACCTTTTCCTGAGAATGAAATTCAGCAGTAAGTTAATTAAGCTTTCACGAAATGCTTGTTGATTAATAACACATTCATTCATCCATTAAAAAAAACTACTTACCCACCTTTGTTTCAACACATTACAGGAAACATACCTATTTTTTCAGGCTTAGACGTTATTGCCTTTCACATTTTCATGAAGTATTGTGAAGATTCAATGACAATAGCTGCAGTTATTGAGCGGAAACGAGAAAAATCACTATTTATTGATGATTCAAGAGTCGTAACTAAGGATTGTCTTGGTCAATTTGGCCGATTATCAAACTTGACCTAGATGTTATTGACTAACAAATTTTCATGAAGTGTGGCGAAGATCCTCTGACATTTGCTCGAGTAATTGAGCGGAAACGAGAAAAAAAATAATTTTACGATGATTCAGGGCCGTAAGTCATGAGTGTCTGGGTTAATTTGGCCGATTATCGAACTTGACCTAGATGTTATTGCCTTACACATTCTCATGAATTGTGGGGAAGATCCTATAATATTTGAGCGGAAACGAGAAAAAAAACAATTTTACAATGATTAAAGGGTCTTAACTCAGAGGTGTCTGCGTTATAGATGTTATTGGCTTACACATTTTCATGACGTTTGGTGAAGATCTGACAATTGCTTGACTTATTGAGCGGAAAGTCATCCGGACAGACGGAAAGACTATGGGACGAACTGTGCGATTTTAATAACAAACATTAAGTGCAGGTGGGTATTATATATACATAAACTCTAGTGTTTTTCCCAGGAGGGCAAAGGGGCATGGCGCATTATTTTCAAAAAGGGCATTTTTGCGCGCAGTTTAGGCAAAAAAGGGCAAAAACATTCCGTGAATACAGTCCAACCTGTCCCAGCGACCACCTTTTTATAGAGACCACCTGTCCATAAAGATCACAACGATTTCCTCCCGAACGATTTCACTATATATTGTACCTGCGAATAAAGTCCACCTGCGAACAAAGACCAAGGACCGCCATTTTACGTTCCCAAATGTCCATTTTTATACCTAACTATGGCCACCATGATGCTGTGATAGTCACGTGATAAACATCAAACCAGTAGATTCGTCGGTTGCTATGGAGATATTGGCAAGTGAAAGTTTACTGCACTCGATAGAAGTTGTTTGTTTACTTAACACATATTGCTAATTGGTAGCCGCCTGCTTGTTTTATGCATTTTTCAGTTTGTCGAAAGTGTAAGAAGTTGTCTTTGCATGTTAGTGACTCGTGATTAATGAACTTATTGCCGAAAATATCAAACAAAAGTTTGGGACTTTAATTAAGTAAATTAACGTGTTTTTTTTACAATTACAATGCCAATGTCAAACATAGATATTTATATTCATTCCTTTCTAAAATTTCTCCGTGATAAGACGTGCAAGATTACCGATATATTTAATTTGTCAGTTCAAGAACATATTCATGTATGTCAATAGTTATTTATACATGATATGATTAATGAAATAAATAATAAAAACATAAGGACATTGAAATAATAAATATAAAATCAAAACTGTATTTTCAATCATTTATGGCATTATACATGCATTAGTATTCAACCATATAAGCAATAGAGCACATACATAGATAAGGTACCTGTTAAAATCCTACTAGCATATTTTGCAAAGTTTCAATCGATCCTGCCAATAAAGACCACCTGTGAACAAAGACCACAACGACCGAATCCCTTATGTGGTCTTTATTGACAGGTTAGACTGTACCTGGTTTTGGGAGAAATATGTAAACACATCAGAGGTAGTTGTGGGAAAAACATAAAAAATATAAACTAGCACATTTAATGGTAATTGATGCAATGTAGGTACATTATAATAATTGATGCTTGTTACTGTCTAAGACAGAAACAAAACTCTTCCTGCTACATAGACATGATTAATAAAAAAAATTTTACCTATAATAGGTATATGATTTAAAAACATCTGCATGTTTAGTTTGCCATTTTTTCAAAATTTTCTTCATATAGGTAACAGTATACTCAAAACCTTTGGTGTGCAATGCTTTACCCTCTAAAAACATAAACATCATTTATTTGAAGACACGATTCTCTGTGGGGTCCATTGCCATGACTGTATTTAACAATATTTCTGTGTGCATGTGGTAGGGAAAACATTTTTGTTTACTAGACATTTCTGTTTTACTTTAAGGTTTTACTTGAAGGTTGGAGACTACATTAGAATTTGACAGATGGCGGGAAACCCTTATGAGGTGGAATGATGCCGGTAAATAGATGGCCGTTAAACAGTGACTTTGATTCGTGTCAAGTTCTTTGTTACATATCGTGTGACCTATCTTTTGTATTGCTTAAATCAATTCGGCTTGGAATGCTTTTTGAGAAAAGGTATGGTTATGAGGGTCTCTATGCCCAAAAAATTGACTTTATTCTTTGTTAAAGATATTGCTTTTACATCGAATGTGTTAAGGAAATCTTTTACTATAGTGTGACCTATATTCAAGTCACTTGGATGTCACAAAAACTAACATAACATTGTTCAGCCATTGTTATCCAGCGTTCAATTGGACAAAATAACAATTGTCTCCAACGAGAAAAGGTGTTAAAAAGCTGGTGCGATATAATTACCTGTTACTGGTATAGGTTCTCTGAGAAAACTTGCCATTAATATGTAGTTCCCCCCCTACCAATTATCTCAACGGATTTGCGTGAATCTCAAAATTTGTCCTGCGAGGATTTAAAAACCGGAAATCCGGCCCATGCTAGAAAAAATAGCAGGCCTGTTAATTTGTAATCTTTCCAACATGGGCTGTACTTTAAAATGCAATAATCCACAGGTTCTTTATGAAGTTTCATAACTCTAGTAACAATGCATTCCACTGTGGACCCTTTG
The DNA here is from genome assembly GCF_020536995.1 of Dreissena polymorpha. Taxonomy (NCBI): domain Eukaryota; kingdom Metazoa; phylum Mollusca; class Bivalvia; order Myida; family Dreissenidae; genus Dreissena; species Dreissena polymorpha. The sequence continues at coordinate 102,272,804 of NC_068356.1, read as the reverse complement.
TTCAAGCTGGCAAGCTCAGCTGGAAGATCACTGGACTATGAATTTGATGTTCACTGAGTTTCATTTCTCAAGCAGAAATACTTTTATGTAACGGTCAACATAATTTAAAAAAAATCTTGCTGGCTCATTTGGTATAGTGCTGTTCCAGAATAGTGGATACAATGCCCAGCCGAGACACATAACACATTGAACAGGCTGTGATACAACTTTAATACTGTTGAAACAAAATTCAATCAACTAATGTTCTTTTTTTTAATGTGGTTAAACAGGACTCTCAGTAGAGATAAATAAACGAGAGGGCCCTGGTGGCCATGTTTTTTCACCGATCTGGACCATTTTCAAACTCTTCCGAGATATCAACAAATCTAATATTTTGACCAAGTTTCATGATGATAGGGCAAAAATTGTGACTTCTGGAGTGTTCACAAAGTTTCTCTATAGCCAAATAAGGAAAACTGCCCCGCCCACTGGCGGCCATGTTTTTCAACGGACCGGAACTCTACCAACATATCATTAAAACAAACATTGTGACAAAGTAACATGAAGATTGCGCATGAAATGTGACTTCTACAGTTTTTCTTTACAAGGTTTTTCTTTTATTTGACCTAGTGACCTAGTTTTTGACCCAGCATTACCCAGTTTCGAACTCAATTGAGGTATAATTAGGACAAATCTTCTGACCACGTTATATGAAGATCGAACAAGAAATCATGCCTAGAGAGTGTTTACAAACCAAATGTGGATGACGGACGGACAACGGAAAAAGACCGATCCTTAAAGCTAACCTGAGCTATTAGGTGAGCTAAAATGGATAACTTTACACATATTGAATTATTTATAATTTACTCTTTAAAGTCACTTTGTACACCATGTATCAACATAAGTGAATATAAAAAAGTAAGCTGGCTAAACACGAATCAAATCATTTCTATTATTTCTAATATACAGATGCTCAAATAACAACTTAAACTAATCTAATACGCAATTTCTGAATTATAAATATGATACGACAACAAAGAAACCTCTTAAAAATGGCGGACGTAAAACATCAAAACCACTATTTAATGAAAACAATTAATGAATATACAGTAACTTCAGAGTATAACAAGCACATTCGTTTCATTGATATCCCCCGCCAAATAAATTTTGTTTATGGATGTGTGTAGAACTAAAGGAAAGGTGCAAGTGAAGGGTTGTGCCTTTTGTCACTTTTATTTGTTAACTCATTTGTACCTGTGATGTTTTTGCAGATAATACAATGCAGATAGTATATTTTTCATGAATCAATTAACATGACAAGTCTCATTGATAGTCTCATGACCAAAGGAGAAATTGCTTATGAGCATTTTCTCAAATAGAAATCTTACATACTCAGTTATTGCCCCGAAAAGTAACAACATGCAAAAATAACAAAGGACAATAGCTGAAAAATAAGACAGAGGAGGGTTCTTGAGCGTTCAATATTTATTGAGGTGAATTAAAAAGTCTGGCCTTTTCCACGAAAACGTCAAATCTTAATATACACTACATTTTCAGAGTGTATCAAAGCGAAAACAACATCCGCCATTACATACGTGGACATAACATAAATAAGTTTTTAAGGTTAATCATCCATCATTGAGTACGACCTTACATGAAGCATTTGTGTAACTTTGACCCCTGATGTGAATCGTATGACCTTACATGAAGTATATTGTGTGACGTTGACCTTAACCCTAGACAAGAACCTTGACCTTAACCCTAGACATGAATCTTACATATGACACACAGCAAGGAAGAAGATGGACAAAAATTATGGACGGTTATTACAGAATCCACTGAGGCATGGTAAAGTTATGGCTTAATAATAATTATTTCTACAATGTGTGACCTTAGATGTGTGACCTTGACTTTGGCCAAAAACACATAGGTCTAGCACTGCCTGATAATTTAGAACAATTACATCGGGACATTTCAAGAATCCATTTTAGTATGGTAGAATCCTTACCAAATAAGGCATATTTAATCAAAATGTGCTATTTTAACATTTGTTTGTGACTTTGAACATGTCCCTAGCAACCTGGATCTTATATTTGACACTAAGCTTGATAATGGAGAACAAGTGTGGACAGTTATAACAGAATTCCTTGATGCATAGTAAAGGAATGACTAAATAATGAATCATTTATCAAATGTGTGACATTTGACCTCAATGTGTGACCTTGACCTTAGCCTCTAGGATTATGGGTGTTGAACGTGAAGCACCCCCAGATGATTGAGAACAACTATGACAAGTTTCATGGTTCTGGCTCACGTGTTAATATTAAAACGTATTTTTTCAAGATACAAAGGGCCATTACTGCGTTATTAACAGATGGTATACAATGCCATAAGGCGTGCATCATCCTCTTATCCATATATATATATATATATATATATATATATATATATATATATATATATATATATATATATATATATATATATATATATATATATATATATATATATATATTCATACCAAGTTTCAATGAAATCCTCAACAGCACTTCCAAGTTATGGCACCGGACACAAAAGTGAAGGCCGGATGGAAAGACAGACGGACGGACAACGCTAAAACAATATCCCTCCGCATATGGCGGGGGATAATTGGAGAGCGGACACTCAAAACGAGCGACCGAGCGACCAACAAGTTCAAACCTATGTACCCCCCTAAACTTCGTTTGTGGGCGTATTATGACTGTTTTCATCTAGTTTTCTTAAAATTGTTATTAAAGCTTAAGTATGTTTTATTCAAAATGAAATAGCCATGATTGTTATTAATATGTCTCATGCAAAATTATTACCTCCAAATGCTGATGGAGAGCCGAAGTCTGACGAAGTGCCTCCGAAGGCTGGCGTCGTAGAAGGGGTGTTACCTCCAAACACTGACCCAAAGCTTGTGTTCTGACCTCCGAAAGCTGAACCAAAGAACGACATAAAATGTCAAATGTTTACATAACATATAACTAGGATTAAAATTAAGTTCTTAACAAAAAAATGGTTTGTTTTATGTAACAAGCTTTAACAAGAGGGTAAAGCCATTACGAGCTTACCTGAGACCCATAGAAACTTAACTGTTCAGAGCAAGTAGTTTTCACTAGGTTTCACAACTGCATCAGTACCAGACAGCCATGTTTTTTAACAAACCACTATAAATTTAAACTCGACAATAATAGTTTCTCTAGTCAGTAAAATACCTATGGTGTTATACTGTTAAGTGTTCCTTCGGAATATAACAGTCTAGTCAGAACATACATAATTATGGTAATCTACTGTTGCGTTTATGTATATGACATTTAGGTTCTAGTCAATTTGACAGTTTGAAGCTGTCTTGTGTTGGACTCTTTTTTTCATGAATATTACTAGCATTAAACATAGATTTCTACTCAAGAAAGGTTTTTAAAGCAGGGCATCAAACAATCAAACAAAAATGTGCTGGATTACATTTTATTTGATTTAAAATAAACACTGAATGCTTTCTTTTAATAATGTTTTAATGTACATTTTTTATTCAATAGCAGACAATGAAGACATTCCACAAGAAATTAGATTACAAAGAAATGTTCTTGAACAAATTTATTAATAACACTAATTCTATGGCTTCTAGTGACTAACTGTTTTCATAAATAAGATATATATTACAAAAGTAACGGTAAAAGTTGGTTAATTAAAATAAAATAATCGACACGTTTAAACTTTTTTTTTCGACTCTGTGATTTTTGTTGTTTTTTTTTTATATCGAACCCCGACCATTTTTTTCAAAAAAATTCCCGTAAATCAATTAATAAAAGACATGGCCTTAGTCCCCTACCGGTGAAACTGGATTGGACTAATGGGGTGCGCTCTGTGTGTTAGTCTGTCACACTTTTCTGGATCCTGTGATAGCTTTAAAAGTTCTTCATATTTTTTCATGAAACTTGAAAAATGGACAGATGGCAATATGGAGATCATGCACGTCATTTCATTTTGTTCCTACGTCAAGAATTCTGGTGCTATGGCAACAAATAAACTAGAAATATTGTTGAAAATGGTGGAGCCTGTGATAACTTTAATAGTTCTTCATATATTTTTTTATGAAACTTGAAACATTGATAGAACAGAACATATCTTTATTTGGTTCACATGTCAAATAATACATGATACATATATTGTGACAACAGGTGAGCATATAGCTCACAAAAAAAACATTTCACAAAACAAGGGTTCGAAAAAAACAACGCAAAGATGTAATTAGTTGGGGAAGGTGATAAGGAGATTTATTATTGATTTATGTAACAGTATGTATCAGTATAAAATGTTTTAATAGTGAAATATGTATATAAAAAAGGAGTCATCAGATAAGTGTAGCAACAATTAAGTCGATGATTAGTAATTACGGAATCAAACATTTATTAAAGAAACGTAATTTAATTATTAAAGGTTATAATGTAAACATTATTTTATCAGAGATAGCATGTATTGCACAAAAATGGTTACACACAAAATCGTCGCAAATCAAAACAAACATTAACATTTAGCAACGTTCAACGTGCGAAAAAAGAGGCTTGAGTTTAAGTTTCATTCGGGTTACAATTTAGTAGTTAAAAAGTCGTTGACAACTTGGATTTGATATATTTAATTTGTTTATTTAAAAGTCCATTGCGCAATACCAGGCACATCTTTTTCAATGTTACAACTACCACTAAAGTATGCCATTTGTAACATAATAAAGATCATGGAGCATGCATTCTATTAGCAGGGCGTAAATTTATGGATTATTATGCAGTTATACTAAAGCTGTTAACCGAAATCTAAAACATTGTTAGATTGAAATTCTAATGACCCCCTACCTCACAAACTTATATTCATTTAATAACAATGTACAAACAAGAATATTTATGCAAAGTTTCACAAGAGCCATGTTAACATGGCCATCCCCGCCGAAATGTGTTTGCTTGTATGAGACCATTTGTTTTAGAGAGTAGAATAATATTTGTAAACCATGGCACCTGTGTCATCTGTGACAAAACGGATACAAATTTACTATGAAATTAAATAAAAGGAGATAATTAAAAAAACTACTGCCAATAGAATTATGGTTCTTGTTCTATGAACTTCTCCTTGTTCATATTTCTAGTTTCAAGTAAATCCCTTCAGTAGCTTTAGAGTTATGCTCCAAAAAAATACTTTGAAATTAAATAAAGGGAGAGAATTCAAACAAGAGGGCCTAACAGGCCCAAAGTCGCTGACCTGAAATTCAAAGGAACGTATCTGTTCTGTGCAGCACAAGATGTCATTAGAACAAATGTTCTAACTAACTTTCATGACTAGTGAACACCCTGGCAGCCACATTTTTCAACAAAAACTAAGGTAGATAGAGTTATGGTTCTTATTCACTGCACTTCTCCTATTTGCCATCTGTTTATATTTTAAGTTTCAAGTAAATCCCATAAGTAGATTTAGAGTTATGCTCCGGACAAAAATTTACTTTGAAATAAAGGGAGATAATTAAAAAACTAAGGTAGATAGAATTATGGTTCTTGGTCACTGCACTTCTCCTAGTTGCCATCTGTTTATTTTCTAAGTTAAAAGTGAATGCATTTTATTGGGAGATTTGAAGATATGCTCTGGACAAAAGTTTACTTTGAAAATTAATAAAGGGAGATAATTAAACAACTAACGTAGATAGAGTTATGGTTCTTAGTCTCTGCACTTTTCTACTTGCCATCTGTTTATTTTTCAAGTTTCAAGTAAATCCCTTCAGTAGATTTAAAGTGATGCTCCAGATAAAAATTTACTTTGAAATTATTTTAAGAGAGATAATTCAAGTTAAGGTAGATAGAGTTATGGTTCTTGGTCACTGCACGTCTCCTAGTTGCCATCTGTTAATCTTCCAAGTTTAAAGTAAATCCATTGATATAACTTTAAAACTATTGAGAAATTCAATAAAACAAACTTCCCATTTGGCTATAAATGGGGTCCATAACTTTCATAAGTAAAGATGACAAGAGGGCCTGAAAGGCCCAAAGTCGCTTACCTAAGATATTAAGGAACTGACCTGCTCAGTGCAGCCCCAAGATATCATTAGAACAGATGTTCTGACCAAGTTTTATGAAGAGTGAACTATCATGTAACTTTTAGAGTGCTAACAAGGTTTTGCTATAGCCACATTAGGATAAATTCCCCGACACCTGGAGACTATGTTGAACTGATCCAAGATAGCATTTACACAATTGTTTTGACCAAGTGTTAAGAATATTGGACAATAAATGTGACTTTCAGATTGGACAGAGTGTTAATAAGTTTTAACTATAGCCTTAAAAGGAAAAATGCTCTGTCCCCTGGCGGCCATGTTTTTCAACATACCAAAACCATTTTTGAAATAGTCCAAAATATTATTGAGACAAATCTTCTGACCAAGTTTCACGAAGATGGGACAATTAATGGGGCCTCTATAACATTAACAAGGTGTTACAACAGCCATAATTAGCCATATAAGGCAAAATGCCCCGCCCCCTGGTTGCCATGTTTTTCCACAGACCAGAAACATTTTAGAAATCAATCAAGATGTCATTGAGACGTATGTTCTGACCAAGTTTCGTGATGATCGGACAATGATTGTGGCCGCTAGATTGTTAACAAGGTTTTACTATAGCCATATTGTATAAGGAATAATGACATGTCCCCTAGGGCCATGTTTTTCCACCAACCGGAATCATTTGCGAACTCATTAGAACAAATCTTCTGACCACGTTTCATGAAGATCGGACGATAAATGTTACTTCACGAATGTTAACAAGGTTTTGCTGTAGCCATATAAGGAAAAATGCCCCTCCCCCTTGGTGGCCATGTTTTTCAATCATCTTGAACCATTTTAAACTCCTCCAAGATAACATTGGGGACAAATCTTCTGACCAAGTTTCATGATGATGATAAATATGATACGACAACAAAGAATCTTCTTACAAATGGCGGACGTAAAACATCAAAACCACTATTTAATGAAAACAATTAATGAATATACAGTAACTTCAGAGTATAACAAGAACATTCGTTTCATTTATATCCCCCGCCAAATAAATTTTGTTCATGGATGTGTGTAGAACTAAAGGAAAGGTACAAGTGAAGGGTTGTGCCTTTTGTCACTTTTATTTGTTAACTCATTTGTACCTGTGATGTTTTTGCAGATAATACAATGCAGATAGTATATTTTTTCATGAATCAATTAACATGACAAGTCTCATTGATAGTCTCATGACCAAAGGAGAAATCGCTTATGAGCATTTTCTCAAATAGAAATCTTACATACTCAGTTATTGTCCCGAAAAGTAACAACATGCAAAAATAACAAAAGACAATAGCTGAAAAATAAGACAGAGGAGGGTTCTTGAGCGTTCAATATTTATTGAGGTGAATTAAAAAGTCTGGCCTTTACAACGAAAACGTCAAATCTTAATATACACTACATTGTCAGAGTGTTGCAGAGCGAAAACAACATCCACCATTACATACGTGGACATAACATAAATACGTTTTTAAGGTTAATCATCCATCATTGAGTACGACCTAACATGAAACATTTGTGTAACTTTGACCCCTGATGTGAATCGTATGACCTTACATGAAGTATATTGTGTGACGTTGACCTTAACCCTAGACAAGAACCTTGACCTTAACCCTAGACATGAATCTTACATATGACACACAGCAAGGAAGAAGATGGAGAAGAATTATGGAAGCTTATTACAGAATCCACTGAGGCATAGTAAAGTAATGGCTTTATAATAAATATTTCTACAATGTGTGACCTTTGATGTGTGACCTTGACTTTGGCCAAAAACACATAGGTCTAGCACTGCCTGATAATTTAGAACAATTACATCCGGGCATTTCAAGAATCCATTTTAGTATGGTAGAATCCTTACCAAATAAGGCATATTTAATCAAAATGTGCTATTTTTACATTTGTGTGTGACTTTGAACATGTCCCTAGCAACCTGGATCTCATATTTGACACTTAGCTAGATAATGGAGAACAAGTGTGGACAGTTATAGCAGAATCCCTTGATGCATTGTAAAGGAATAACTAAATAATGAATAATTTATCAAATGTGTGACCTTTGACCTCAATGTGTGACCTTGACCTTAGCCTCTAGGATTATGGGTGTTGAACGTGAAGCACCCCCAGATGATTGAGAACAACTATGGCAAGTTTCATGATTCTGGCTCACGTGTTAATATTAAAAAGTATTTTTTCAAGATACAAAGGGTCATTACTGCGTTATTAACAGATATTATACAATGCCATTAGACGTGCATCATCCTCTTATCCATATATATATATTCATACCAAGTTTCAATGAAATCCTCAACAGCACTTCCAAGTTATGGCACCGGACACAAAAGTTCCGGATGGACGGAAAGACAGACGGACGGACAACGCTAAAACAATATCCCTCCGCATATGGCGGGGGATAATTGGAGAGCGGACACTCAATACGACCGACCGAGCGACCCACAAGTTCACACCTATGTACCCCCTAAACTTCGTTTGTGGGGGTATAATGACTGTTTTCATCTAGTTTTCTTAAAATTGTTATTAAAACTTAAGTATGTTTTATTCAAAATGAAATAACCATGATTGTTATTAATATCAAACTACGTCTCATGCAAAATGATTACCTCCAAATGCTGATGGAGGGTTAGCACTGCCGACAGGATTTGCCATGCCGAAGGCTGACGGAGTGGCTCCGAAGGCTGGCGTCGTAGAAGGGGTGTTACCTCCAAACACTGACCCAAAGCTTGTGTTCTGACCTCCGAAAGCTGAACCAAAGAACGACATAACATGTCAAATGTTTACTTAGCATATAACTAGGATTAAATTAAGTTCTTAACAAAAAAAATGGTTTGTTTTATGTAACAAGCTTTAACAAGAGGGTAAAGCCATTACGAGCTTACCTGAGACCCATAGAAACTTAACTGTTCAGAGCAAGTTGTTTTCACTAGGTTTCACAACTGCATCAGTACCAGACAGCCATGTTTTTAACAAACCACTATAAATTTAAACTCGACAATAATAGTTTCTCTAGTCAGTAACATACATATGGTGTTATACTGTTAAGTGTTCCTCCGGAATATAACAGTCTAGTCAGAACATACATAATTATGGTGTTCTACTGTTGCGTTTATGTATATGATATTTAGGTTTTAGTCAATTTGACAGTTTGAAGTTGTCTTGTGTTGGACTCTTTTTTCATGAATATTACTAGCATTAAACATAGATTTCTACTCAACAAAGGTTTTTAAAGCAGGGCATTAAACAATCAAACAAAAAAGTGCTAGATTACACTTTATTTGATTTAAAATAAACACTGAATGATTTCTTTTAATAATGTTTTAAGGTATATTTTTATTCAATAGCAGACAATGAAGACATTCCACAAGAATTAAGATTACAAAGAAATGTTCTTGAACAAATTTATTAATAACACTATTTATATGGCCTCTAGTGACTAACTGTTTTCATAAATAAGATATATATTACAAAAGTAACGATAAAGTTGGTTTATTTAAATAAAATAATCGACACGTTTAAACTTTTTTTTTCGACTCTGTTATTTTTGTTATTTTATTTTCTTTATATCGAACCCCGACCCTTTTTTCTAAAAAAAATTCCCGTAAATCAATTAATATAAGAAATTGCCTTAGTCCCCTACCGGTGAAACTGGATTGGACTTATGGTTTGCGCTCTGTGTGTTAGTCTGTCACACTTTTCTGAATCCTGTGATAGCTTTAAAAGTTCTTCATAGTTTGTCATGAACCTTCAAAAATGGACAGATGGCAATATGGAGAACATGCACGTCATTTCATTTTGTTCCTACGTCAAGAATTCTGGTGCTATGGCAACAAATAGACTATAAATATTGCTGAAAATGGTAGATCCTGTGATAACTTTAAAAGTTCTTCATATTTTTTTTAATGAAACTTGAGACATTGATAGAACAGAACAGAACATATCTTTATTTGGTTCACATGTCAAATAATACATGATACATATATTGTGACAACAGGTGAGCATATAGTTCACAAAAAACATTTCACAAAACAAGGGTTCGAAAAAAAAAACGCAAAGATGTAATTATTTGGGGAAGGTTATAAGGAGATTTATTATTGATTTATGTAACAGTATGTATCAGTATAAAATGTTTTAATAGTGAAATATGTATATAAAAAAGGAGTCATCAGATAAGTGTAGCAACAATTAAGTCGATGATTAGTAATTACGGAATCAAACATTTATTAAAGAAACTTAATTTAATTATTAAAGGTTATAATGTAAACATTATTTTATCAGAGATAGCATGTATTGCACAAAAATGGTTACACACAAAATCGTCACAAATCAAAACAAACATTAACATATAGCGTGTTCAACGTGCGAAAAAAGAGGCTTGAGTTTAAGTTTTATTCGGGTTACAATTTAGTAGTTAAAAAGTCGTTGACAAAATGGATTCGATATATTTACTTTGTTTTTTTAAAAGTCCATTGCGTAATACCAGGCACATCTTTTTCAATGTTACAACTACCACAAAAGTATGCCATTTGTAACATAATAAAGATCATGGAGCATGCATTCTATTAGCAGGGCGTAAATGTATGTATTATCATGTAAATGGCATAAAAAAAATAATATACAGCAAAGATCAAATAAAAAAGAGTTGAGGTTCAATTGGCATTTCAGGTACGTTGAAAATGTTCAACTTAACTGTTTGTCCCTTTAAAGTCCGTAACACATCATCAGAACTTTTGAAACATAATGTAAATAACAACATACAATTGTTAAGCGAATAACAATACAAAGGTAGTGTCAACAAAGGGAGAAACACAAGTACTGTATCATATACATGCCTCGTTTAATATAGGCTTTTATTTATTTACATTCATTCGTGCATTAAAAGCTAAAGATAGACGACTTGTGATTGGTGTAGGCTAGTTTCTAAACCCCTATTAGCGTAAAACTCCAATCGAAATAAAAGTTATGGGAGGGTAGCCAAGGGGTTTATGTGTAAAGGCTGCATAAAAAAAAATATATACTTGATATCTTCGCACTAGAGAATGCTTTTTGTGCCCCACGTGGTGGAGTGTTTGGAGAATAATAACGTTGGTTGGTCACTTTCGTTCGTGTGAATTAATTTCATTGATAAATCTATATCGAATGAGTCAGGTGTTCATAACCAGATAAATGCATTTATATCACGGGGTAGATTGCAATGATTATTGGATATATATCGGCCAACAGTAAGTATGCGTTAACAATATTATTTTTATTTTTTTTTAAGTTAGTTTGTGTGTTTGTTTACGCACAATATATAGGTGTAGATTAATTAAACCATAGTAAATAAAAAAAATGGTCTGTGGGTAATTTTTCGTACTACGAGTATTTGGATTGGATTATGTACGTTTGAAGAAGTCAATTACGTGTTAAATGAATTGTGCCGTATTTTGTAATGCAGTTGGACTATTAACGCACATCAGTTGTCTAAATTTAATTATATTTGGGTGTAACCAATATTTAAGTGGATAGATGGCAATATGGAGATTATAGACGTCATTTCATTTTGTTCCTTCGTCAATAATTCTTTATATGGCAACAAATAAACTACAAATATTGCTGAAATTGGTGGATCCTGCGTAGGTAGGATACTTTTATTGCTTGCCAATAGTCTTGTCTCAAATGTGATAAATTGTTTTGCATTAAAGTTCCAAAATCTCACAGCAACAACACAATCTACTAACGTCTGCTAGCCAGTGATTCAAACAGTACATGTAGATACGACAGTTTCCCTTTTATGGACTTTTTGTGTTGACTGACGTTTAGGCTGACAGTTTAATTGCTGATTAGCCAGTGTGTACTGCACATACTTATCTAGGACAACACTTAACGCAAACGCCTTTAGCCCAGTTTTTCCACTAAAGGTTGTACAACTGTAATGGGCAATATTCGAAAACCCATTTAAAGTATTATTTCATAAACTATATGCCATATGTCTTATTACAAATTGTTATTGTGGCTTTAATGCAAAAAATATTTTGGTAATTTTTTTGTATGATAACCCATAATTAGAATTTTCGTCTAACTTAAATTACCCCTGGGGATACATACATTCAATACACTCATAAGTTTAAGCATTGTTGTTAATAATGTTTGTATCTTTAGTACAGGATTTGATTCAAGATGATAAAATAACATAATACAAGACAATTGAGTGATAACAATAATGACAACAATCTGCTTTATTATGTAAGGTCCTTCAAAATTAAAAGTTCGACCCGTGTATGCAAAATATGACCCATACTAAATCATCTTTTTTTAAATAATTTTCAAGTTTTATGTTATTTCTTTAGAATATGAGCATTTATATTTTTATCAGAGACATGTGATTAGCTGAAATCGCAGTAAAAAAGCATTTTGCCCGTGTATATTTTGAATAATTCACTAAAATATAAAAGCACCGTCAGAAATATTTTGAAAGAAATCCAAAACCACATAATGGCTTATGGTAAAAAATGCAAAATAAACAGAGTCATTTACACGTACCAATTCAGTTAACACTTTCAATGTTCTTACTCACTTTATACATATATTTAGTACATTATGCAGTTATACTAAAGCTGTTAACCGAAATCTAAAACATTGTTAGATTGAAATTCTAATAACCCCCTACCTCACAAACTTATATTCATTTAATAACAATGTACAAACAAGAATATTAATGCAAAATTTCACAAGAGCCATGTTAACATGGCCATCCCCGCCGAAATGTGTTTGCTTGTATGAGAACATTTGTTTTAGAGAGTAGAATAATATTTGTAAACCATGGCACCTGTGTCATCTGTGACAAAACGGATACAAATTTACTATGAAATTAAATAAAAGGAGATAATTAAAAAACTACTGCCAATAGAGTTATGGTTCTTGTTCTATGAACTTCTCCTTGTTGCCATCTGTTTATATTTCCAGTTTCAAGTAAATCCCTTCAGTAGCTTTAGAGTTATGCTCCAAAAAAATTACTTTGAAATTAAATAAAGGGAGATAATTAAAACAAGAGGGCCTAACAGACCCAAAGTCGCTGACCTGAGATTCAAAAGAACGTATCTGTTCTGTGCAGCACACGATGTCATTAGAACAAATGTTCTAACTAACTTTTATGACTAGTGAACACCCTGGCAGCCACATTTTTCAACAAAAACTAAGGTAGATAGAGTTATGGTTCTTATTCACTTCACTTCTCCAAGTTGCCATCTGTTTATATTTTAAGTTTCAAGTAAACCCCATAAGTAGATTTAGAGTTATGCTCCGGACAAAAATTTACTTTGAAATAAAGGGAGATAATTAAAAAACTAAGGTAGATAAAGTTATGGTTCTTGATCACTGCACTTCTCCTAGTTGCCATCTGTTTATTTTCTAAGTTTAAAGTGAATGCATTTTATTGGAAGATTTGAAGTTATGCTCTGGACAAAAGTTTACTTTGAAAATAAATAAAGGGAGATAATTAAACAACAAAGGTAGATAGAGTTATGGTTCTTAGTCTCTGCACTTTTCCTACTTGCCATCTGTTGATTTTTCAAGTTTCAAGTAAATCCCTTCAGAAGATTTAGAGTGAGGCTCCAGATAAAAATTTACTTTGAAATTATTTTAAGAGAGATAATTCAAGTTAAGGTAGATAGAGTTATGGTTCTTGGTCACTGCACATCTCCTAGTTGCCATCTGTTAATTTTCCAAGTTTAAAGTAAATCCATTGATATAACTTTAAAACTATTGAGAAATTCAATAAAACAAACCCATTTGGCTATAAATGGGGTCCATAACTTTCATAAGTAAAGATGACAAGAAGGCCTGAAAGGCCCAAAGTCGCTTACCTAAGATACTAAGGAACTGACCTGCTCAGTGCAGCCCCAAGATATCATAATAACAGATGTTCTGACCAAGTTTTATGAATAGTGAACTATCATGTAACTTTTAGAGTGCTAACAAGGTTTTGCTATAGCCACATAAGGATAAATTCCCTGACACCTGGAGGCTATATTGAACTGATCCAAGATAGCATTTAAACAATTGTTCTGACCTAGTGTTAAGAATATTGGACAATAAATGTGACTTTCAGATTGGACAGAGTGTTAATAAGTTTAAACTATAGCCTTATAAGGAAAAATGCTCTGTCCCCTGGCGGCCATGTTTTTCAACTAACCAAAACCATTTTTGAAATAGTCCAAAATATTATTGAGACAAATCTTCTGACCAAGTTTCACGAAGATGGAACAATTAATGGGGCCTCTATAATATTAACAAGGTCTTACAACAGCCATAAGAAGCCATATAAGGCAAAATGCCCCGCGCCCTGGTTGCCATGTTTTTCAACAGACCAGAAACATTTTAGAACTCAATCAAGATGTCATTGAGACGTATGTTCTGACCAAGGTTCATGATGATCGGACAATAAATGTGGCCGCTAGAGTGTTAACAAGGTTTTACTATAGCCATATTGTATAAGGAATAATGCCATGTCCCCTAGGGCCATGTTTTTCAACCAACCGGAATCATTTGCGAACTCATTAGAACAAATCTTCTGACCAAGTTTCATGAAGATCGGACGATAAATGTTACTTCACGAATGTTAACAAGTTTTGCTGTAGCCATATAAGGAAAAATGCCCCTCCCCCTTGGTGGCCATGTTTTTCAATCAACTTGAACCATTTTTAACTCCTCCAAAATAACATTGGTGACAAATCTTCTGACCAAGTTTCATGATGATCGGAAAAAAATGTGGCTTCAAGAGTGTTAACAAAGTTTTACTCTAGCCATATTTAGCCATAAAAGAAAAATGCCCCGTCCCCTTGCGACCATGTTTTTCAACTAACTAGAACCATGTTCGAACTCGTCCAAGATATTATTAGGATACATCTTGCGACCAAGTTTCATGACGATCGGAAAATATATGTGCTCTCTATTGTGTTAACAACGTTTTACTAAAGCCATATAAGGAAACATGCCCCGCCCCTTGGCAACCATCAACTAAAATCATTTTCAAACTCATTTTTCATGAAAATCGGACAATAAATGTCGCATCTAGAGTTTTAACAAGGTTTGACTATAGCCATATAAGGGAAAATGCCCCGCCCCCTGGCGGCCATTTTTTTCAAGCAACCGTATCCATTTTCGAACTCGTTCAAGATATCGTTGATACGAATCTAATGAGATTGAAAATAAATGTGGCCTCTAAAGTATTAACAAGGCAAATTTTGACGCCGCACAACGCACGACGGACAAAAAGCGATCACAAAAGCTCACCATGAGCACATTGTGCTCAGGTGAGCTAAAATAAACAACTAATAATCATTTGATAAAAATAATTATAACGTTTCAGAACTCTAGAAGTTATATTGTATTATTTAAGCGTTATACAGTCTACAAACATAGATACAGGGGACAGATGGACAAACCATATCTTTATTTTGTCACTAGTGAAAGCATAAAATAATATTCTCTAACAATATACATCAGTCACTTACCTTTGGCGAGTTGATTTCTCAATTCGGAATTTTCTTTTTCAAGCTTTGAACACCTGTCTTGAGATGCACTCAAATTTTCAGCCATTTGAGTGTACTTCTCCTGAAGAAAAGAAAACCATATGATGATATAAATGTTTCACTTCATTTCAACTTTTAAAGTCTCATTTCGTTATTTGCCGAATACATGTGACTCTGCTTATCTATGGTAATGTACCTATAGTTGTTGCTAAACAATTGTATAGACTATCATCTTTCATTGTGGTCTTTTTCTCAAGAATGAAGACCATGTCAATTCCCCAATCCTTCAAAATCCCCGAATTGATACTCATTCTTGTAATACATCTATATTAATCCAGGAAGACAGTTACTATAAATGTTTATTCCAGTTTTTTTATATAACATTAATTGACATACTCAGCACGGTATGCAAAACATTCTTAAATCATTTATATTAGTCAACACCATTGAATTAACTAGTGATAACATAAAATTTCTATTTTATTAATTGCTTCTCTTAAATTGCAAACTTGGCTGAATCACAAAATACATTGGTGGTATCAATTTTCACTGCTATAGCATTAAAAAACTGAATTTAAACAACTTACCAGTAGATCTTGATTTGCATTTGTTTCTTCCATCTGACAGGTATCTTCAATTTTCCTCTTTTTCGAAGATGCCAGTGAAAATTCCTTCCTAAAAGTGCATTAAATCAATTATTTAAATCAAGTTGGTCTCAAGTGAGGGTATTTAGTGTATGTTTTACTTTGCAAATATCAATCAAGGATATCACAGACACCTTGAGTAGTTTATTTGGACTAAAATCAATGGATGCTTGTATAAAAAATATCCAATTTTTTACATACAATTAAATCAGATGATTTTGGTTGGCCATGTAAGGTGATATATAGAAACAAAAGATTGTTTTTATAAAAAGAGAATATTAAATAGAGATTATATTAACTTTTTACAAAAATTTCATGACTTTGGACCTGTGTTGGTTTTTATTAAATTGGATGGGTCATGATTGTTTGTAGAATATTTGTAGATATTTTAGATTTATATTTTAAGAGGAACTTTGTCTTACACTTTCTCATTATATTCTGTCAGACCTTGGCTTTTCAGGATTTCGAGACATGTTTTAATTTCATCATCTGACAATTTCATTAATGGCCGGAAAAACTTTTCCGTAATTTTGACCACAGATTCTGATTCCTCCACCATGTCCCAGACGTTCTGCTCCAGCTGAGCCATTTGGAGGTGAATGCCATAGCTTTGTTGGAACCGTCGCATGTCCTAAAACATTTCCAATACAGGAATTACATTTCGTTTTTTTAGCACATGCATGTGAATCATTACCATACTTTTAACCACTATTAAATAATCTGCATAAATATAGAGAATATTATGTGAGTGTCGGATAGAGATCAAGTTTATCATGCGAGGCTGAGAAACATGTAGCGTGAGGCTTGCATACAGGCTACAGTCACACAAAGTTCGATGCAGAACATCCTTAATAATAAGTATCCTTTAGAGTTATAGTTAGTGAGTTTACATTATTTTCCTATGTTAAGTAACAAAGACCTTCACAGTGGTCTTACTGACCCCAAATAATATCCAATGCTTAGTCAGAATGTATAAATTGAAAACCAAAATCAAATATGTACAGTAAGTTTAATAATAATGTACTAGCTGAGTTATAAGAATATTTAGTGTTGATCTATTTTTAAAAAAACAGTGAAATGACCTTCAATCTCTACTAAAATGGATATGGCATAAACCAGAAGATAAGTGAACAACACATGATAATTAAAATCACTAAAAAAGATACACCACATTTTACCTTCACTTGGAAAATGGAGGATAGTTGTCCCTTCCAATCTTTCATGTCTGCAGGGTCAAGGGGCATTGAAGGCCTTACCTGTCGCATCAATCTCACTTTGTCAACAAAGCTGATTGGCTTATTCTTTTCCTGAAGAACCACATTGTGTTGCTGCCCCAACGTCAATGCGGTAGCTGTAGTCAGCAGTGAATAAAGTTCACTTTAACGGTGGACAGATTGCTTTGTCCTCATAGCATTTTGCTCTTTCAGCCTCTAAAGCATTTCATTTGTAAGCGTTTCCTAATTGACATCCATAAGGTAATTAAATTCTTATAGCTAAGACAAGTTGAAAAGTCATAGCTTTGTGTTCTTATTCTTATTTGTTTTATTAACAATAAGTTCTTCGTGTACATGATGTCATGTTAATGGTACGGAAGTATTGTTACATGCTCTATATACAAATCTTTGTACTCTCCAATTTGATGCACACAGAAATCTCACTTAAGGGTTAAAAGGCACATATCAAACTTGCGTTTGAAGTGTCCATATTTAATTATCCGTTTTTGGAAAAATGCATAAAAGAGCAAAACATGCTTTGTTTGAATACTTGTGTTTATTTAAGGCATATTACCTTAAATGTCATTCTTAACAGTCATTTAGAACTTTTTTTTATTAGATAAATATATAAAGGTGAACGCCTTGTTCGTAAAATGATATTTTAATGTAAGGTGTTTTAAAGTAAAATCTAAAAAGTATCAATCCAGGAATGTATTTACCTTATTAGCTAACTTTGACAGAATGACTGACAGACAGACTTACAGACAGACAGGCCAAAAACAATATGACCCCGATCATTCGATCCGGGGGCATAACAAGTAAGGAAACTTATGTTTATACACAACGACTAAGTTAATTATGTTTCGTAGTACAAAGTAAATATCTGTCAAAAGAATATAAGGTGTGTCAAAAACATACCATTTAAGGACTCTCCACTGCTTTGTATATTATCGACCGAATTTTCAGACCTTGACGTCTGCCCTGCAATATAAATATCATTGATTAGGATTTAATTTTTTTAACTTAATACAAAAAGCACACGTAGCCTTGATTGTACAAACAATGTCATTAACAATCAAATCACTGATCATAACATGAAATTCAAGCAGTAACATTTTCACTGTAATTCTATTCAGCGATGTTTTTCCATGTGGTTACTTGAAAAAGGCAAACTGCATTCATGTTTTATGGCCCAAACACAAATTCCTATTGATCCTCTACCATTGTGCTTCAGAAAAAAAAGCAAATATTAGTGTTTATGAAAGACTTAATACACTTTTATTGTTAATATAGAAGCAAGGATTAGATTTTTTAATTCTAATGTGTTTAGCAATTAGAAATATTGGCTAAAATGAAAGATATTTTAGTGTGCCCTGTTGTGAGAGCAAAGTCCTCACAATTTTCAGGATTTCGGCTAGAAAAATTCTGGCAATAATGAACTACACAAAACATCTTCGTCTCTTGTAAGACACTTTTGTTAACAACATTCTATGCCACATATAACAAAACAAGAGCTTGTCACAGTATCCCCTAATCCCCAAATCCCCGCCGAAATGTGTTTGCTTGTATGACAACATTTGTTTAAGAGAGTAGAATAATATTTGTAAAAACAGATAAAGGGAGATAATTCAGTATGCTCCGGACAAAAATTTACTTTTAAATTAAATAAAGGGAGATAATTCAAACACTAAGGTAGATAGAGTTATGGTTCTTGGTTACTGCACTTCTCCTAGTTGCCATCTGTTTATATTTCAAGTTTCAAGTAAATCCCTTTAGTAGTTTTAGAGTTATGCTCCGGACAAAAATTTACTTTAAAGTTATATAAAAGGGGAGATAATTTAAAAACTAAGGTAGATAGAGTTATGGTTCTTAGTCACTGCACTTTTCCTACTTGCCATCTGTTTATATTTTAAGTTTCAAGTAAATCCTTTCAGTAGATTTAGAGTTATGCTCCGGACAAAAATTTACTTTAAAATTATATAAAAGGGAAAGTAGATAGAGTTATGGTTCTTGGTCACTTCACTTTTCGTAGTTGCCATCTGTTTATATTCTAAGTTTAAAGTAAATCCATTTAATAGATTTAGAGTTATGCTCCGGACAAAGTTTCGGCCGGACGGACAGACGGACAGGACCAATTACTATATCCCGTCTGAATTTTTTTTTCGGCGGGGATAATAACCTTATTGCTATTAAATTATTCCATCTTCTAAAGTAACTATCTTTTAAAATAACAATGCATGTATTAATTATTTATTATTGAACAAATTGCACACACTGTTGGATGGAAACAGTACTTAAAATAGGCCAGTTTAACAGGAAAACTGTACTGTTAACTAATGGTGACATTTTGGACAAGTAGAAGTTAATTTCTACAATAAGCAAAAAACCACAACATAAAAATAAATACCTACCTCTGGGCGCTTGGTCCGGTGATCTCGCCTTTCTATGAGGAACGGGTGACCTTGACATCTTGCCATCCATGGGTGATCTGCCCCTTGATTCTAAAAATATCTAGTATCTATTGCTGTAATGCATGCAGCAGCCATATAGAGATAATACAAACCATTGCAAACTGATCTGATTAAAACTTGGCATGATAAACAAGAGGGCCCAGATGGTTCTATATCGCTCACTTGTGTTATGGGGTGTGGCCAGTTTTCAAACCTGGGGCATTATTTGAACAATATTTGTATAGGACCACAATATGATGTCACATACGTACTATCAGTAAGATATGTGTGTGTGAAACACAATGCCCCCTATAACACTTTGAAGCCGCACAGCAGCTTTTATAGAATTAATTGTTTAGCCCAAGGCCATAACAATGGACCTCAACAAAACTCACACTTCATCTGTAGGTGAAAAAGGTAGACTCACATTCAAAAAATCAGCTCAATATCTGAAAGCGTTGCATAAAAAATCCTTCGTAAAGCGGAATGCGGGACAGACAAAAAGACAGAAACACTGCTATATGCCACCCTAATGGGTGCATACAAAAGTTTGCTTTTTCGTTTCAAAGAATGTTTTTAATTGCTATTATACTATTTAAGTCAGTGTTAAACATTTCACCCACACAACCCTATAGAGGGTCAATATTGACCCAAGGGGTATGATTTAAACAAACTAAGTAGAGGACCACTATATGATCTTACATGGCAACAGCAGCTAATGTCACACACCAAATATCAAAGCTGTAGGCTAAGTGACCTACACATTCAGCGGCCAAGAATGATTTGTACAACTTTCAAAGATGGTCACCCAAGAATCATGCCTGTGAAGTGTTGTTAAAATCTGCCGAGTGGTTTAGGAGATGTGTATGAATAACAAGTTTAACAACACCTAACAACGCACAAAAGGCAGTCCCACAAGCTCACCATGTACATCGCACATGTGAGCTAGTAAAACACACAACAACATTTAAATAGACACCTCCCATTCAGAAAATAACATAGATTTATAACATAGATTTATAACCAGTACATAACATTGTTTTTGTAATGCTACATGTTTCTTTTGATACAATCAACAGAAAAGGAGTTTTAATTTTCCAATGAAACTTGTTTTTACAATGTTCATCCACTGAACTTCTCTTCGGACAGAGCTCTGAAAAATTGTCTTCTATTTACAGACCTATATATACAATTACTACATTTTTGTTAGGAAAAAACATTTAGACAATTTTGGTGAATAATAATACTTGAGGTTATTTCTTTAAGGACACTTCCTCATAAATGCTCTTAAATTAGAAACAAAATTGCTTGAGCTTACGTAA
Organism: Dreissena polymorpha; assembly: GCF_020536995.1. Taxonomy (NCBI): domain Eukaryota; kingdom Metazoa; phylum Mollusca; class Bivalvia; order Myida; family Dreissenidae; genus Dreissena; species Dreissena polymorpha. The sequence continues at coordinate 102,251,586 of NC_068356.1, read as the reverse complement.
TTCCTTGCGGTCATGTGATCGATCCAGACTCCTTTTCCCCAAGGACTTCTTAGGGACTGGCGACATAGACCTATCTCTTGCTTTCATTCTACTCTTCTTCTTTTTTGGTATAACAACATCCTCTCTTATAGGAGACGGAGCTCTATCTTTCTTCTTGCCTTTGTTCTCTTTGTTTTTCTTTTTCTTGTTCATGGGTGAGTTTGATCTGAAGCCCCACACCGGACTCAGCTCCCTGTCACGGCTCTCATAGCCTCGCGACCTATCCAGCGAGATGTCTTTCGACTTATCAAGAGTTTTGGATTCTTTCTTCTTCTTTTTCTCTGCTTTCCTTGACTTTTTATCATCCGGAGGAAATGACAACGACTTTTCAAAACTTGGCGACCTTGACTGTGTCTGTCCTCTGAACCCTCTGACCTTTTCAAATGTGGTTTCCCTCTCAAACTCTGGTGATGCTCTTCTTCCAACTTTGTTCTTTTTCACAGGAGACACTAAGCTCGTGGCCTTAATTTTTTCACCCCTGCGCCCTTCTCCACTGGACAATGACCTTGACTTGGTAGACCTAATTCTTGGCAGCAAGGGTGGCACTATGAAACCCAGCGGAGGCGATTTTGACGGCATGGTTAGCTTCATTTGTTTTGGTTGTTGAGTGGCATCAGGTTCATCATCCGAGTGAAATCCCTGAATGGCGTTAATCACTTGTTTTTTTTTATTCTTGAATTTCAAAGGGATCAGATGTTTGCGTCTTTTTTGTTCTGGTTCCGAGGATCGGTCGATGCTTGACAGGGAATCGGCCCGGCTGAGCTTCTTCTTTGACTTCTTATTATGCTTTTTCTGGTGGTCATCGCTATCAATACTGGTAAAAGGAAAGAGCATTACGAGTGTAATATAGACTCATAAATATTTTAAAGCGTGTTGGTGTTAAACTGACTTCAATATCACTACTCTAACTTGAATATTGATAGCTCAGTTACATACAACTTGAGGCACTTGACATTAAGGCAGATTTAGAACCACTATAAGGAGACTTCCTTCTAGTTGTTTATAAATGATTTCCTATATAAAACTTCTGAGCAAATATCACTAAAGATGTTGTTAAGTTACTGAAAACATTTATTGTATATTAAACGTTACATTTTATAGAAAGGACAAGTAACGTCAGATAAGTAAAAATTTAGGACACAAGTCTGATTGAACAGTTGGATTAAAAAGTTTATGTCGAGCCCTGAACTTCATCAAGAGCTTGTCACACTAGTGCCAAAGCCCCGCCTAAATGTGTTTGAATGTATGACAACATTTGTTTTAGAGAGTAGAATAATTTTTGTAAAACATGGCACCTGTGTCATCTATTTATATTTCAATGATCAATTAATTATATAGTTTATGCTGTTGAGAAAAAAATATATGATAATGAAAGAAAGGGAGTAAATTAAAAAAAGAAGACTATACACATTTACTGTTATTGATTACTTTATTTTTCCTTAAACTCATCTATTCATTTTACATTGAATACCTCAGTGTTAAAATTATTATATTATTGTACAATTAGATAAAGGGAGATATTAAAAATTGAAAAGCTAAAATATTCACTATGAAATAAAATTAAATATAATTTAAAATTATAAATAAATAAAATTATAAATACAGAATAAAATTAAATAAAAAATAATAATAAAGGGAGATAATTCATTCAAAACATGAAGAGTTATGGTTCATGTTCACTGCACTTCTCCTAGTTGCCATCTGTTTATATTTCTAGCTTCAAGTAAATCCCTTTAGTAGATTAAGAATTATACTCAAGACGAAAATATACTTTGAAAATAAATAAAGGGATATAATTCAAAAACAATGGTAGATAGAGTATTGGTTCTTAGTCAAAGCACTTGTCCTACTTGAAATCTGTTTATATTTCAATTTCAAGTAAATCTCTTCAGTAGATTTAGAAAAGATTCAGATTTAGAATATTAAAAGCAAAATGACAACAAATATGGAAGGGAAAGACCGCCAATATTATTCATCACCAGAAATGTTGCACGTGTTGAATATTCAGCTCATTTGTTTAACAGAGAATTTTTAAAATGCAACATTTTAATATATGTTTTGTACAATTATAAAGTGTAAAATGTTGTATTTTCCGATTCTACAAAATGTTTAAAAACAAACATGTAACTTCTTAAACTACAGATCTGAAAATGAAGAGCATGCATATATAATCGCTACATCTTCATATATCTCATATTGTAGTCATAATAATAAATAAAAGATAATAGATCCATCTGAAAGTAAGTTGATGACAAACTACAATAGCATGTTGAATATTTTCTAAATTGTACGATCGGTTTTAGTAATCTGCTACAAGTCAGCATCTTACTAGTGTACACCATACAATTGTACAGAATACAAGTTGACGAATCACCATTCAACATTCTACAACGCATTTTCAAGTCAACCGATATTAGGGTACAAATAGTCATTTGTAGTAGCCACAGTTATTGGGCGCGTGGCTAAGTCACTTAAACACTATTGATATTTCATAAAACAACTTTTTCAATAATTTTGACAAAAATATCTGATGTATCTTATGAACATGGCATATATATACAAGGCAGGTATCTCTTGACACATTAATATCACCTACATCAACATTTTTAATCCATTAAGTGCCTAAATGGCGGTCGATTTAAGTAAACTATGTACCATTTTGTAGGGAAGGGATGCCTCGTGACGAAAAATGTCCACGAACGGCTTCTTGTAAACATAAACAACAAGAAAACACTTCTCGAACTCGTAGAAATGCAAGGTCGGCTCTCATCTTGCCGAACGTTCAGTGCCAATTTTTACAAGAGTAAAACCAATGTGACACCTTATGTACCAGTCCTGTTATGTACCAAGCCTTTTATGAACCACTTTGAAACTTTACGTACCACCTATGTATTATATAGGTGTTATTGTCCATTCATTCATAGCAGTATGAATAGGAAATAATTACCTGTGCAAACTTTGATTAATTTGACTCAAGTGTTGATTGAGTCAAATTTGAGTTAATCAAATATTGTTCCCACTATAATATTGCAATTCATTGTACTGAATCATTTTTTGTTAAATTTTCTTGCTATGAGACAAGTTGTGGTAATTTGGAAAAAAGTTAAATAAAATTTTATTAAATTAATGTGTTCGCGTATATATTAAAAGAAAATGTATCAGTTATTAACTGAGTAACTTAGTATCTCAGTTCTTACTAAATAAAATATTGCTGAATTATATTTTATATCTGTTTTGTTATTGTCAAGAACCAAATATTTGAATCGAAATACTCAAAATACATTTTATTAATAACACACATTCATATTAAACCATATTTTTTTTTCTATATATTATATATATGGTAAGTATAGTGTCAGATAGTGGTATAATGTACATAAAGTGCCGGTACATGAAAGGACTGTTACGTAAGGTGTAACATTTGAGTAAAACTAACGGATTATCCCAGCTATCGAACATAATCCACATTAGTACAATAAACAAATACGAGTTGATCAACTTACAACACAGATTTGTCCTTGTCACAAAAACATGTTTGGTCAAAATGATGAAAATTGTTTTTTCTGACATATTTATAGTGTTAAAATGACTTGGCCACGCGCCCAACACCTGTGCACCAAAAAGAATCATTGTTTACATGTACAATGGTTCCCTGCTCGTAAGCCAGGTTCCTGTGTAAGACGAAAAATAATTGTGTCGCTTGCACGGCGTATATGAAGGGAAAGGCCGCCAATATTATTCGCCGCGTATATATTGTTGTTAAACCGACTTTACAACTGTGCAGATGTAAACTTGTAACATTGCAATGTGTGAAGATACGCGTTGACCAATCTAAACATGTTTACATGCTAACAGTGGAAATTGCAGTTCGTTGAAGATACTGTTGCACATTTGAAAGTTTTATGCGTTGTGTATGCGATTTAAAAATAAGTAAATGTATATTTTACATTTTGAACATTTCAGTTTTTATTCATTGAACAGTTTTAATTGGACAATGAACAAGATGAACATTTAAGATGTCTCCACCTTAAAAACTAAAATTGTTGAAAATTGAAAATAAAATACCGCACCTTGCTTATTTGAAAGGATATTATTTGACATGTATGTATAATCTATTATTGCAAGATGGAACATATCAGCTTAATACTCAACACGTCAACATTTCTGGTGATGAATAATATTGGCGGCCTTTCCATTCCATAAACAAATGCTAGCAAAGTGAACAATTAAGAATTCATATTTGGCAATGTGATACATAAAAAGAGGATATTAAAAGCTATTAAAAATATTCATTTAGAGTCTTAGAGATATTCTAAACTTAAGTTAGTTTCTGGGAAAACCGGGATTAATGCATGTTAGTAAAGTAACATCCCAGATTAGCCTTAGCATTCCACACAAGCTCATCAGGGAAGAAACTTTCTGCCTAGACTGGATTTTTGTTTAAACAAAAATTTCTCTAAAAGCTGGAAGTATGGTCCCTGCACAGGCTTATCTGGGATGATATTTTATATTTAGCCCAGTTTTCCTAGGGACCGGCTCATATGTATTGTTATTTTGGTAAATCCAAGTTTTTTTCACTCGTTAACTACAGTTGAGTATAGTTTATAAATAATTGTAATACGTTTAAGCAAGTTTGGTAAGAGTTCCAATACTGTTTATACTGTGTTAAACTGCTTTAACCAGCTCTAAGGAGGGGGGTATTATATAACTATGGCATGCACTTGTTGGGTTTTGTAGGAAATGTTGCCGCCACAGGAGATGGGTGTGAACAATGGCCCAAGGCTGAGGCTGACATATTTTTTAAAAGCGCTGTATAAACTATAACATAAAAGATGGCTATGTTATATTTTGCATGATATTGAACAAACCTATGGTTATTTAAACAACACAATAGTAGTATGTGCAGATTTTATTGAAAAATCAAGCACTCAACAACATTCATTTGTGTTAAAATATTTTAATAAGCGCCAAGCTATTATGTCCTAATATGGATTTTCTGTAAACCTGAGCTTCTTTTTTTAACCAATGCATGGGGCACATTTAAAATTATAGCCAGATCAGATTATATATATCATTCCAACATCATGACATATTCAAACTATGCAGGGATGGGTAAATGGGATTTTAAAATGGGTGACCGAAGTGATGTGTAATAATATAACATATAAAGCATAGCTTACAAAAATAAATATATTACGTCTATATTTCTTACCATTGCTTCATTGTTTTACTGCGACTGCGGCTATCTCCAGAACTTTCAGACTCAGAGCTGCTGACCTAGAATCCAACAAAGAAGACTGTCATTGAAACAAAAATACATTTACACTCTTCGCAACAGGCCGACAAATCCACAACCATTACTGGCCACCAGGTCTATTAATCTCAGAAGTATTTATGGCCAAAATTCTTATTTACTGGCCAGTTAACTACAAAATGGACATAATTAACTTTTTCTGACCATGAGGTTCTTTCTAGAATTACTGAGGGCAGGCACACACTCAAGGTACTGCATGTACAAGTATAAACATGTACATCTGTTGTTTTGTAGTATTGGTTGATATATAAATTAACAAGAGCGCCTAAAAGGCCCAAAGTCGCTCACCTGAGATTCAAAAGAACTGATCTGTGCAGCCCAAGATGTCATTCGAACAAATGTTCTTACCAACTTTCATGACTAGTGAACACCCTGGAAGCCACGTTTTTGAACAGACCAAAACCATTGTCATACACATCCAAGATATCATTTAAACAAATATTCTGACCAAGTTTCATGAAGATTCATGAAGCTATACAAGGACAAATGCCCCGCCCCCTGGTGGCCATGTTTTCGAGAAACTGGAACCATTTTCGAACTTGTCAGAGATATCATTGGGACAAATCTTCTGACCAAGTTTCATGATGATCGGACAATATATGTGGCTTCTAGAGTGTTTACAAGGTTTTACTATAGCTAAATAAGGAAAAATGCCACGACCCCTTGGCGGTCATGTTTTTTCCACCAACCGAAACCATTTTCGAACTCATCCAAGATATCATTGGCACAAATAGTCTGGCAAAGTTTCATGATGATCGGACAATAAATGTGGCCTCTAGAGTGTTAATAAGGTTTTACTATAGCCATATTAGGAAAAATGCCCCGCCCCAATGGCGGCCATGTTTTTCAATTTACCGGCATCTTTTTTGTTAACTCGCCCAATATATAATTGGGATGAATGTTCTGACCAAGTTTCATGAAGATCGGACAATAAATGTGGCCTCTAGAGTGTAAACAAGGTTTTAATATAGCCATATAAGGAAAAATGCCCCGCCCCTTGGCAGCCATGTTTTTCAAGCAAACGTTACCATTTTCAAACTTAACCAAGATATCATTTAGACCAATTTTTTACCAAATTTCATAAAGACTTAATAATAAATTCGGCCTCTAGAGTGTTTACAAGGTTTTACTGTAGCCATACTGGCGGCCATGTTTTTGAACCAACTAGCAACATTTTTGAACTCGTCCAAGATATTATTTGGATCAATCTTCTGACCAAGTTTTATGATGATCAGACTTTAATGTGGCCTCTAGTGTGTTAACAAGATTTTACTACAGCCATATATAGCCATTTAAGGACAAATGCCCCGACCCTTGGTGGCCAAGTTTTTGAAGCAACCAAAACTATGTGTTAACAATGTTTTCCTATAGCCATATGAGGACAAAAGCCCCGCCCCTTTGCGGCCATGTTTTTCAACCAGCCGGCATCATTTTTTAACTCCTTCAAGATATTATTGGGATCAATCTTCTGACCAAGTTTCATGAAGATCGGACAATAAATGTGGCCTCTAGAGTGTTAACAAGATTTTACCATAGCCATATTAAGCCATGTGAGGAAAAATGCCCCGCCCCTTGGCAGCCCTGTTTTTTCAAGAAAACTTAATCATATTCAAAATCATTAAAGATATCATTGCGACCAATCTTCTGATCAACTTTCATGAAGAACGGACAATAAATGTGGCCTCTAGAGTGTTAACAAGGCAAATGTTGACGCCACACAACACACAACGGACAAAAGGTGATCACAAAAGCTCACCATGAGCACGTTGTGCTCAGGTGAGCTAAAACAGTTGACGAATGCAGCAATATGAAGACTTTAAAATATAGATTAACAATCTTTAACATATAACATAAAATATTTAATTTCTGTTTTCAGTTGATAAATAGCATAGTTTTAAATACAGTTACCTACAAATAAACAATAAAATAAGCCACACTCTGAGAAAACGGAGCTTAATGCATGTGTGTAACATGTCGCCAAAATCAAGGACTCTTTCCGCATAAAGTGGATTTTTGCTGTGAGACATGTTTTAATATTTAAAATTATAAATACCATAAAAGCAAAAAGTGTCGTCCAAAAACAGCCTGTGCTGACTGGAAAGGTTAATTTTAAAAAAAACTTTTCACACATGCACATAACCCCATTTTCACAGGGCATGCCTCATTCCTAACAGTGAAACCCAAGTGTCCTGGCCTTACCTGTTGCGGATGAGACACAACGGTGGGAACTGGTGCTACAGAGACTGGCAATGATTGTTGTACAATCTCAGGTGGAGGGGGCTTCACACCATCTATTGATATCGTATTGTTCAACAAAGACTGACGCAATAGTGGAAGGCTTTTCTGAAAACAGTAATTAATTATTTTAATTAACAGATATACAGGTAACATGATCTTTATGTTTTACCCATTAAAACAACCCTAAATCAAGGCAAGACTTGCCTGGTGTTATTTAATAAGTATGATTTTTTCTCATGACTGACTAAGTCCATGCTCAGTACATACCTTGAGAAATGGAACTAGATATGGCTGTGGAGATGACTTGAGCTCTTTTTGCAACCTTTCGGTAAACAATTCAGGTTCTAGTTTGCCATTCTGAAATCAGTTCAGTTCCCCATCAGTAAATAAAGCCATACAGCCACACGGGTCGTCTAATCTCAAATTAACCTACTTAAAAAAAGCTATTAGCAACTTGTTTGTAAATCAATTTTAAAGTTTTGATAGTCAATTCATGCTCTGGAACAAATGAAGACAATGAAAATATATTTTACAACCCTGAGTCATAGGACTCAGAAGATACAAACAGATGAAGGGTCAGGAGCAACCATATCCGCTTGTGAGACCACGAAACCTTGTATGACTAAATAGCAGACAGTGTAGCTACTGACAAGACTGGACAATTGTGATCTGGAGCTTAGCTGGTTGAATATAGCATAAGCACCATTTTTGCATGCACGGCTCATATTGAAAATCAAGAACTAAGATCCTGTTAGGTGACGATAGTATAGATTTTCAATGGAATTGTAGACGAGGTACAAATGTTGGTAGACGAAAACTGATCATTTACCAAGGTGGTATTAAACATATGACATTATTTAAACATTGCTATAAAGTTTGTTATAATGTATGTAGTGAATGTCAAAATAAATATACACTCTCTGGTTCTTTAATTTGCTTAAGTGTGCAACAGATAGCACTGAAATTCAGAAAGTGACATGCGAGGGAGAATTGCAACTACTGTTTACACGGTGCACATGGCAAAGGGCAGTAACTGACTGCTGAATATCACTCAAAAATTACACGAGAATTAAAAGTCTAAACCCAAAAGCTGCTTACTATAAGTCCTTGTATGTGATCACGAACACTGCTGAGTGTCGCCTCCGGTTGACTAGCGGCTAACTTGATCAGCGTGGACAAGAATTTCTTGCATTTCTTTGCATTATCTATCATCGCCTGCTGAAGAGCTGAAATAAAGTTACGTAATGCACTTTATATCATATACATATAAACATGTACTGATGTGCTATGCAAAACATTTAAAATTGCATTTTATAAAGGTCTACTTTTTAAGCATCATTATGCTCAAAATAATTACATAAAGTCCTGTAGTTTAATCCTTAAACTGTACCTACCTGAAGGTTTAACGTTTCATTGCTGCAAAAAAATCACCCAAAATGCCAAAATATTCCACTGTTTTCCCCCAAAAAATTAAAAAGATGAGGGGGGAAGGGACAAGGGAACAGTTCCTAAACAAAATAAGTGAAAACAAAAGCGCTGGTTCAACTACCATTAGCCGTAGCAGAAGCCTGACTCCCTGCAGTTGGTGTGGAGGTACGCATGACTGTTTGCATGCCGCCCTGTGGCGCGGCGACCCGGACTGACTGCTGGGTGCGTACTGCGTTCACTGGGGACGGCGTGGCCTGCCGTACCGCAGTAGGGGTGGGAGATGGAGCCCCATGCTGGATGTGCACTATCTGACCCGTGGGAAGTCTTTGGGACGTGTTTGCAGTAGGGTGCTGCGGATATATGGAATGAAATCTTTGTCTATTGTCAATGATGATATTATTGCTAGTTAAGTTGTCTTGAATTTTATACAAATATTGTGATATTAAAATAATCATAGCATGTTTGAAGCTGGGGTTCAGGTTCTTTAGAGATCTGAAGGAGCAATAAAGTTTGCTTCTGATCAACAGTTATACAATGAAACAAATTGATCATGTGTCCAATTAATCATAAAGTTAAATATTCAACAAACGCTTACATTATATAACTTATATCAGAGTGAGACATTTACAAGAAGGCCAAGAGGCTCACCATGTTCAGAAACTAAAGTGTTATGTGTAGATTTTGTATGTTTTTGTAATTGCTGGTTTTTATCAAGGTTTTTTTATCCTTTAAGACACAGTTTTTATATGGTCTTAGTCTGAAATAAACATTATTAGAATAAACATACAAATATATATAATAAGAACAATTTAATAGGAAGTACACAGAAGAGGCATTCTTTTAAAAACCCAAACATGTGTAATTTTATGATGCATGTTTAATAACAACTGATAAAACTCAGGTGTTGTCCTTGTGTATATATGGGGCCAATAAACAGACTCATTCCCTAAGCAAAAAAATTCCCAATGTGTTAATTTTTTTTTTTACTGTTTTATGAATATTATATCTCAATTTTATTTTAATTACATCTAACAAAGTGTGTCACAATGATGTATATTATTTTTTTCTTATAGTTTGAATTATTGTAAAGAGTCATATTAAATAAGTTTTTCCCAAATCCGTGGGCTCTTTGCACACAAAATTTCCAATCCCGAAATTGCATTTTTCCTAAAAAGGCCTGGAAAATGCCTGAAATTAAGACTTAAAAATACATCATTTAAACTTGGAAATGTTATTTAAACACTGTTCATACCCGGACATACTGGACCTTGTGAGGGGTGTTACTAGTTGATAGTGCCACTGACGAGACATTCTGCTGGCCGGCTATTGCACCTTGCTGGACTAATACAATCTGCCCATGCTCACTCTTCATCAACACTATGTCATCCGGAACTAGACCAGGTGGTAAGGTGATAGTATTCTGAAAATACAAACATAAACATGAACATGCGGAGGAATAGTTAGACTAAGTTATTGTTCAAAACACAGACATTAATTTACTTGTTCTAACACATAGTATTAAGTACAATGCATGTGAAATACAATTATTACAGAGCATTATTTAACCCAAGTCATGCGATGATGGGTCTCATTACATATGCAGCAAGAGGAGCTACAGATGAGACTGCACTTTTGTGCAGTCTAAAAAAGCTCCGTACAAAAATGTACCGAGTAGTTTATATTTAACTGGTCCCCCGTTGAATATAACCGATTGACTCCGTTGACTATAATATACAACAGGTACAGGCTAATGAGAGTATGCAATAGATAAGGGGAGGTAACCAATCTAAGTTTATATGCCGTCCTACGAAGAAAAAAAAGGCAGTCTTTCCAGCGGTTATCAATCTTTGGGGTATTATTGTAATTATTCGTAGACCCGTCTGACAGGGCCCTCAATCTGTGAAATTCACGGACAAAATGCGGCCGCATTCCCCATAACAAAGTATGTTTTCCCCCAAATGTGATAAAAAAATTCCCCCTCAAAATAAATGAAAAAATCAGAAAAACGATAAAATTTAGCCGAATTCGGACTTAAAACTCGATCCTTGTTTTGATAATACTTTTCGCAGGGGGAATAAAGTATGTCTAAACCGTTTTACAGTGTTATTCTTACGCTCGCACTGGGTGACTCATCAGAAAAAATGTCGCACAATTCAAAGTTGTATCGGAAAAAGATAAACAAAAAGGAACGGAATCGTATATGGCTTTAGTAAAACCTTATTAACACTCTAGAGGCCACATTTATTTTCCGATCGTCATGAAACTTGGTCAGAAGATTTTTTCCAATACTAGCTTGTTATATCAGGTGAGCGACTTTGAGCCTTTCAGGCCCTCTTGTTTGCTTCTTCACGGCCGTGACATAAGCAGATGAATACGGCCCAGGAACATTTCCATCCGTAGCTAAACTCAAAGTCTGTTGTTTAAACAATAGATCGTTTTGTTTATAAGGAAAAATGCCCCGTCCCCTGGCAGCCATGTTTTCCAACCAACCGGCATCATTTTGAACTCGTCCAAGATATTGCCAGGATGAATCTTCTGACCAAGTTTCATGAAGATCGAAAAGTAAATGTGGCTTCTAGAGTGTTAACAAGATTTTACTATAGCCATATAAGGAAAAATGCCCCGCCCCTTGGAAGCCATGTTTTTCAAGCATGCATACTTATTTTCTAACTCGTTCAAGATATTATTGGGATGAATCTTCTGACCAAGTTTCATGAAGATCAGACAATAATATGGCATCTAGAGTGTTAACAAGATTTTACTATAGCCATTTATAGCCATATAAGGAAAAATGCCCTGCCCCTTTGCAGCCATGTTTTTTAAGAAAACATAACCATTTTCAAACTCATCCAAGATATCTTTGAGACCAATCTTCTGACCTAATTTCATGATGGTTGGACAATAAATGTGGCCTCTAGAGAGTAAACAAGGCAAATGTTGACGCCGCACAACGGACGACGGACAAAAGGCGATCACAAAAGCTTACAATGAGCACGTTGTGCTCAGGTGAGCTAAAATGATTGATGGACAAATATTTTTAAATCAGAATAGTAAATCTGTATCACAATAAAAAGACATGTTATTATTTAGTTATACTGAGCCCACACATTTTCCATTGTGTTCCTACACATTATTATGCTGAGGTGTCTACACTCCAAGCACATCATCTAAAACAACTCTCAAAGTCAATACAATTGAACACAATGTTTTAATTTCCTGGCCTTTTTTTGCTTGTTTTCTGACAGGAAGTCAAAATCTCTTTTTAAAATTCAATATCAGTCATATCTTGTCACAAGACCTTTGATAATAAAAAGTCCTCGCTTTCAAGAAAATCAAGCCGAAATATAGCTTATTGCGCTCCAAATCTTACTATAATGATACATGTATATATATATATATATATTTATATATATATATATATATATATATATATATATATATATATATATATATATATATATATATATATATATATATATATATATATATATATATATATATATATATATATATATATATATATATATATATTAAAAGAGTGCCACTGTAGCCCTGGGTCGCACACTTGATTTTAACAAGACTATTGCCAAGCAATAAAAGTCCCCCTCCTACCTACATGCATAATCTCCATATTGCCATCTGTCCATGTTTCAAGTTTCATGAAAAAATAATATAAGGAACTTTTAAAGTTATCGCAGGATCCAGAAAAGTGTGACAGACAGAAAGAGCGCAAACCATAAGTCCCCTCTGGTTTCACCGGTAGGAGACTAACAAGTACTGCTGCTGTTGTGGCGCTTAAATATATAAATGTGTCTTTGTCTCATGTATAACAAGATATGTGTTTGTCAGAAACACAATGCCCCCTATTGCGCCGTTTTGAAATAAAATTTCAATTTAATCATTTGGCAGGTTTACAAATTATCTCCCTTTTAAAGCTTATTACTTCCCTTGGATTGTATTTTTTTACTTTTGACCTTGAAGGTCGACCTTGACCTTTCACCACTCAAAATGTGCAGCTTCATGAGATACACATGCATGCCAAATATCAAGTTGCTATATTCAATATTCAAAAAGTTATGACCAAAGTTTTGGTTAAAATTTTGGGACACACACAACGAATGAATGACATACAGACAGACAGACAGGCCAAAAACAATATACCCCCGATCTTTCGATCCAGTGGCATTAAAAGTAAAATGTAGTGAAAACTTTTAGAAAGGGTAAGTGAATTCCAAAATACTTCAAAAAAGTTACTTTTACAAAATAGAGTCCCCAGTGTTTTTTCCACCATTTTTGGCATTGGGCCGGGCCCGTTGGATTGGGCAAAGTTGTAAGTAATTTTAAATCTTTATTTACTACGGTTCAACCAAATAGCTGGGTTGGAAAAATAGTGTTGTATTTCACTTTTTTTTTTCTTTTTTGAAACCTTTAATTTGGAATTCAATGCAGTCAAATGTATACTTTTTGACATAGAAGGTCAAATACCAGCCCCAAATTTGACCAAAAATACACTTGTCACGCATAGGAACCTGTTGCACCTTCTGGAGCCTGGACTCAATTCGGAAGTTCTCCCGTAAGTCTTTATCATCGTCCTCCAGCTGACTCAGGTGCCTCTTTAACCCCTGACGTTTACGCTCCAGCTCTAGCTTCTCCTCGTAGTCTGAACAACAACAACAACACGGGACAGGGTAATATAGATTCTAAGAGGTGCAGGGTCACATAGATTCTAAGAGGTGTGAAGTCCTAGTCTTAACAACAATAACAACACGAGCCAGGGTCATATAGATTCTAAGAGGTGTGAAGACCTAGTCTGAACAACAATAACAACACGAGCCAGTGTCATATAGATTCTAAGAGGTGTGAAGTCCTAGTCTGAACAACAATAACAACACGAGCCAGGGTCATATAGATTCTAAGAGGTGTGAAGTCCTAGTCTGAACAACAATAACAACACGAGCCAGGGTCATATAGATTCTAAGAGGTGTGAAGTCTTAGTATGAACAACATCAACAACAATAACAACACGAGCCAGGGTCATATAGATTCTAAGAGGTGTGAAGTCTTAGTCTGAACAACAACAACAACAACACAAGCCAGGGTCACATGGATTCTAAGAGGCGTGAAGTCCTAGTCTGAACAACAACAACAAAAGGGGCCAGGGTCACATAGATTATTAAGGCTATTCTCAACTTTTTTTTTACTTTTAATACCTCTTTTTTGAAATTCATGACCACACCAAATTGTTAACTTAAATCACAATCGATGCATGACTTTTAACAAATACTTTTCAATGTTAAATTCAACTACAGCTGAACCATGTTATCTTGAAACATTTCTTAAATAGATGTAAGTGGACAAAAATTCCCCAAAGGGATTTTCAGGACATAATTTTCTGCTATGAGTTGTAGATATGCTTTTAATTAAGTTATGATTTAACAATATTTATGTTAGAAACGCGAAGTCGTCATCTGAAGGCAACACAACTTTCAATTTATGTTAGCAATGCATAGTTGTAATCTAAACTGTATTGTTTATTCATATGGAATCGATTCATAACCAAATGCTTACTACAAAACCAGCATCTATGTTTACAAAATAGGGTGCTCTCAATAAATGAAAATATCAGGATTGTGTTCTCAAACCCTCCACTACATGATGCCAATTAGAGAGAAGCTGTACAAAAATTTGGGCGGAAAATAACAATATTTTGGGCTTGCTCAACGCTTTCAAAGTTTTGAATTTTGTTTCGAAACCTGTGAACGCAAGTGAAAAAACCTGCAGACCACACCTATGACAGTTGCACATACATCATTATTTGAAACTTGTTTACAGTCAAAATAAAAATAATCTAAATCTAATCATTTTTTATTCTTTATGTTCTTTGGATCAGTGACTGTAACGTGGCATTAACAGCTGAAGACATAGATGGTGCCGAAAAAAATGTCTATGGTCTTCGATGACTTGAAGTAGATATCTGTATTACCTTGTAATATTTACCTTTTTTAATGTTCTTTTTATATGACTTTGATTGAAGCTACATTGATAATTGTTACACCTTAGCTGACTAAGATACATTTATCAGTAAGTTCAAATCATTATCTGTAATCAAAATATAGACTGATAAATGAAGAAAATAGTAGGATTTAAGTTAACAAACACACAACAAGCGCGTTGTAGATATGCCTGGCGTCTGTGCTGGCTATATCGCTGCCTCGATTTAAAATGACATATGTTTGAAATAATACAACTAGTTTGATTTACAATAATCGTCTTAATTTTACTTTATTTGCAACGCATGGGTTGTAGGTGCAGCCCTGGTAACTGTCCAAGCATATTCGAGAGTGTCGCTCGATGTGAGCATGAAAATGTATCCCAGAGACCAGATAATACGCAGTTTCACAAAACAGAAGTAAATTTATATTTTACGATTATGATTGGTCAACAGTGTGCATGGCAGCCATTAACATCATCAGCAGATTAGCTGTTTAATGAAAATCCGACTGTTTTACACTGTACATATTTAATATTCAATATTAGCCAATAATAGCCGAAACGTCCCTCTCAAAATCACTTAATGGCATGAATTAACAATGCGATGAAACTTTTTGTGAAATTCTGTGGTTTGACAGCAGACTCAGCTCAGAACCTTTTCACAAAGAAGCTGTTTAAGTTAATGTCGATGATTTTTACCGCTTATATCAATCTTGTGTTTCAATTGATCTCTATTGTGGCAATATATCATAAGCATATGCTATTATTTAAATTGCATAGGCTAAAATGTATTAACTGTCATTCATGTATATTACCAACATTATATGCGTTTTATGCAATAATAATACAATTTTTAACATTGTAATTAATATAATTAAAATTCTTCCTATTTCTATTTATATAGATTTGAAGCAAATCGGGATCTACTAAATGTATCCCATGTGTTTCACTATCTATGCAGTGCAAATAGCTCTCAAAACTAAGTTCATTGTTATATATATAGCAGGGTTTTTTTTGGCCCGATTTTATAGCCGAAATTCGGCTATGTTCCCAATCCCAAAAAGTATACTTTTTTCCCAAAATGTGGCAAAAAATTCCCAATGTCCAAAAAAAAAAAAAAAAAAAAAAAAATTTTTTTTTTATTTTTTTTTTTAGATAGAAGTCTTATGCGTATTTTATCTCAATTTCAATTCAATTACATCTAACAAAGTATTATATGAGTTTGTTCTTTTAATTTGAATGATTATAAAGAGTTTTATCAAATTTAGTATTTCCCTAATCAGTGGACTTTTCATGTGGAAAAAAATGCTAATGAATTTATTTTCCCAATTTCATGAAAATGCCGATAAAATTCCCAATTCCAAAGCCATGGGCTATCTTCCCAAAAAGTGGGAAAAAAAACCTGTATAGTGTGATATATAAGCTGACTCTGAGTTTAGATAATGACTGAAAGTGCGATTTCTCATCAATGAGAGTAATTGTACATCAGGTTTTTGAGATAACAACTGGCATCTGATGGAAATAAGGAGCATGATATTACGCATTGCCCATGTAAAATTATGGTGTACTAAACCGTTTACAGTTGGTGTCACCATTTTTACTTGTCCTTTTTTTTAATAATGAAACTTCTTTAAAGAAGAGAAATATATAAAATAACGAGTTAAGTTCTTCATAAAGTACCGGAAAATGGCACGTTCCCAATTAAAAAAAATACTTATTTCCCTATTGCTATTAAAAACAAAATCCCAATTGAAGGTTAAAAAATGCATATTTGTTTTTAAATAAATACAATTCAAAATTTAGTTAGTTTCCCTATGCAGCTCTATGGCTAGCACTCAAGTAAATATAACATTGTCAACTTGACAACATGGAGTTATCAATTAAACATTTTTTGGGAGAAAAATATCAAATACACCAATTTTCCAATATGAAGACTTCACAACGCAAATTTTTCCGATTTCAGGGTTTTATGCGCATAATTTTCCAAATTGCGCTGGTACCAGTTCTTTTTCCAATTGGGAAAACAAACCGCTGCATTATAAAAAGGGAATAAATATAAATATGATGTTGACTGTAAGTTTATATCAGTCTTCCATTGTTTGATAAATTTATCATAAAGATTCAATTAAATCTCAATAATTATTTCTTAAAGTATGTGTTTACACATTGATATTCAATTTGGCTCCAGAAACAAGCAATTTTACTAAAAATAGTCAAATACTATACACACATAGCAATAAAACTAGCATTTTGAAATAAATGCAAAACACAAAATATATTTTACCAAAGGCGGACATCTTATTTAAAGATGCAGAACAGGTCTTATTTTCTTCCTTTGTGTTGTTTTCACTGGGCCGCCGAACAGGTTGCGCCAACAGTAACCTCAAAAACAAGGATATAAGTAAAACTGATGGATGCTCCCCAATGATGCTTTGTCGATATATCGTTTAATTATGTGGAAAAAAGTGTGACCTTGAGAAAATCTATTATTAGCCTCAGTGACCTTGACATTGACCCCAGTGACCTCAAACCTCATCAAAAAGATCGATCAAATATTGAAGGTGCTATGAGAAACTGTGACCAAAGTGTGACCTTGAGAAAATCTATTATAAGCCTTGGTGACCTTGACCTTGAACCCAGTGACCTGAAACCTCATCAAAAGGTAGAGGCAAGGTACCTACATGCCAGATATGTAAGAGATCGGTAAAATATTGAAGGCGCTATGAGAAACGTAACAAAAGTGTGACGGAAGTAAGGAACCCCAAACTGGCAACTATATGCTTCCCATATATATTTATATATAGGGGGCATAACAAGCACACAAAATCTATACATGAATTTTATTTACCTAATTGTTTAAGATTTTTAAATGGAGTGACGAAGCATGTTTTTACTCATTTATTGTTGTATTTGAATCTATTTGCTATGGCAAAAATGTATGTAAAACAAAATACAGAGTGCAAGTGTGATGTCATGAAGCGAATCTCGTTCTTACTGTTAACAAATATCACTGAAATTAGGTCACTATGATAATACATTAATACATATTCCAGTTTTTGTTTAATTAAAATGCCGTATACAGTCTTTTGTTTTGGAACAATAAATACACATATTCATCTCATTCCATAAGTTGAAACAGAGCATCTTTTATTTCCTGTTTAAAATATTTTAGGTACCCATTCAGCAAAATATGAGTGAAAAAACTCTGATATGATCTTATTTGTTATTAACAACCACTTGGCAATAACCAACTATCTTTAAATCTCTTTCAATTTGAATCAATTTCTTTCCTTAAATTTTCCTCAGTAAGAAATTATATAAAGTAATAACTACAATAACTAACAAATTCACAAATATTTAAATTTTATTGTCCTTGTAACACAGAGAAATTAATTCACATAATATCATTATTGAATTTTCAATTCGAAAAAGATGTAAATTAGTAATGTAAATCAAATAGATAATTTGATATTACATACAATTATAAGTCACATGTAATAATTCGTAATTCTTGCAAAAGCCAACATAAAGCCAAAAACACACACACGCCATGCAAGAAAGGCAACACAATCAAGCAATAGCGACATAATAATCGTGTCCATTCATTTACTGAAATAAGATAAAGCGTGCAGCAGACAATATATAGACATATACAACATGTTAGTATATATATGTTCCGATATGAAATTAGCAATCTCCACTTTGTTTTCTAAATACATATGCCAATTTTCTTATAAACGGCTGACGATCAGTCACCTAAAAGCTTAATTTTAATCTTAATTCAAAGGAAGCATAACCCCTTCTAAAAGTGTGAGTCGAATAAGAATTTGGATGTACATCACATTTTGAAAAAGAAATCACGCAGCTTTTTAAAGTAAATGTCATATGTGGCTGGGTTTCCTGACTTTAATACAAATAGAGAAGACCAGGTACAGAAGGAATTTTACTTATCATGTCCTTAAAGGCTGTCATGGGACACAATAGTGAATGTTTAACAACTATTAATGGACTGCTGTTGTCCAAATTGTTTAGTTTAATCCATTTCATTTCTTACCAATAACTTATGTTGTTTAATAGCAACATCAACCCCCAGTAAGAATTTAGAATATTTTAGGTCTTGTTACGTTGGTGGAACTAACGTAGATTTTCTAGCTTATAGAAAAAAGGCGAAACAAAATAAAAACAAGACAAGGGACAAAATTGTAACAAAACCAGGTTTTCAATATTTAAAAAAAAAATCTGATAGCAGCATTTGTTACTTTGACGAATGTTAGCTTCTGACCTTAGTCCCATGGATAAAACAGTATCAAAAAATATGTGCTTTTTGTATATGAATGACACTAAATTATAATCACCGGTACAAATGTTTATCTGTCTATAAGCCCGTTTATGATCATTGTTAAACAACAAACAACCATTCCCCTTTGCTTTATAAATTCACACATGTCATGTATGTTTTGGAAACACTAAAAATTTATAGATCCCCTTAGATATTCTGACTTGTTAATTAAGTCATTTAAGGCAGAACCCTTTGGAAAACGCAAGTCCAAAATAATTCTCCTATCTGTGACATCCTTTTTTTGCACATAGTTTAACGGGGTCGATTATTACCGGAGCAGATTAATTGTATTGTATATTGACACTTTTATGATAACCTGGCTGATATATGGTATGCGGATTTGTGCACGTATCACACAGATATTCATCATAATTCTTGCAGACAAAAGCAGCTGTTTTTTTATATGATCGTTTTCATACAGGGTTCACATGAATGTGTCAAAGCATTTTCTCCAATAAAATCGCATGCATATTTTCTGTTCGAATCCTACAGCCTTCTAGAAGCCATAGTCAAATTGTGTTTCAACAGGTCTCTACTTTCGATTTGAAAACCAATGTGTTTTTTTTTAAGTTTAATATATACCTCCAATATATTTTACATACAGAATGACATTATCGACAAATATATTACCTTGCTGTAGTACTATGCCAAATTATATATATTAATACCAACTTATATCCAAATAGAACAATAAAACACTATTACTGTCCTAGTTCATTCTAAACCTTATCGCAAAGTAAATATCCGTGTCATTATAAGTCGTTTGGGTAAGATAAAACTTCGTCGACAAGTTCAGGCATTATATCATGAGGTTCGATAAAAACCGAATACCGGTATGTCATTTCTTTTTGACGCAGAGCATGTTATCGTTTCTAACATATCGACTGTCTACAACATAGTTGAGTATAATAATGATCGTTGCATTTCGTGAGATGAATCAAGCTTTCAGTTTGTATATTCAGGTTGCACTACCGCCCCATTTAACACACGTGATCAAGATGAGATCGTCAACCGAGAAGTCATACTCGTTTAATGTAACCGAGTTAAATCAGGTATCGTCTTGATCCTGACGATGACGGGGACGGTCCAGGGCTTTTATTAAAAGATATGTTGGTGTAATTAATAATTAGATTTGGAAACTTAACTTCAAAATAGCAGCCATTGAAGTCCTAAGACTTGAGATAAAAAAATTCAATTTAACAAGAATGAACATGTTAGATTATAAACATAATTGATGTACATGTATATAAATCTATACATCTGTCGCTGAATGATTTGGTTTAGAAGCAGCTAATGAAAACAACAGACCGTAACCAAACCTTAAAGGTATACTTTCTTTGAAGTAAAATGCACATGCACAAGATTCGCTGTCACTTTTTGCACCACGAACGTACGTATAGTATTGTTAAAACCTACCCGATCATTACGATCAAGAAAAATGTATATTCGCGGCTTTAGATCAATCTCCTTGCTGAATTTGCAACTCTTTGTTCAAATGAGGCAAGTTTCAGAAAATGTAAGATTATAAACAATTTAACGTGTGCTTAAACACATGCCACTTGCCTCCTTATATATCTAAACATATCGGAGACTGTCGAAATATGGTTATTTATATAAGATCTATCTGAAACGTTTTAAAAAAATCGACGTTCGGGCGATAACCATAATAAGATTTAAATTTTCGAGTACCATACAGCATCTAAATACTCAAATTAAACAATTTCAGTCCAGTTCAACACGGAATTTATGAATAGTTTCATGGGTTGTGCAGTATTATATTTATCTCCACAATATACTTCTATTGATGTCAATACATACTTTTAGATTGATTGTCATGTATTATTTATAACACGTGCGTATACATGTACGTCATTTAAAAATACAAAACGCGTCAGGAATATTTTTTGCAATAATTTATTAAACAAATACTAAGCAAACATAGAGTTTTCATATATTATCTTCAAATACAAGATAAGAAGAATGCAAACGTGACATGGGGCTTTCTTGTATAGAAAATGGATGACAGCAATTGTGTTTTATTCTTTATTCATTACCATGATATTAGACAGAGCATTATGTTAAGAGAGTATTTTTGAAATCTGATTTTATATACACCTGGTCGAAGGTTTTTTAACAGAAAAGTATCATATTAACATTCTTTCGCTGCTCAAACGATGTTTAATCTTTTCTTTACGTTAGATGTTTTAATGCCCGAGTATTAAGCTGAGATTAAAATGATAATATAACATTAGGTATTCATAGTGATACAACTCTTTTACCCATATGGGATTGTGTATTCCAATCAAGTACGAATATCGAGCCAAGGACGACTACCAAGGTGGGTATTGAGTATTTCTATGGTTAAACCTCTTTACGACATTCAATGCGATAAACGGAATAATCGTTGGTCGTTGGATATAAATGAATATGCGACAGTGAGGGTTTTTGGTTTGGTCATAGGCAATCTCCACGCAGAGTTGTCGTTCCTTGCTCTCACATACAACTCTGCATAAGGCTCAGCACGCCATTTTGTCTACCAAATAGCTAAAACCGAACAAACGCATACAATGTATATTTGAGTGGATATTTAAGATCGCATGCAATTAATTAAGAAATATGACTTTTAAATGTACGATAAATCGTGCAAAAACTTGTGAGTTTTAATGCGACTCTTTGGAACTATTTTATTGCCCATTTACACAGATGTAATCATTCCACGCACTTCACAAATGTAAACAATTGTACATATTTTTTATTGAGTGACGTTAGGCATTGCTTCGACGTATTTATGTATGTCGGTTTCTTAACATAAAAAAACATATCAATTTTATAATAATTAATTAAGACTGATATAAGATATCATGGTATGAGATGGTTTTCTTAAATGCAGTTAATGCAATGTAACCGTCGTGCAAGAGATTGTTTAGTATACTGTAACCTCACTGATGAACGCTTGGAATGATCATGACATGCATGAGACGCTTTCATAACAATAGTCCGTTCTGAGCCCAACACAGAGGTGAATGTAATGTGACCGTCGTGCAAGAGATTGGGTCATAGGTAATGTTACATAGTGTCAAGAAATATATAAAGGGAAAGTACTGTGCTATGCTGAATACTAGATCACGTAAGAGTTGTCTCTTCTGTTAATCTTAATTATATGATTATGCTTCATAGTTTGTTGTACACCTGCAGCTTAGGTATGAATAAATTAACATGTAGCCACATACGCCTTACATATTATTTATAACACTAAGTAGACTACAACGGTAAGCTTAGTATAATAATGATATTATGAAAAAAGTGAAGTTTATGCTGCTTTCAATTATCCAAAGCCGCTAACAGTCTCGTGCACCTGTCATTTATTCCTTTGACCCTTCTCGTACTCCTTCTTTTCAAAATTAAATTTGTAAACGTAAAATAGTGTGTTCGAGTTTTATAGCTATTTCATGACGAGTGACGAAAACCAGATGGTGCGCTGTTGTTTTTCGGGACAAAGCTATTCACCACGAGACGCCGATCAGTCGTTTACTTGTGGTTCAATAACATTTGTTAATTACCTATTATATTGTGATTGGTCCAAGACTGAATAATGACAAAGGACAACTTTCTCAAACTGTCGAAAAAATGTCTTTAATGTAACATTAATGACTATCTGCGACCAATCTGAAACCCAGAAACTGTCTTACAATAGATTGTTCAACATCACTTATAACATCAATTTGTTGAGGTTCGATATGTGATTATAAGTTAATCGTACGCTATGTGTGTACAACGGTTTAAGTAATGAAAACATAACAGTGTCCAGTATTTTGAAGGGCAGAATTAGAACATATTCATTTTTATTTTTATTTGTACTGCATGTGACGTGCCACATAAGATGTAGTTTTATATTGTATCATGCAGTTTCGGTGTATATATTGTTTAAATTATCACAATGTGTGTGGTTGAATCATTAAACTTTTATTGTTGGAATCGAGTACTTCGTTTTCACTAAGAGGGCGGTTTCGCGTGTGTAAATATGCTTGAAAGCAAAGTAAAAACCATTGGTGATATGGACATTGTAGTCGATTGGTCGAGTTGATTGATAGGTCGATTGATTGTTTGTCTCATATTGAAGTTTGCTAGCGACCCTCTGTGTTGTTGGAAGGACCAAAAATCACTTCAGTGCACTGTTTGGAATTCGATGTATGGCATTCATTTCAAACCTCCTGTTTGGCAAAATTGTTTTATTAAACTATATTTAATTGTAAACAAAATACAAAAATATGCTTTATTGAGATGATCCATTCGTCATTAAAGTTAATATTTGGAGGTCACCTTTTTCTTTAACAAGCAAACCATTAGACTAAAAGCTAACCAAAATGATTTAGCCGCATTTTGGTCCATTTATTGTCTCTTATAATTATACTTCTGAGACACAGTAATGTTTCCATACACTCTAAGAAATATTATCGGGGCCACAGTTTAATATCATGCAAACATACCCTTTATTAGCATATTGCCATGAATAAACTGATCATATACCCCATGTTTGCACCTGCGATACAAAATAGCATTAACACTAGTTATGAACTTAAAACAATTCTATAAACGACTGTGTGTGGCTAAATGAACAATATAACATTTCCAGGACAATAAAACAAAGTACAAAGAATATCGTTATGGTTATGTTTGTAAAATACTAATAATTGTATTGTAAATTGTTTGTTCATATTTTTTTTTATATAATATCGTATGAAAACTCAACACAAAATCAAATATTAATTGACATAAAAGGTAATTGACATACAAGGCAATTAACATTCAAGGTAATTGGCATGAGACAAAAAGATTTTCAACTGACACTTGTCTCATTATATTAAATTTGAAATGGATAAAGGTCACTTTATAGGCATGGTATTACTGGACCTACAGAAAGCGTTCGATACTGTTGATCATTCTACCCTTATTATGAAACTTGAAGCCTTAGGCCTTAGTCAAGGTATTCTGCGTTGGTTCAGGTCATATTTATCTGATAGGCAACAACTTGTTGATGTGTCTGGTATCTTATCACAGCCTTGTATGATTACATGTGGTGTCCCACAAGGGTCCATACTCGGTCCCCTTTTGTTTTTAATTTATATTAATTACATGTCCGCAGTGGTCAAAAACAAATTGTTACTATATGCGGATGATTCTGCTATTTTGGTTTCTGGGAAAAATAGGTCAACTATTGAATAAGAATTGGCAGAAGATCTTGAAACTGTTAGCCATTGGTTAGTTGATAATAAATTGTCTCTGCATCTTGGTAAAACTGAATCTATCATATTTGGGTCTAAGCAGAAACTTAAGCAAAATAAGGATCTTCATATTACATGTAATGGCCAGGTTATTAATTCAACTTCATCAGTAAAATATTTAGGTGCCACCCTTGATCAACATTTAACCGGTGAATCCATGGTTACTTCAATCATCAAAAAGGCAAATGCCTGGTTAAAATTTATGTACAGGAAACAAGCATTTCTTACAGCCCACACTAAAAGACTTTTGGTTTCTTCACTTATCCAGTGCCACTTTGACTATGCGTGTTCCTTCTGGTTTCATGGATTAAATAAATATTGGAAGGATAAGCTCCAGATCACCCAAAACAAATTGGTCAGATTTGTTCTCAATCTAGAACCCAGGTCTCATATCAGCAACCAACATTTTGTTTCTTTAAACTAGTTTCCGGTTTCCAAAAGAGTGGAACAAATTACACTATGTCATGTATTCAAAATTAAGCATGGTCTTTCTCCAAGCTACATGAGTCAAAACTTTGTAACTCAGGATTCTGTTCATTCTTATAGAACTAGGTCTAGTGCACATGGGTCATTTGTGCCTCCAAAGGTTAAAAGTTTTGGGATTAAAGGGATCTTTTCACGCTTTGGTAAATTGACAAAATTGAAAAAAGTTGTTTCAGATTCGTAAGTTTTCGTTTTAGTTATGATATTTGTGAGGAAACAGTAATACTGAACATTAACCATGCTCTAATATAGCCATTATATGCATCTTTTGACGATTTTAAAACCTAAAAATTATAAAGCGTTGCAACGCGAAACGATTGAATAATTTGGAGAGTTCTGTTTTTGTCGTTAAATTTTGTGAAACTACGAAGATTGCTTATATAAGGTATAAAATACGTCAAGAACGTGTACTCGGCGGAATAGCTCAGTAGGCTAAAGCGTTTTTACTTCAGGACTCTGGCAGGACTCCAGGGGTCACTGGTTCGAAACCTGCTCCGGGCAATGTTCTTTTCCTTTTTTTATTTTTTTTCTTGATTTTTTACTGGAGCTTTTACGATCCAATGTTTACATTTATCAATATAAAGCATTTAATGAATAAGTTAAAAAAATGCCAAAATCTGTGAAAAGGCCCCTTTAAGTCGTTTGCTTACCTAGGATGTAAGTTATGGAACATGTTACCTCCACATATAAGGAGTATTCCCACTTTCGATACTTTTAAAGGAGCGGTTAAGAACCACTTTTTAGAATGATGATTATTGTCCTATTTATTCATGTTTTGTTTTCAACTCCTAACTAGTCCCAAGAGTAATGTGATATTATTTTATTTGTAACGTTGTGCTTTTAGTCTGAGATAGCTACATAGATCAGTTACTATAAGGTATTTCTTTTTTATCTTGTTACATTGTCATAATCAATTGAGAAACAGCATAGTTGAGTCATTTTTATAAATACCTTTGTTCTTTTATATTGTAATGATTCTTTTATTTTGTTTACATGGTCCATGCCTCTCTATGTCAGACCACCATCAGTAGAAAGGACCACAATGGAAACAAGAGATTATCATCTCTTTTTTGTGTCATCCTTGATATTGATGCTTACTGACATGGTTCATCACACAGCATTTCATTAATAACATATTTTAAATGTTGTTAAATTTTAATGTATGTATGTGTTGTTGTATTATGTTATGTTGCTCATTATCGAAATAAATCTATCTATCTATCTATACAAGGTAATCGACATACAAGGCAATGGATATACAAGGTAATTGATAAACAAGGTAATTGGTATACAAGGTAATTGATATACAAGGTACCAGAAATTGACATTCAACGCAATTGGTAACAAGGTAAAAATTACCATACAATGTAATTGACATACACGATAATTGACGTACAGGGTAATTGACACACAAGGTATTTTTGATACAAGGTAAATGCGTACATGCCGTTTCCCTACTTAAGGCATTTGGCCCACCATACACTTGTTAATTTCCAGGTGATTTTTACGAAGTCTTACCGCTCATGTTTTTTCCATGCATGGTTAATCATCTATAAATATGTATTTTTATTCCGCAACGTAGTAATAAATTAAACCGTTAAAATGAACGATATCAAATGCATATTGGAAAACAAAAATAAGAAGAAAATGTTACTTATATGCATACAGCTACAAAAACTTGGTCAAAATCAAAACAAAAATCTAAACATTTAGTATGATGGGCTGATTACTTAAATTGTATTCTCGGTTTTAATCATTCATATTTATTGGTGGGTTTGTGTCTGACAAAACGTTAAAAGTTAGAAGGTTGCTAGTTATAACGTGTGTATTCACGAATACATATAAATGTTATTAATGCAAGAATTAATTCATTTTAAAATTTAATCATACCAAAGATGAGATTTATCAAATATGAAATAATTTATTTGCAATGATCGTTTTGCTTTTTTTGTTAGACACACACACGCAAGCATATTATACATTAACGGCCTTATATGGTGTCTTTTACATTGAAGCGATACTGGATTCTGTCTATTTACACACACACACACACACACACACACACACACACACACACACACACACACACACACACACACACACACACACACACACACGCACGCACGCACGCACGCACGCACGCACGCACGCACGCACGCACACACACACACACACACACACACACACACACACACACACACACACACACACACACACACACACACACACACACACACACACACACACACACACACACACACACACACACACACACGTGGAACGCTGGAAATTACATTCTAACCGACGTTTGTGGGTAGTAATAGAGCTTAAGGCTTATGTAGGATAAACAAAAACTAGTACAATTTTTAACGAACGTGACACTCTGATCGTGACAATAAGAAAATATATGCATAGTAGCGCTCAGTTCTAGAGAGGTTTTCAAGTATAAATATGAATTTACCAATATTTTCCCGCTAAACTACACGCCGGTTAACATTCATGTTATTGGAATTAAAATAGTATTACATACACAATATGTTGAAATAAAACGTTTATTACATTTCTTGAAGTTATGCTTTTAAACACATTTAAATAATAAGAAAGGCACGCTGCATATGCAGTTTGAAATGTTTCGATTTTTTATCGATTTAAACTACTAAGTTTATCAAGGTATCAAGTACGTCACCATCAATAGTCAGGTGCGCGATGGCATGTTTATTCTTAATGTACACCAGTACTGTGTCATTAGGCCCTACACATGCACAAGATGGTTCCCGGATGTTCTTATTGGTGACTGCTCTAGATGTGCCATTTACGGTGTTGTATATGTACACTGTATGAGCGTCCCTGTCAGTAAGTACTAGCGTGTTCTTAGACTGGACATATGTGCACATACTCTCATCTATTGTGTACGTCTTCACAGGAAACGTCACGTGATCAAAGTCAGACTCCACACCGTCCACTGATAACATTCTGGCAGGGCGGGGATCATCGTATGAACTCACGACCATGCGTAACGGAGACATGCAGGATATAGAGTAGAACTTAGAGGTTGTGTTGATAATCATCGTCAGCCCTATTACATTGTCTTTACTCATAGACAGAAGACACACTAATTTACTATTTCCAAGCGTTGCAGCAAAGTCATCTGATGACAAGCATACCACATCACATGGGTTTGTATTGAACTTATAAGGTGTTCCTTGTCTCTGCAGCAGCTCATTCAGTATCATACATTTCTTGTTATAGTTATCCACGGCTACCAGTCTCCCGTCCGACAGGAAGTCCAGTCCAGTGAGGTAAGGTTCCTTCTCATCATCCTCAGTCTTCAATAGATCTACGGACACGAGCAGCTCCAGGTAGTAGTAGTAGTAGCAGTAACAATCATTATTATCTTAATGATTGTTCTATTATAACATATTAGTGTATTAAAATAAGTTCAGTAAACGCAATCGGATAACATATTTTTAAGTGTTATTAAAGTCATTTACAAATGAAACTCTTATATTTTAATGATATGAAATAATATTTGTCAAGCAAAAACTAAACTTAAATTCATTGCGTTCAAGATTCGAACATGTCATTATCATCATCGTCATGATCATCATCAAATCGTTGCAATGCCTGTACCGTTTGAGTGCAAATAATTAAATCATGATATAAACGATGTTAGTAGTAGTTGTATATTTTATTAAAGTGACGCATAGAACATAAATATCATTGGTATTTACAGCAATAATACGATATGTACAAACATTGTACTACCCAGCCATATAAATTGCTGACGAGTCACTGAGTTGACATGTTATCGGTAAGGTCATAAAATCACATCAAAATAGTGCAGGAAAGATCATGATAACAAAAAGAGTTAAATTGTTTAAAGTATAAACATGGATAAATTATATCAATAACTTCTGTTCATTATAATCAGGTGGACTTAAAATATTAGTATTGCAAGTTCA
Source organism: Dreissena polymorpha (assembly GCF_020536995.1). Taxonomy (NCBI): domain Eukaryota; kingdom Metazoa; phylum Mollusca; class Bivalvia; order Myida; family Dreissenidae; genus Dreissena; species Dreissena polymorpha. The sequence continues at coordinate 102,222,510 of NC_068356.1, read as the reverse complement.
TATAGAAATAACTAATATTATTTACATAGGTTATATAATTTACATAATGGTTTGTTTTAATTTATGTCGGATACATATAATGCTTCCGATCGTTTCATAAAATAATCTTGAATAAACAAAGCAGATTTATAAATAAGTCGTTTATCAGTCAGCATACATGCTAGCCTCTCGCTATACGGGATGGTAGTTATATTTGGTTTAATATTTGATATACAGTTATAAAACGATAATCTTAATAAAAGGTAGAAAGGACATTCAAATAAGAAATGGTATTCTGTTTCGACCTTATTGGGTTCTTTACACAGAAGGCAGAGTCTTTCTTCGATCTTTAAGTTTCTAAACCGCCCGGTTTCAATCCGCAGCGGTAAGGTACCTGTTCTTATTTGAGCAATGTAAGATCTCAAATGCTTTGGCAGTTGCATAGACACATAATTTTCACAACCAAGTTCGTGTTTAATTTGCCGGTAAGTCCTGAGCTTGGGTTGGGATACGAGATCTTGTTGCCATTGGTCAGAATATATACATGTAAAAGTCTCTTTAGCATGGCACAGCAAATTGTCCAGCGACAGGTTGCTCATGGATTTAGTAGTGTACAGGTGAAGTAAATTTAATTGTTCAAAAACACGTTTCACGTCCGAACACCATCCGTGGCTGTGTGCGTAATCCCACAAAAAAACTTTCTTCGTAATTTTGTCATCTGGCATTTTGACGAGGCGGTCCCATAGGCGGAGCATGTTCAGGTGATGTCGCATTATGGGCGCTTGCCATTCAGTATCGCCATTTATCGCCAAGTTCGACGCATGTTTATGGACGCCTAGAAACGACCGGATGGCCCTGTTCAGTATCGTATCACATTTTGCGTATTTTTTATAACCCCAGAGCTGTAGTTCGATGTTTGTATTTCTCCGTGGTCAAAACACCGAGGCGTAGTTCGCTTACCTGAACTAATGTAATAAATGAGTTGAAAATTATATTGATGTGGTAGTAAATAAAGTATTTGTTGTTTACACACAAAAATCAGTAAAGACTTTGCTAATTTCTAAAATAAACTTATTTTCATAATGATTATAATCCATGTCATCCCCCTGGTATGCTTTGCATTAGGCAAGTGTATGCCTAAGAGATAATAAATGTTGTTGTTGTGTTTGTGTAAATTCGTCAGTTCAAACGATCCCGTGTTTTAGATTCATTTTTCATAACATTTATTATATGTTAAGAGCATGGTAAAATTTCAGTATTACTGATTCCTCGTAAATATAATAATTACAACGAAAAGTTGCGAGTCTGAAGCTTTTGTTTTAATTTTGTCAATTTACCAAAACGTGTAATTGCCCCTTTAAAGCTTTTACCTTGTAAGAAGACTCAATTGATTTAAGCAAGCAGTCGGATAAACCTGTATTTCGAAAAACATGGCGAATCATCATATCATATTTGTTTTATAATTATCTGTTTGTTATATTGTTTTATATTGGTAGATTGTTAATGTTTTCACGACTACATTATTAAGTAAAGGTCAGAGTTTTCCTGACAATAGTTCTAAGAAGGATCCTTATTCCACATTATAATTGACATACCAATTTTTGTACAATGCTCGACACTTGACTAAACGTTCTGTGAATAATACCGAACCAAGTCTGTCAGTGTTATAAAGAGATGCCGTGTTGATGTTTGATTTTGAACTTACTCGATATTAAATTTTAAATGAGCTACATTAAATTAACGTTTGAGTTGTTGTAAGCCTTTGTGAAGCCTTTTTTGAAGTTACGCATGCGTTACGCAAAGTGAACAACTCTCAATCAGTTATCTTAATTTAATTGTCAGATTGCGATTTTTGATAAAGCTTTTTTTAATTTTTTATCGGAAAAATATCCAACGGTTATTAATGGCGTTGACTTAACCACGAAATATTTGCGTCATCAATAAGAATAACAGTTTGAATAAAACGTAGAGAGTCGATGTATCAAGAACAAGGTGGGGGCGTTGAAGCCTTATGCCGAATTTTCAAATTAATAGGGCTTATATGCAGATAAACAGCACTTTTATATAATCTTGAGTGTTATTATCCCGTATTTTGTAATGAAATGTAACAACAACAAGAAAATAAAATATTATGAATCCAAGAAAAATTATTATAAAATGGGTTACCCCTAAGCTGCACAAGAAGGATCGACCATCATTCCTAAGTCAACACATACCATTGTATCGCGTGACTGTACCGGCAAGGCAAGTCTTGAATTACGGTAAAACAGTCGATATATTTCTGTTATTAAATATATGTGTTTCGCATGTTATACTTGTTAGTAACGGATAGCCTTCTTTAGCTTTATGCATATTTTTTATTTAATCATTATATAACTTAAACATGTCATCAACATATACTGGATTGTATATACATGTATAATTATGATTAAAATCGTACGTTACCGTGAATGTTATGCTTAACACTCAATCGCAAACGTATCGTTACACGTTTATAAATTTAATTTGTCAAACAAAAGGCTGAAGATATCACTTTAACATTCATATATTTCCAACATAGAGGCATTCAACATCCTTCATCTACGACGATCTTATACTTCTGTACCTCGTGCGGGTGTTCTTGCATCGTGCTGAACATTGTAATAGATATATGGGAATTTCATTGAGTTTGTTCGCATAATTGACTTTCCTTCACCATTTCAATTAGAGAAAGGTAATGAAAATTTCTTTTTCACATCCAACTTAAAAAAGATGATGTAAAAGAAATGCGGTTTATTTTAAAACATGCATAGGAGGACACATTTATTTTATTATGTTTATGGCTTTAAAATACACAACTAGGAAAATTCACATCAAAGTTAAAGATCATCAGCAGTATTTGTACCTATAATTCCTTTATAAATTAACTGGTCAAATGTATTTATTATATACGTCTAATATACCATTCAGAAGTGCGTATTTATAATAAGTTTTATGTTTTATTCAGCTTGTAGCATCAAATGGGGTATGGCAATTAACATGTAATAACCAAAAAACGAAAGATAAATTATCCTAACATTTTGCGAATTAATATAAATATAAATGCCCTACAAGAAAATATAATAATTTGTTACGGGCTTAAAATTTAGTATGATGGTTTGAATACCTTAATGGAATTCTCGTTTAATCAATCTCCATACGCTTATTGGATTTGTGTCGGATCAAAACGTTAAATATCAGACGGTTTTAAATGGAAACGTGTGTTTTCTCGGTCACTGAAATTCGCTAATACATAAAATGTTACAAAATGCAAGTATTGGTTTATTTTAAAATAAAATACATAACAAAGCTTAGATCAAGAAAATATGCTATAACTAATTTGATATTATCGTTTTGTTAAATTATTTTCAAACAAACAAAAACAACTGAAATTAACGGCTTCTTTTTTTATCCTTTACACTAAAACGATACAAGAATATTAACAGGCAGACGTGACACGCTAGGAATTCTAATCTGAGTCGACTTTTGTTGATAATTAGAACTTGTGACTAATGTAGGCTAAACAAAAACATTTTTTTGAATGAATGCAACATTACTTTCACGGCATCAAGAAAACATACGCGTAGCAATGTTCAGTTATAGTTATGGTTTTCAAAAATTAACATACACCTAACTACCGTACACACCTGTGACGTTGCATGAAATGCACATTTAAAAATAATTAAATACACTGTATATTTTAATGTCTTCATTTACCCCCCCCCCCAAAAAAAAATAATAAAAAAATCTTGAAGATCATTATAAAAACACATTTTAAATTAAAGCACATGCAAAATACATAGGTAGTTCGAAGTCTTTCGAAATATTTCAACGATAAAACATTATAACAACACTGTTCAATTGTAATTAATCGTAACAGTATTCCGAGTTGATTTAACAAAACTAATGCACAGAGTCAATATTTAATAATTGTGTAAAAAGCCTGATCACGTGGATAACATTTACATCTTACTACTCATCTAATTCATTGCCGGTGATATCTTATACAACTGAAGTTTTGCGGTGCCTTCAGCGCTGTTGGACACTGCCAGCCTAGTACCATCCTTAGACACACATATGCTGTACGGATACTTCATATCCACTGGGTATGTACCGAGTATTTTACCGTCAATGGTCAGATGCACGATGGAGTGCTTATTCCCACTACACACCAGCACCGTGTCACCAGGCCCTACACAGGCACCACGAGGTTTCTGTATGTTCTCATTAGTGACTGCTGTAGATGTGCCATTCAAGGTGTCGTGCATGTATACCGTATGAGCGAACCTGTCAGTCAGTACTAACGTGTTCTTAGACTGGACATACGTGCATTTACTGTCACCTGCTTTGTACGTCTTCGTAGGAAACGTCAGGGAGTGATCAAAGTCTGACTCTACCCCGTCCACTGATATCATTCTAGCAGGACGGGGATCATCGTACGTACTCACGACCATGTGAGATGGAGACATGCAGCATATAGAGCCGAACTCGGATGATGTTTTGATCTCCCTGGTCAGTGTGATGGTATTGTCTGTACTCACAGACAGGAGACATACTGCATCGTTAAACGTTACACACAGTGTATCATGAGACACACATACTACGCTGTATGGGTAACCCTTGAACTTGTACGGTGTTCCAAGTCTCTGTAGCTGCTCATTCAGTATGATACATTTCATGTTAAAGTTATCCACTGCTACCAGTCTCCCGTCCGGCAGGAAGTCCAGTCCAGTGAGGAGAGGTTCCTTCTCATCATCTCCAGTATTTGTTAGATCCACGGACACGAGCAGCTCCAGGGTGACTGGCCTTGGTTGGGGGGATAAGCTGAGCAGACTGGTGTTCACTTAAATAAAAGTAACAAACAATAATAATAATAATAATACTTATTATTATTATTATTAGTAGTAGTAGTAGGAGTAGTAGAAGTACTACTATTATTATTATTAATTTAATTATTATTTCGTATTATTGTTATATAATTATATATTATTTTATTAAAATGAATCCATTTGACGGAAACTTGTTCACATATCTTTGTTATTGTTATTATAATTATTATTACTATTATTATTATTATTATTATTAATTTATTATTATTATTATTAATAATAATAATAAGAACCATAAAACTAATTTACTTATGAAACTCTAATATTTAAATAACATTTTATACTTTTAAATGCAAAAAAATAGCATTTATTCGGGATTCGAACGAGTGATATTTGGGAGGAAAGTCATACTGGGAAATGCTGGGATTCGTTTGTATTGTGAACGCTCTGTTACTAATACACCAAATTACAAATAGCGTTAAAAACGCATGATACATTTCCCAATTATCAATATAATCGAAATGACACTTTTCTTCTTGGAATGTAATGAATTATTTATTTCTAGAACGTTTGAAAAGCGATTACATGCAATCCGTACCCCTGGTCGCTAAGACGCTTTACATCCGGCTTTTATAGAGCCTACAAGATTTAAGGTGAGCCAGATACATCTGCGTTTAGAATAGATCTACCACGCTTTGTTTTACAGTAACGATTTATGTACGCTTAGGATCCACATCAACATGCACGTTTGATTTTAAGTGGTACAATGTTATCTATTTAAGGAGTAATTTTTAACACATGGACTTTTCAAGAACCGTATACAGTTACTTTTGAAATGCATGTGTAAATTAAACGTTTTAACTTCCTGTGTTAATTTCTATGAATTAAACAGTTACGGGAGATCGCGTTATTGTTAATACATTATTGGCTCGATCGTGGCCCTAACGTTTATATCTGATTCCTCCTATCGTACGATCACGAACATCACGATAGTTCACTCGTAGCTGATCGTGTTCCGTCTCTCAAATTCGGAGCTGGATTTGACGATTTGCTTCGAGTTTATACGTCGTGATGCGATGTTTTCGTGCCCGGATGCAATGCGGTAACAATTGACATGACGCCTTATCAGTGATCGCTCCGCCCACTTAATCACGTGGCTCAGCGGGAAGAAAACCTAGACAAGCTAACACCAAAATAGCTTCTTTGCCTATAGACTGCATATAGATTTACGCGATATTCCGGATAATTTTATGGACTTGTTTAACACCATATTACACTTGTAAAGGGGTTGATGCCATTTAGTTATTCTGCAAATGCAAAAAATGTTCGATTAAAGAGAACATCAGCTATTTATAACGGGTAAATCGGTACATTAAACACGCTCTCAAACGCTTGCGCGCTTACCGAAATCGAACCCGTTATTACGGGTAATGGTGGTACTTGCAATAAATTAACACTTCACCGGTATTTACCCGTGTTATTAACAAAATTATTACCGAAACATTCCCCCCTACCCGTGTATTTGACACGAAATAGCGCTTTATAACTGGGAATTCGGTGAAGTTTTACGCGCTTTCTGACGCCGGGTGGGTACCTCAATCCCACATGTTATTGCGTATAAAAGTGATATTAATCATATTAAACATTGCTTATAGGACATTTATCAATCACTATAATTTAAAGCGCAAAAACAACACAGTAAGTTTGGACATTGTCTGATATAAATTAGCGTTGTACAAAATGGAATACGGTCAGGCTATTATAAATTAATAAGGCTACCAATATTAGACGCTCGCGCAGGTACCGACTTCTCCGAAGTTACCGCATTTATTGGTTAACTAATATCAGTATAAATAACTCTTTTACAATAGCATTTATCGATACGTTTTTATTAAAATAATAACAAAATTGTTTTCACTTGTTTCTGACACACACAGAAACGCGATTTTTAACGGGGATTTCGTAAAGTTACACGAATTGGGTACCAAAATTCTCAATTATTTTACATGCACACGTGACATAATACATTAATAATGCTTATTTATTGCTTATATGACATTTTCAAGTTTGTAAAATAAATTAATGTTCTGTAAAGGGGATCTCGGTAATTTTTGAAACTTCCACTCGCTCTTTTCAAGACCGCATTGCCGCGTTGGAAATGGTATAAATTTATTTCATCTAACTTATCTTTCTGGATACCAAATGTCAGAGTTGCATTAACGCTTTTTACACCGTGTTTGCCATATTTCATTTCCGTTTTTGTAATCCGAACAAAATAAACGAAACTCATTTTAAAAATGAGATCTAGGCATTCGAGCTCCTAGTGTGGATTAAAAGCGTTTATTGGTGACACCACACGACTGCAAATGTGTAGATATCGTTATTAAGATAATATATCACATGTCACCTTCAAATAACATGTATGATGTCAATTAAGTGCATTACTATCAGAGTAATATATCCATCTCTTACACTTCTCAAGATCTTTTTTCGGCTTTGGAAACGAAATAAATTCAATGTCACCAACTAATCTGTCAGGATATCGATTGTCCGAGTTACATAATCCACATTGACACCGTTTAACCATTTTTAATCGTTTTTTAAAGAGGAAAACTAAAGAAACTCGTTGGAATAAAAGTGAACCTAAACATGTAGCTTGTCTAGAAAATGGCGGACAGGTCGTTGCTAACGAGTGCGCCCGATTGTCGTATTGCAGATACACACCAATGCGTTATTCACTAACTAACTTTTGCACGAGTCGGCAAAAAAAACCTCCATTTAACGGAACTTGTTCACATATATTTGTATTTGTAAAGTGCCATGAAAAAGCTTTACAAATGAAACTCTTATATGTATATGATTTTACATAATTATTATGTCAAGATAAACTTATTTCGTTTGGGATAAGTTTATTTACTATATTGGAGGAAATTCTATCGCACTGGGCTAATCAGGGATAAGCATATAAGTGAGTATTTTAATGCTCTTTTTAAAATATACCAAATTAATCGATGGACGCATAAAAACGTTAAAACGAATGATAAATTTGTCTATGATTCTTTGATTAATATACAAAAACGGCACCTTGCTTTTTGGAATATAATACATTCTTAATTATTGAAGCTTTATTTGAAAATGTATGTGTTTTCTAAAAAGTATATCATCATCATCATCATCAACATCATCGTCGTCATCATCATCATCGTCATCATCATCATCGTCATCATCATCATCAATCATCATCATCATCATCGTCACCGTCGTCCTTATTGCCTTCACCTCCGCCATCATCATCATCACCATCAACAACAACAACAGCGTTGCAATATTATACCTATACCTTCAGAGTATCAAATCATTATATCAACTATGTTGAGGTAAGAAATTCAGAACCTAACAAAAGTATCTAAAGAATCATAGGTTGCTAATATGAAATAATGTAATAAAATAGTTGCACATTATATTCTTGCAGTAGTAAGTAATATGTATGTTGTTAACATAGGACACTTCGTTATTGTTTTAATGTAAAACAAACAAGTTCTTTGTGTTCTCTTCACTAAAATAGCCAAAACGGATAGGTCTAGTTAAAAATACATAAACCTCATCGTCATCGTCAGCAGCAGCACCATAATGATCACATTCAGTTCATGTTTCGTATTTATCTAAGTTTTTTTTTGTCACGCAGCTTCCATTTGCGTTCGCGTCGTATCGCCCACAACAATTGTGTGTTTCCTTGTTCATTCCATTTTAGTTTTCTAAGTTTGAAATTTACTAAAAATATGAAAAAATGAAATATTTTAAATTATCAGTATATTAATTTTATAGGGATTTTAGTAAGTGTTATGATCTCAAATACTGCTAGTTACTAATGTTTATTTGTACCGTACCGTAACGCGCAACTCTGAAAAATTTACATATATACAACATTTAATTAAAAAAAAACTGTTCGATTGTAAAAGTATCAAATTAATTAAATCGTTATAACACTTTTGAACTTCATATCGCTCATTATTATCTGAACGTCATCGACAAATACAGTTATTCAAATTATACCAAATGAAAACTAACTGTTAAATAAAATACCTGTCTTGTTGTCATCATAATTCAGCTTTATAGAATTGCTTCCCATCTCAAGGAGTGAAGTAACCTGTTTTGAAAAAGACACTGTCATTGTTGATGAACATTTAATCTTTCTTTGGTCATCTATAGTTGATTCGATAGTTTTTTGTTTCTCCTTCATTTGTTCTGAATAAATGTACTGTTGACTGGGCGTTCCGCGGTCTAAAACGACACAACACATCGACAATACATTGTTTAGTACTTCCTTAACTTTGAGCGAGGCGTCACGTTTATTTCCAATCCGTTTGACCTCTGCGGTTTTAAATTGTTTTGCCTCACTTATTAATTTCTGCTTTGCTCCTTCAAACTGTTGTATGATACGATCTTTCATTGTTTCCACCTCTGAAGAAATCTTTGCAATGGACTCATTTAAGCCAGTCTCCGACTGCTCACAATCCGCTATAATAGCGTCTGCCTCGGATTGCAATTTTATCAATGATTGTTTTATTCCTTGCAGGTCGGGTCGTGTTTGTGTGGATACTTTTGCTATTTCATCCAATTGGTCACATTTCCGGTGAATGAGAACACATGAAAGACAGCAAAGCTTAGAATGATCCTGACAGAAAAACACTATTTCTCGTGCATGCTCCTGACACTTGTCAAATCCTTTCATGTCGAGTATTACGGGCGCAGATTTATTTTCCGGTACATTAACAATGTTATGCTGACCTGGTTTATACACGGTGTGCGGATTCTTGCAAGTTTCACACAAGAACTCATCACAATCCTTGCAGAAAACCGTAGCAGTTTTTGATATGTTGGTTTTCATACAAGGCTCACATGATTGTGTCACAGTACTTTCGCCAATGAAGTCACCTGCATTGTCTTTGTTTGAACCCCGAAATATTCTAGAAGCCATTTTGAAATTGTGTTTAAACAGGTTTCTACTTTCGATTTGAAAACCAGTGTGCGTATGTTTAATATATACTTCCAATATATTTTACATAACAAAATGATATTATCGACAATATATATTTTCTTGTTGTATTACTATGCCAAATTATATGTCAACACCACCTGATATCCAGATAGAATAATAAAACACTATAGATGTTAAACACTCTAACTGTTCTGGTTCATTCCTCGCCCAATAGATAAGTTAATATCTGTTTCGTTAAAAGTCGTTAGGGAAATAGTAAACTTCGACAATCTCCGGCATTATAAATGTATCGTGCGGTCGAAAACAACCGAGTAAACCGTTTCTTATGGATTGTCAATAGCGTTAGCAGTGCGTGTTCTCGTTCGTTATATATTGGCTTAAAATTAGTTAGTAGTGTGAAATTTATAACGATGTATTGTGGGAGATTTATACAGCCATCAGGTATGATATCAAGGTAGCAGTGCAGCCCCATACACACACGTAAACGGGATGAGGATGTCCTCCGTAGAGCCGCACTCGATCAATGTTACTGGACCAGACCATCTCATATCTGTCGTATAGATCTTCTTGAGGACGGTGACGGCTTGAATCAAATTGCAACCTTGACAGTCCCACGACTTCCAAAATTGAGGTTACGAAATTTCAATTATATATGAATGAACACTTTGGAAGATAAAAATAAGTGATTTATATAAATTTATACATCTGTCACTGTCATGATTTGATTTATAAACAGCTTATGAAATGAACTGGCCTCATATTTATACTCTCTTTTACATAAAATGCACATGCACATGATTCGCTTAGGCTAGTATTCCATCTGGCCGTATCCGCATCCGCATCCGAAAAATATAGAACAAGTTGAAATGCACTGCGCTTATTCCATTCATCCGCATCCGCATATCCGCACGCGCAATAGGCGTGCGCAAAAGTGAGCATTCTAATGCACTACGTTCCCAGCAGACACACAACGTTGAATCAACGTTGAAACAACGTTGGATTTTAGTCGTGACGTCGATAAACCTTATTTCAACCAATATACAACTACATGGATGTCTGCATTCTGCTTGGTTGATACTCGACGTTGTATCAACGTTGATAGTTGGTTTAGGTCGAAATTATTTTTTCAACTGATACCCCGGTAGATTAATAAATTCATAGTTTCAAACACTGTAATTGTGTATATAGCGATTTTAAGCAGTCTGTCAACATTGAATATACATTAGCTGTTAATTACCATTTAAATGTTGTGTAAATGCATCTGATCAAATTTGACAATTTATGCTATGCTATGCTTATGGTTTGGTATGGTATGAGTGTTATGTTATGTTATGTTAATGTTATGTTGTGTTGATTGCTCATTGATTTTCATCCCTTTTTTGGCTGGAGTGTCGTGAACTGCGATTAATTATACCTAGGGTGTGGATGCTGGATCTGATATCTGATATTGTTAGAGAGAGAGAGAGAGAGAGAGAGAGAGAGAGAGAGAGAGAGAGAGAGGGAGGAGGGAGGGAGGGAGGGAGGGGGAGGGAGGGATGAGTGGGTTCTAGGAGCTCGACGCGTATCTAGATTCTCGACGATAGCTCTTCGCTCTCGCTCTCTCTTCTCTCGCTAGCTCTCGCTCGCTCCTACTCTCGATCTCTCGCTCTCGCTCGCTCTCTCTCTCGCTCTCCTCTCTCTCTCCTACTCTCACTCTCCTCTCTCTCTACTCCTCGCTCTCTCTGGAGAGAGAGTTTGTTTGTTTGTTTGTGCTTATCAGCTTTTTATGTTGTGAATGTTGATAAGTGTGGGTCTTTTTGGTGAGAGTGGACAAATTTGTAGCTTAATAACGTGTCTGGAAAGAGTTTAGTTAGTTAGAATTTAGACTTTAAATTAGTTACATCGAGGGGGGTGGGGGCAGGTGGGGGGGGGGGAGCACTTTGTCCTGGGCGCCAACATAAGGGGGGGGGGGGTCGCCCGAAGAAGACTCATTGTATTCGTGTTGAGGAAGCTGCATACTGCTTTTGTTGTTTGTTATTTAATTCGGCGACTTCCAATTCTCGATCTTCCTTTGCATTGGCTGATGGAGTTAAAAAGTGGAGAAAAAAAAAACTTAAAAACTTGGGCACATTAAGACAGCACAAGTCCGCTTTCAGTCCTTTACTACTTGGAAAGAGGCAGAGCGAATGCTCATTAATGGAAAAGGCATTGATGCAAAAATTGAAGATAATATCCAAACAGAAAAACAACGGGGGCGCGATATTTTAAAACGTGTGCTTAGTTGTATTCAGGTTCTTGCCTCTCAAAATTTGGCATTACGAGGCCATAATGAAAGTTTGGCAGATGAAGTCAACAACAAGATTCATTCGCCTCAAAGACTTGAACTCAAAGTTTATATTTAACTGGATGTTCACAATCTTGTAAAAGGCGAGGATTTGAAAACTCTTCGCTAAAATTGCTTCGATTCAGCCAATTTTTATGACACTGATATTCAATGCGAAGAACTGTTTAACGAGATTAAGGACTGTAAAATGTTACTAACTACGAGAGGTGATTCCTTACCATCAACACCTTTGGAACTTATTTCTTTCATTGTGTCGTATGGTGATAATGTATTTCCCAATTTGTGTATTGCTCTGACAATACTTTTAACAATTGCGGTGCCAATAGCCAGCTGCAAGTGTTCCTTCAGCAAGCTGAAGCTCATTCTCTCATACCTAAGGGTATCGATGGGACAAGATCGTCTCTGTGATCTCGCACTTCTCAGTATAGAGAAGGAAATGGTTGAAAACATAGATATTGATGCTATCATTTACAAGTTTGCGGGCATGGAAGCTAGAAAAAATAATTTAGTTTGAAGAATTCTTGGAATGGGCGCATTGGTTCGCTGTTGATAAAGAATAACCGGCAATATCATTTTGTTGTCGTTGTAGAAGTAAACATTATATTGTCTCCAATAAGTCTTCCTTGTCTGTCTTTTTAGCTCACCTGAGCACAACGTGCTCATGGTGAGCTTTTGTGATCGCTTTTTGTCTGTCGTGCTACGTTCGTCGTCATCATTTGACCTTGTTTGGTGATAGTGGTATTATGTCATGATGCGTATCGACTTATGTGCTCTTTTTTCAATGAGACCGAATACTGCACTCCAATGATTCACCGGGAGAAGGGGCGCACAATTTATACATTGTCCCCGGGCGCCGAATAATGTCGCTACGCCTCTGGTCGCCCGACTGAAACTGAAGCTTAACAAGAAATATTTAAAAAAAAAAAGATATACGGCGTTGATAGTTCAATGAATGAGATGAAGGATAGCGAATGTCTTTTTCTGTGCAGGTCTTAGCTGCATCACACGCAGTACGGGATGTTACGCGGAGTTTTCGCGGCTTATTTACATTATTACATATTGCTGGTCATAAACCTAGAGCTACAAAACATAAAACCAAAAAAGAATGGAAGTGAAATTAAAACATAGGAGTCAACCGGCCACACGCGAAATATCCGTATTTATAGGCGCGTTCTTCGAACAAACTTGTTTTAGTGGTTTGTCGGGCATTGCTATTTGATTCGATTATTAACAGTATCGAGAATCATCGCGCTCATGCTTAATAAATTAGTCAATATGGTGGAATAATTATTGTTAAATTAATCAAAAATAATATTTATCATTGTATTGTTGAAAACACATTAATAATCTATTATTGACATACCATAATTATATTGCTGAATATATTCATTTAACATTTTTCTGGTCTAAAGAAAATTCCAGGTCACCTAGTTCACGGATAGCCATCATATATAAACTCTGACATTCACACATTGGCCGCGAATTGACCCGATACCTCGCGGGTTGAAATGCAATGCTTTAAATTGAGGCCTCGCTTCCACTGCTCTTTATACTTTTACATGTGTAACATGTTGACAGGAATATGGAAGTAAGTACTAAATATGAGAACATAGCCTTTAAGCATAAACGCTTTTGCCCTGGCAATCATCTGAAAATAAAAGGTGCACGCACAAACTGTATTGATGTCGAGAATTGAGTGTAAAACTGTTCCATTTATTAAGCCTTTTCATTAGAGATAAAATTGTTTCATGCAGTAAAACAGTGTTACAAAGACGCGGATATGTTTCGAATGTTCTGGTGGTATACTCAAATCAGCCAATGGAATAAATGAAGTGTATTCATTCGTACCTAGCCGCGGGAAATTTTATTTGAATTTTATTGGACACTTACAAAGGTCAGGTAAGGTGAAAAGCTGGCTTAATACAGCTATGCCGAAAAAGTAATAAGACATGGGTTCCCGCCAACACCGCTTCGCTGAAAGACACCTGGAAGCAAGAAGAGTTTAAGGTCACTCTCTCCAACAATATCCAGGCCCTAGCTGAGCTGTTTGATGACGAGACCGTATACCAATCCCGTAAAACGTAGTTCTTTCTTGAATTATTTGAAGTTTTATGAGCACCGGTATATACGTACAGCGACCCGGAGGGTCAGAAGCTGGCAGTTAGTTTTAACCTATTTATTTTAGCTCGATTGCATCGAAAGCCGTAGGCTTATATAAACGCTCTCGAGTCCGTTTCCTGGGACTAGAACCAGTACTTGGTGTCTTTGGGGGAGATCAAAGGAACGCTCCCAGTGGTATTCGAACCCAGGACCTCCCGATCGCTAGGCGGACACCATATCCACTACGCCACGGCGATCTCCGACGAGAAGTTGGCAGTTGGCAATTTTAGCTCCCTTAAAATGTGAGTGTATCATTATGGGCGATTAAAAAACGACGGTTGTGAAATTAAAGTCTATTCTAACCACTTGCATTTAGTCTTATTCTTCTTCTTCTTCGTTTATTGTACTATATCCCTCTCTGGGGAATTGTCGTACAAGAAAATGGTTAAAAATCGCTGTGTGGCGCAGTTAGAATAAAATAAGTTTTTAAAACTATTTACACATTGATTGTGGCCTAATTCGGTGCCATCCCTTCCTTGAACGCTTCAAGACTGGGAGCCTTCACAAGGTGGTTGGGCAGTTGGTTCCACAGTCTTGTTGCTGACGGGAAGAAGGAGTGTCGGAGGTAGTCGGTTCTGCAGAATGGTATGATGTATTGAATACTGCTGCCTCTAGTGCATGACATAGCAGGGCGGAGGTAGGGGTAAGACGGAATATCAATAAGGTTATTAATTATCCGGTACATCATGGTAACCTTAGATGTTTGGCGTCTCGCTTGAAGGGGCTGCCATCCGATGTCTGCTATCATTTGTGAGCTGCTGCTTGTGGTTCGGTAATCCCCTTTGACAAAGCGAGCAGCGCGTCTCTGGACTGCTTCAAGTTGGTCGATACACGTTTGAGTGTGAGGATCCCATGCAGTAGCAGCATACTCCATTATTGGACGCACTAAGGTGGTGTACGTCCGTGCTTTGACGCTAGGTGGGCAGCTAGACAGGTTGCGCCTCAGGAAGCCTAGACTGTTGTTTGCCTTTCGGGTGACTGAAGCTACCTGTGGTTTCCAGGACAAGTTATCCGAGATAGTCACACCAAGGTATTTGCCTTCCTTTACAGGTACAAGCTTCTGTCCATGAATAAGGTACTCTGACTTTATGGGATGCCGCTTTTTGGAGATGTGTATGACTTCACACTTTGAAGGATTGAACGACATCTGCCAGTCCTTTTCCCATCTCTGTAGGGAATCCAGATCAGATTGGAGTGTTGCTGCATCTTGTGCTGTCTTGATCCTTCTGTATAGGGGAGTGTCATCAGCAAAGAGCCCTGTCTTTGATGTTACTGTACCAGATAGGAAGCTTTCTATCCAGGTAAGGACTGAGCCTCTGATGCCGTAGTGGCTCAGTTTCATGAGAAGTCGTTGATGCGGAACAACATCGAAGGCTTTTGAGAAGTCGAGTAGGATCGCATCGATCTGGATCTGTTCGCCAGCGTCAAGGGATGCAGCAAGGTCCTGTAAGGTGAGGATAAGTTGCGACTCGCAACTGCGTCTTCGCCTGAAGCCGTGTTGTTGGTCGGCCAGGATGTTGTGTTTGTGTTGTGTATTGTTAAGTATTATTTAATGCCAGTCTCTTTACAAAATCAGCATTTGTTTCATTTGTATTTGCTTGCTAGTTTTGTAACGTTGAAACGCTGAGAAATATATTTAAGGGAAACTATTACGTAAATAACAAAGATTATGTTACTTAGTATACAAGAGTATTCCCCCTTTAGTTAAAATTCTTTACATTCCATCGCAGCCATTTTGTTTTCAAGCAGACAAGAAAATCGCCTTATGCAGAAACTCGGACGAAAACAATCCCTTTCGACAAAGAATATTATTTATTAGCGAGAAAGACCCAAAAGAATACAGAGGTACGAGTTAATTTATGCATATGCCTACGGTTGCATATAATGGATAATCGGTTAAGATTGTCATTTCTTTCATTTGAATTTTATTGTGATGTCTGATGACATAAGTCATAAGCGCCGACGCTTGAGTCTCAGTGTTTTCATGTTCTTTGCCACCTGTTGTTGGCGTTGAGTGATCAGTGTATGCTCTTATCATGATACGTAGATCAATACTGCGATATGTAATAATTTTTACTGTTATATGCTTCCTGTCTCTTTATTGATAGTCCGAAAATGACAAAACAATACAATATTCAATAATGTCATATGATTTCGCGATCAATTAAGTATTAAATATTCTAGATCTTGTGGGTTTTGATGAAACGAATGACATACCCGATTTTCATTTTTCTATACAAAAAAACCAAATGAGAGTAGTTATCTATCTTAAATTATTTGGGAGCAAAATATCAAATACATCAAATTCCCAAAAAAAGAAAACTGCATGACGCAAAATTGTCCAATTTTTTTTGGCCCAGTTTTCCCGATCGAGCTGGTTTCTTTACCTTTTACAATTTGGCAAAAAATTGAATATGAGCCACATGAACTTTTCGTGCATAAATAAACACAAAAAGATAAAAAAATATGTCCCTAATGCTCTTATTAAAACATCTGACCTGATATGGTGTACTCGAGAATATTGAAATTAATGCAAGTTTGAAACATGTCAACATTTCGTAAAAATGTGTAAGTTTTTTGCAATGAATAACGCTGAGTATTCCAAATTCGAAAATATGAATATCCAGAATACACTGCAATAAAGATTTCGTGTCTAATCAACCAATGGTGATATATCTTCGACTATCTTCGAAACCTCCCTGAGATAGATTGAATCCCTAATTCAAAACTTCTGCTTTCAGTCGTTTGATAACTCTGATGTCTATGGTAACAAGTATTGTGTTTGTTATGATGTAGTAGGGCTCGATTGGTCATTGGTGGCTCGGGTACTACTTACATGTACCCCGGGTACTCTTAAGTATACTTACATGTACCCCGGGTATGGGAAATATACTTTAACGTACCCGGTCGATATTAGACTGTACCCGACTTGTATTCCCGCCAAAAATCTGATGTTGAAAAAGGCCCTACCGATTACCGTAAAACGATATTGTTTATCTTAAACAAACTTCTACTTTGAAAAAATCTGCATCAACATGCTTTTTGAGTATGAGTTTCAATAATATAGAGGCCATTTAAGGAATAATTTGACATAAATGTGAAATAAGTAATTTTAAAAACTGGCCGCCAATGACTGATTTAGCTTTAAAATTCCCGGGTATGTTTTAGTATATTTACCGTACCAAGGGTACATGTAAGTATACTAAAGAGTACCCGGGGAACATGTTAGTATTACCCCAGCCGACAATGAACAATCAAGCTGTAGTAGGTGGATTGAACTCAATTTTAAAGACATATGCAAGATATATTTATGCCCCCCTTCAAAGAAGAGGGGGTATATTGCTTTGCTCATGTCAGTAGGTCGGTCCGTCCGTCCACCAGGTGGTTTTCGGATGATAACTCAAGAACGCTTGGGGCTAGGATCATGAAACTTCATGGGTAGATTGATCATGACTCGCAGATAAACCCTATTAATTTTGAGGTCACTAGGTCAAAGGTCAAGGTCACGGTGACCCGAAATAGTAAAATGGTTTCGGGATGATAACTCAAGAACGCATACGCCTAGGATCATGAAACTTCATGGGTAGATTGCTCATGACTCGCAGATGACCCCTATTGATTTTGAGGTCACTAGGTCAAAGGTCAAGGTCACGGTGACCCATGTAGTAAAATGATTTTCGGATGATAATTCAAGAATGCATATGCCTAGGATCATGAAACTTTATAGGTAGATTGATCATGACTTGCAGATGACCCCTATTGATTTTCAGGTCACTAGGTCAAGGTCACGGTGACCCGAAATAGTAAAATGATTTTCGGATGATAACTCAAGAACGCATATGCCTAGGATCATAAAACTTCATAGGTAGATTGATCATGATCGACTCGCAGATGACCCCTATTGATTTTGAGGTCACAAGGTCAAGGTCACGGTGACCCGAAATAGTAAAATGATTTTCGGATGATAACTCAAGAACGCTTTTGCCTAGGATCATGACACTTCATAGGTACATAGATCGTGACTTGCAGATGACCCCTATTGATTTCCCGGTCACTAGGTCAAAGGTCAAGGTCACAGTGACAAAAGTCGCATTCACACAATGGCTGCCAGTACAACGGACAGCCCATATGGGGGGCATGCATGTTTTACAAACAGCCCTTGTTTTTAAATTTTTTGCCCTAACAAGGAATTCAAAGCTTTGGAGAAATCCAGCTTCCTCCCACAGTGGAAGTCCACACCAAAATTGAAAATCTTTCAGTAACAACAAAATAGCTGGAAATTTAAGCTAAACTTCAAAATTCGCCCCACCTTGTGTGAGTCTAGTAAGTGAATTAGGTAGGAGTGGTTGGATACACTCTAGGTCCACACATAATGTAGCCTCAGGTTGGGATGGACCTCATGAACTTTGAACTACACACACATTAGTCAGTCTCATTGTTACATTGTTAAAAAACATTGATTTGTTTGACATTTGACATGTTTTGACAGATGAACTTCCTTGTTTTACTTAACTAGAGAGATATGGACATGAAATAAAGCTGTCCTCAAGTGTGTATTTAATGTTTACCCATAAATGTTATTGAATTAAAACTTATTGCAGAATAAATGGCACTTTTTTGTGGTCCAAATAATGTCCACACACCATGTTCAATTAATTAAATTGTAGATAAGATATTAGAAGGTGAGATATTTTGAAGGTGTTTTGTGGGTAAGATATTTCGAAGGTGTTTAATGGGTCAGATATTTTGAAGGTGTGTTATGGGTCAGATATTTTGAAGGTGTGTTTTGGGTCAAATATTTTGAAGGTGTGTTATGGGTCAGATATTTTGAAGGTGTGTTTTGGGTCTGATATTTTGAAGGTGTGTTATGGGTCAGATATTTTGAAGGTGTGTTTTGGGTCTGATATTTTGAAGGTGTGTTATGGGTCAAATATTTTGAAGGTGTGTTATGGGTCAGATATTTTAAAGGTGTGTTTTGGGTCTGATATTTTGAAGGTGTGTTATGGGTCAAATATTTTGAAGGTGTGTTATGGGTCAGATATTTTGAAGGTGTGTTATGGGTCAGATATTTTGAAGGTGTGTTATGGGTCAGATATTTTCCTGCAAACTGTTCTTATGAGACACCCATGTAGGCACCCATCCTTATATGGTGGGTTGCTTCAGATGAGAAATTATAGACTGATTAAACCAATACCCATCAAACAGTCAACATAATAAAGTTAGTACTACATGGCTGTATCTCTTTACCAGTGCTTTCCACAGGATTTTTTCAGACGCCCCAGGGCCGTTAGGGGTGCGTTTAGGAGGGCAGCCGGGACCCCCCTGTACTTGAATGTTTTTTAAACATTTATTTTTTACTTATTTTGGTGCGTTTTGACTCGTCAAGAAAGAAAAATAGCTATTAAATAATTCATAACATCATGTTTTAAAATTGTTTTTAACCTTTCAGGCATAGTAACGCATAATCCCAACTCAATCGATTCCTCAATACATCCATATCAACCAGACTCAATTACTGCACACTTACTTTTTTCCCGTTGCTATTCATTTTCCGATAATCCCGTATATTTAATTTTAAAAAGCAAATTCTGGTAAATATTAAGGAATATAAGTGCTCAATAAGTTCATAAACACATTCGCGTTTTTTTAAGTATCAAGTTAATTTAAGCATTTGTAACTATTTAAAGATTTGACAAAATAACGTCCAACTGAACACGCGAAATCGCCTGACATGCTGTTCTTGATTTTATACAACAATTAATACACCAACACTAAACGTTGTACATGGTGATGTCAGCATAATTTTGGGGCGCTTTTTACTGAGAAAAAGAGACACACTATATATGAAGTGCTGTTTAATTTAATCTAGCATTTATTGAAGTGGTGTTAACATTAAAATTCGGTAGCGTGTTTTGGATTACAAATTTAATTATGCTCATTTAATAATTCAACAAAACATTAATAGCCGTGATTAGTGATTTCAACAATTATTTGTTAAAAATGCTTTACGAGTCGAATAAATGTTTTACACCATATTATGCATGAAGTTCACAATTTCCACGAGGATTACACCTGGTTGCTACAATCAGTCTTCTAAGTAACTTGAGATTTCATCGTTGAGATTTACACTGTAGGGACCGATGGGTCTGGTAGAAACAAAGCCAACAAACTGTCACAAAATCAAACACTTATGGCAATTATGTCACTCGATGTCTGCATGATTTTTCTGCAGGTATTGACTGCCTACGAGTGCTGCCGCTCATGCAAAGCGTGCGCTTTCCTTAGCCAATACAGATTTTCAAATACATTGACGCTGTAGTTGGGAAACTCAAAATAGTCTGCGTAGTCTATAAGCGCTTTTATCGTAAGAAGGGCTAGGTGCAGGAAAATATACTAATCTGTAAATTTCAAGTGCCCCGCTGACTCTTGATTTCAAAATTCAAGTGCCCCTGAGAGGGACCATTAAATGGCCTGTGGAAAGCACTGCTCTGTACAGTATTGTATTGTTTTTTTTTTACATCAAAAATGGTGTTTTAAATACATATACGGGTAAGGGTAAAAAAATTATCAAAGTGGGCATGTTATTAACATTTACAAGAAGTGTTCTATTTGAAATTGTCATGTAAAATTCACTTTATACATTTATAATAACATTCAAATTCAGAATATTGATATTTATTTTAATTATTTATACCATATGGGGTAAGCGAAACAGCCATTGAACAATATTTTTTAGCTTACCTGAGCACAAAGTTCTCACGGTGAGCTTTCGTGGTCGCCATTCTATTTGAAATTGTTATGTAAAATTCACTTTATACATTTATAATAACATTCAAATTTAGATTACATGTATTGATATTAATTTTAATATTTATACAATATGGAGTAAGCTATACTACCATTTTATAAAAAGTATTATGAATATATATATATTCATACAACATTTTGTCGGATGGCTCGAATTTGCGAGGCGCGAATTATCGGATGGCTCTTACTGTTTTCACAGTCCTAGGCAGAATTTTCACACGTTTTTGTTTGCATGGCTCAAAATCGCTTCAGGTCGCATAAATTGTTCATCGATTTGGACCGCTTGATTAAAGGCACGCAATAACTGATTGCAAACAAGTCATCGACTCAAATATTAATTGATTTGAGTAAAAGATGCCATTTCGTATAAACGTAATCAGAAATCACCTCGAGGAGTGCGAAAACTCACAGCATGTTCAATCTCAACTGGATGTTATAGAAAGCTTCATTTCCCGACGACAGCTAATAAGGAACGCAACACAGACTGACATAATGTCTTTCTTAATAAAATATAAATAAATAAATGTTGTACCGTCTCTTTTGTAAATGGTGTGTATATAGTGCAGATGCATATTTTGTTCCTTAGTGCTATCTGTTACCAGAAAATATTCTATGTTAAAACGTGCTGATATAATTTACTATATGTTTGATTGTATTTGTAACTGTTTTAAAGTATTGGTAAATAAAAGTATTAAGTATATATTTTGTTCTTATTAATGCAAAATCAGAAAGTAGAACAAAGTAGTACGGGGTTTAAGCAATAAGTGTACTCTTCAAATGGAGGTGAAAATGAACTGCAGACTTGTTCTTAAAATTATAAATCGGATGGCTCGAATTCCGGATGGCTCGAGATATTGCCGGTCTCGATGAGTGCGAGCCATCGGGTTTCGACTGTATGTTAAAGTTTGCATACCACCTCAAATATTGTCAATTTCCCTTGAAATGTTGCTTTCATATTTTGTAAACTTCTTTACCAACATGACCCCAATCTATAAATAAGAGCAGACAACTGTATCAAGCATTTTGTAAGAATTATGGCCCTTTTTATGTCCCCCATCACTTTAGTGGGGGACATATTGTTTTTGCCCTGTCTGTTGGTTTGTTTGTTTGCCCCAACTTTAACATTTGCCATAACTTTTGCAATATTGAAGATATAGCAACCTGATATTTGGCATGCATGTGTATCTCATGGAGCTGCACATTTTGAGTGGTGAAAGGTCAAGGTCATCCTTCAAGGTCAAAGGTCAAATATATGGGTCAAAAATGCTCATTTAATGTCACTTTTGCAATATTGAAGCTAGAAACTTGATATTTGACATGCATGTGTATCTCATGGAGCTGCACATTTTGAGTGGTGAAATGCCAAGGTCATCCTTCAAGGTCAAAGGTCATATATCAGGGCTTTTTTTTAAGCGGACGCCCGCTTGCCCGTGCCGGGTTATACATGTATTCGTCGCGGGCAAGTGATTTTCCAAAGTAGATAGTCCGCTGGGCAAGTCCGTTTGGTATTAGCATACTTGCGGTATTTTTTCGACTTTTCCCCTTGTATCTATTTATTTTCATTGGGTCAATATATTTTTTATCAAGTACAAGTAAAACGAGATGTGATTGGTCGCTTGCATTGTATAAGCCAATCTAAACGCTCAAAACAAGTTCTACTGGGCAGACGTTTCAACATGGCGGACAGTAGCGTCCAGCCGATCTTTTCTATTTTTAATAAAAGTAACTCGAAACACTCAAAGGAACAAACCAAAACAACCGAAAAAGAAAGGAAGAGAAAATATGAAAATGAATCACGAAAGCGTAAACTGTGAATAACTTGTATGTTACATATTCACAGTTTAAAATAGTGAGAAACTCTTCATCAAAGACATCATGATGATTTTCCAGTGTGCAAAATTCAGATTTAAAAGTAATAGCCCAAATTCGTATACACATATATAAAAAGTAAAATTTCTTACTAGCCCAACTATATAAATTTTTAAATTCCCACTAGCCCGAATAGATTTTCACTAGCCAAAACCCTTCGGGCTAGTGCGAATTTCGCACACTGATTTTCAATATCTGAACAATCATTTTCACAGTACTATTTTAAGCCCTCCCCCCTTTTAATCTATGCCATAACTTGTATACAGTGCTCCAGCTAGGCCTAAATCGAAGGGCGCCGTGCCCTGCCCTCCCAAACCTCCGCCCTGCCCCCCGAACTTCCGCCCTGCCCCCCCCCCAAAAAAAAAAAAATTTTTTTTTTTTTTTTTTTTTTTACATATGATAATTCATAAATCTCTTATTACATTGAAATTAGTTTAATCCTCATTGTAGACATTATATTTGAATGGTTTAATAATAATGGGAATAATACAATTATTTATAACATATAAATTAACATGCAATAGAAGCATTCCAGAAACACCAGTGCACTCGAACGTGCCCTTTTCACAAAATACTGCGCGTCGAAAGTGCCCTTTTGACAAAATACTGCGCGTCCAAAGTGCCCTTTTGACAAAAAAGCCCCCCTGCCCTTTTCAAATCCTAGCTGGAGCACTGTTGTATAGATATAGTGACAAGTATATCGTTTTAAAATTTTAATAGTAATAAACTTTTCATATGTATTGTATTCAATAGTGATTATTCAATGAAATAAAACTGTCCAGATTTTGTTTTTTGACAACTTATATTATAAAAACGATTATTATTTTATTGTTGATACATTGAATATAGCTGAAATAAAATCTAGAATAATAATGCATGTGGATCAATGCTTTAAAGATCAAATGACAATAAAAAATTGACTTCAAAATAGGGCAACCAGTTTTTAATGAGGGCAAGTAGATGTTAAAAGTAACTTGCCCCCCGGGCAAGTGAGTGTCAATTTCTTATGTTAACCCCTGATATATATGGGGACATAGTGTTTCACAAACACATCGCTTGTTTGTCTTAGTAACTGAATATTTTGTTATCCCCACGCTTTTTGAAAAAAAGGTGGGGATATTGTGGTGATCTCCGCCGTCCGTCCGTCCGTCTGTCTGTCCGTCCGTCTGTCCGTCCGTCTGTCCGTCCGTCCTGGCCACTATCTCCTCCTACACTAAAAGCACTAGAACCTTGAAATTTACACACATGGTAGCTATGAGCATATGTGCGACCCTGCACTATTTGGAATTTTGATCTGACCCCTGGGTCAAAAGTTATAGGGGTCGGGGTGGGGCCGCGTCAGAAATTATCACTCATTTTTTTAGGTTATTTTACATTTACTTCTTTATTTCTACACCGATTCACTTCAAATTGATACTGGACCTCACCTATGACAATACGGTCAATCTCAACCATGCATGGCCCCATTCCCAACCCTGGGGCGCCCCGCCCACATAGGCCACACCCACCAAAAATTTCCATTTACTATAATTTTTTCATTTCTACACGGATTCACTTCAAATTGATACTGAACTTTTGTTATGACATTAGGGTCAATCTCAACTATGCATGGCCCCAATCCCAACCCTGGGGCGCCCGCCCACATAGGCCACACCCACCAAAAAATTCCATTTACTATAATTTTTTCATTTCTACACGGATTCACTTCAAATTGATACTGAACTTCTCTTATGACATTAGGGTCAATCTCAACTATGCATGGCCCCATAACCAGCCCTGGGGCCCCGCCCACATAGACCACACCCACCCAAAATTGCCTTTACTATAATTTCTTCATTTCTACACCGATTCACTTCAAATTGATATTGAACTTCTCTTATGACAATACAGTCAATCTCAACTATGCATGGCCCCATTACCAACCCTGGGGCGCCCCGCCCACATAGACCACACCCACACAAAATTGCCTTTTACTATAATTTCTTCATTTCTACACCGATTCACTTCAAATTGATACTGAACCTCTCTTATGACAATACGGTCAATCTCAACTATGCATGGCACAATTACCAACCCTGGGGCGCCCTGCCCACATATGTCACACCCACCCAAAATTGCCTTTTACTATAACTTCTTCATTTCTACACCAATTCACTTCTAATTGATGATGAACTTCTCTTATGACAATACGGTCAATCTCAGCTATGCATGGCCCCATTACCAACCCTGGGGCACACCTAGGTCAAACATTCGGCGTGGGGATACGCGTCGGCCTCTGCCGCGCCATTTCTAGTTAGATTTTGTGTTTAGATCCACTTGACTTCTAAAGTATCAAAGCTATTGCTTTCAAACTTCAAATATTTTCTTACTATCATGAGGGTAATGTACCTGGCAAGTTCAATTTGACCTTGACCTTTGACTGACCTTGACTCTCAAGGTCAATTCTTTGAAACATGGTTAAAAAAAACAACAACCAGCGCTTCCGTTAGCTTTTAAAAGTTGGAAGTCCTGACTTCCAAGCGTAAAATTTTGGACGTCCCAGACATAAATTTTGAAGTCCTGATTTCATTTTAGACTTTAAATAAACGTTCATGTTCCAACTCTATCTATTACCCGATAATCCAGTATAATAACGATTTCTATTTTCAAAACCAAAATACGGACAATATTGACGTCCGCCATTTTACGCAAGTTAAATTGTGGGATGGGGGAATTCCCATTGAACATGCCTTAATCACGTGACGCGATTTGAGAAAATAGAGCACTGTTCATATTTAGTAATTATGACAAATCAACGACTGACTTTAAAATGTTACATGTAAATTATGATCGACGACAAATACTGTATCCGAAAACGACTGTCCGAAACAATGTACGTGTTTTGCACATGAACTAATCTGTGCACATCGTTTGACTGCAGAAAATGAAAACCAATTACTAATTAAATACGTAAGCAATATATAATTTGGTAAACATATTGCTTTACAATATGCTATTGCACTACTTTACTTTGCTTATCGACACTTTAAATATTTCAAGATGGCGGACATTTGACTTATAAGATTTTTGGAAAATAGCGAAGATATTTCGTCAGTTGCAGTTCATGTCTGTACCATATGCTAACAATTCGGAAATAAATAAAATAAAATACCAGGGAAAATCAGTATTTACTGAATGCCGACTATTAAATTCGTTCTCAAATTATCGCGCACACGAACGAATTTTCGTGAATTTATTATTTGTCGGTTTATTATTATACTGTCTTCAGATCAGGCGATGGGTTAATTTTGCAGACTGCTTATTTTCAAATGCGTATAAACAAACGTGTTATCCGAAATCATTTCCAGATTTTATTATTCACGGAAAGTTACGAAAATTCTAGCAACAAATAAACATTTCTTGTGTATTTCGTGTACACATGAAAATCATGCGAAAATTAGACTTCATGTATGACATCACGTCATTCTTCCTCGGGGAAAGCGTGGACTAAAAAATTTGATTGCTGAATACACACATTGTAACGCAGAGGTCGCTAATGCTATTGTATACAGCTTCACGTGGGGTCTGCGTGTATTCGGCTGCCTGAGCGCTGATTGGCTGATGCACTTACCAAGAAGACTTTAATTTACAGCTGGAAAAATCAATATTGGCCACTCGCTGTGAAATTCATTGAAAACAGTAGCTATAAGGCGGAGTTAACGGTCTGAATAAACCAATTTACTGTTGACATTTGTATGTGTTGTGTATTAGAAAATAGCGTACATGCGAATTATCGGACGTCCAAGGGACTTCCACCATTTGCATAATGGACGTACGACTGCCATTTTCGGGCGTAATTTACGCCCGGACTTCCACTAACGGAAGCGCTGAACAACATTTATTTACTTTATTTTTGAAGGACCGCCCCAACTTCCCACCCAAGCTATTGCTATCAAACTTGAAATAAAATCTTAGTTTGTTTTATGTCTTTACAAATGTCCAATAGATTGTGGAAAATATACCTGAACTATTACCTTGACCTTATTGAATAATTTGAACAATTTCCCCATGATGGCTTATGTTATACTGTCAAGCACTCGAAGAGTAGAGCGCGCTGTCCTCTGACAGCTCTTGTTAGCTTACCTGAGCACAAAGTTCTCATGGTGAGCTTTCGTGGTCGCCTTTGGTCTGTTGTGCGTCATGCATTGTGCTCTGTCAACATTTGCCTTGTTATAGGGACCTTTTCAAGTTTTGGTAAACTGACAAAATTATAAAAGTTGTTTTAGATTTGCTAATTTTTATTATAGTGTAACTATTGCAGTATATTTACGAGGAAACAGTCATAATGAACAGTCACCATGAAATTGATCTTAAATATAGATATTATGCATCTTAAAAACCTGAAAATTACAAAGCTTTACTAACACAACCGATAGAATACAATAATTTGGAGAGTTTTCTCGTTATAGTTATGCTTTGCACATGTCGGTCGGTCGGTCTGTCGGTCAGTCCGTCCACCAGGTGGTTTCCGGATGATAACTCAAGAACATTTAGGCCTAGGATCATGAAACTTTATAGGTACATTGATCATGACTCGCAGATGACCCCTATTGATTTTGAGGTCACTAGGTCAAAGGTCAAGGGTACTGTGACCCAAAATAGTAAAATGGTTTCCGGATGATAATTCAAGAACGCTTATGCCTAGGATCATAAAACTTAATGGGTAGATTGATCATGACTCGCAGATGACCCCTATTGATTTTCAGGTCACAAGGTCAAAGGTCAAGGTCACAGTGACCCGAAATAGTAAAATGGTTTCTGGATGATAACTCAAGAACGCTTATGCCTAGGATCATGAAACTTGTTAGGTACATTGATCATGACTGGCAGATGACTCCTATGAATTTTCAGGTCACTAGGTCAAAGGTCAAGGTCACAGTGACCCGAAATAGTAAAATGGTTTCCCGATGATAACTCAAGAAAGCTTATGGCTAGGATCATGCAACTTCATAGGTACATTGATCATGACTCGAAGATGACCCCTATTGATTTTCAGGTCACTAGGTCAAAGGTCAAGGTCACAGTGACAAAAAACATATTTACAAAATGGCTGTCACTACAACTGAGAGCCCATATGGGGAGCATGCATGTTTTACAAACAACCCTTGTTTATTTTTTGCAGTGCTCCAGCTAGGATTTGAAAAGGGCAGGGTGGGGCTTTTTTGTCAAAAGGGCACTTTGGACGCGCAGTATTTTGTCAAAAGGGCACTTTCGAGCGCGCGGGCGTTTTTGGAATTCTTCCTCTTGCATGTTAATTTATATGTTATTGATAATTGTTAGAATATATTATTCCCATTATTATTACATTATTTAAATATAATGTCTACAATGAGGAATAAATCAATTACGATTTAATTTTTTTTAAGGGCAGGGGGGCCCTAGGAAGGGCAGGGCGGAGGTTAGGGAGGGCAGGGCGGAGGTTAGGGAGGGCAGGGCGCCCTATAATTTTGGCTTAGCTGGAGCACTGATTTTGTGACACTACTAGGATTGCTTATATAAAGTATCAAATATACCCGGCACTGTATGAGCACTCAGGGCCGAGTGGTTTAAGTGTAAGACTTTTACTCCAAAGGTCAGAGGTTTGAGCCCAATTGAAGATTACTTTTTTTTTCTTTAATTTTATTCTTGTTTTTTATGCCCTCAGAACATAGGTTCTGGGAGCATATTAAAATTGCACCGCCCGTCAGTCAGTCAGGTAGTCTGTCCGGATTAGTTTCCCCTCAAGCAATTGTCATCAGATCTTCACCAAACTTCATGAATATGTGTTAGGCTATAACATCTAGGTCAAGTTCGATAATAGGCCAAATTGACTCAGACACTCCTGTGTAATGGCCCTTGAATTATCGTAAAATTGGGATTTTTCTCGTTTCAGCTCAATAACTCGGGCAAATGTCTTAGGATCTTCACCAAACTTCATGAAAATGTGTTAGGTCATAAGATATAGGTCAAGTTCGATTATCGACTAAATTGACCCAGACACTCCTGAGTTATGGCCCTTGAATTATCGTAAAATTGTTTTTAGCTCATCTATTTTTTGAAAAAAAATTATGAGCTATTGTCATCACCTTGGCGTTGGCGTCGGCGTCCGGTTAAGTTTTCCGTTTAGGTCCACTTTTCTTAGAAAGTATCAATGCTATTGCATTCAAACTTGGTGCACTTACTAACTATCATGAGGGGACGGGGCAGGCAAAGTTAGATAACTCTGGCGTGCATTTTGACAGAATTATGTGCCCTTTTTATACTTAGAAAATTGATAATTATGGTTAAGTTTTGCGTTTAGGTCCTCTTTTCTCAGAAAGTATCAATGCTATGGCATTCAAACATGGTACACTTACTTAATATCATGAGGGGACTGGGCAGGCAAAGTTAGATAACTCTGGCGTGCATTTTGACAGAATTATGTGCCCTTTTTATACTTAGAAAATTGAAAATTTGGTTAGGTTTTGTGTTTAGGTCCACTTTATTCCTACAGTATCAAAGCTATTGCTTTCATACTTGCAACATTTATTAACTATCATAAGGGGACTGTGCAGGCAAAGTAATGTAACTCTGACTGGCATTTTGACAGAATTATGTGCCCTTTTTATACTTAGAAAATTGAAAATTTGGTTAAGTTATGTGTTTTGGTCCACTTTACCCCTAAAGTATCATAGATATTGCTTTCATACTTGGAACACTCGTAAACTATCATAAGGGTACAGTAAAAGGACAAGTTGCATAACTCTGGTTGTCATTTTTACGGGATTATGGCCCTTTTTTGACTTAGTAACTTTGAATATATGGTTAAATTTTGTGTTTCGATCCACTTTACTTCTTAAGTATCAAGGCTATTGCTTTCAAACTTCAAATACTTTCATGCTATCATGAGGTTACTGTACCTGGCAAGTTGAATTTTACCTTGACATTTGAATGACCTTGACTCTCAAGGTCAAATTATTAAATTTTGCTTAAATTTCCATAACTTCTTTATTTATTTTTAGATTTGATTGATACTTTGACAAAACTACTCTTACATGACATACCACACAAGACTCCACCCAAACCATCCCCTGTGTCCTCCCCCCCCCCTTTCCCCCCCTCCCCCCCCCCCTTTTTTTTTCTTTTCTTTTTAAGATCATCTCACAAATGACCACCACACCCTCACACTATACCCCCCCTCCCCACCCCCCCCCTAATTTTTTTTGTTTGAAACGAATAAAAAACACAAATATTTATTTTATACCGTCCAACCATCGCACCCAAGAATCCCCCCCTCCCCCCCACCCGAATCCCCCCCCCCCCTAAATTATTATTATTTTTTTTAAGATCATCTCACAAATTACCACCACACCCTCACACTTTACCCCCCCCCCCCCCCCCCCCACACCCCCACCCCCCCCCCCCCCACCCCCACCCCCGAATATTTTTATTTGTTTTTTGCGTTTTTTTCGCATTTTTGGAAGATAATGTAATAAATTCCACACCCCCACACTATACACCCCTCTTCACTCCGCCCCTCCCTCCTTTGTGATTGAAAATGAGAGTCCCTTCACCTTTAAAAAGAAAATAGATGAGCGGTCTGCACCCGCTCGAGCAAATGTCATAGGATCTTCACCAAACTTCATGAAAATGTGTAAGGTCATAAGATATAGGTCAAGTTCGATAATCAGCCACATTGACCATGACACTC
Organism: Dreissena polymorpha; assembly: GCF_020536995.1. Taxonomy (NCBI): domain Eukaryota; kingdom Metazoa; phylum Mollusca; class Bivalvia; order Myida; family Dreissenidae; genus Dreissena; species Dreissena polymorpha. The sequence continues at coordinate 102,191,818 of NC_068356.1, read as the reverse complement.
CTGAGTAACGGTCCTTGAATCATTGAAAAATTGAGTTTTTTCTCGTTTCCGCTCAATTACTCAAAAAATTGTCATCGGATCTTCACCAAACTTCATTAAAATTAGCAAGGCAATACAATCTAATATCTATAATCGGCCAAATTGACCAAGACACTCCTCAGTTACGGCCCTTGAATCATTGAAAAATTGAGTTTGTTCTCGTTTCCGCTCAATAACTGAAGCAATTGTCATCGGATCTTTACCAATCTTCATAAAAATGTGTAAGGCAATACAATCTAGGTTAAGTTTGATAATCAGGCACTTTTGAGTTATGGCTCTTGAATCATAAAAAAATTGTGTTTCCGCTCGAAAAATGCTCATAACTTACATGTATGTCGCTTCAGATGTAAATTTCATATTTGGTATGCATGTGTATATGGACAAGGCCTTTCATTACGCACACAAATTTTGACCCCTTTGACCTTGACCTTGAACTTAGGGTCCGCGTTTAGGTTTCAAAATCTGCATTTAGGTTTCGAAAAAGCGTTTTTTTTCGGGGCATATGTCTTCCGATGGAGACAGCTCTTGTTTACTGAAGCTAATTATTCCTAATGTTAACATTTATCAACTTAAAGCATTTAATAAAAAATATAAATACATGTCAAAATCTGTGAAAAGGTCCCTTTAAAATTCTAGAGGCAACATTTATCATCAGATCTTCATAAAACTTGGTCCGAAGATTTGTCCGAATGATATCTTGGCCAGAGCATTCAACAGTCCATTAAACAGTCTATCGCTGGGGCGCTAAAATTTTTGAATCTGAGTCTGCCGGGCGCTTGAAGTTTCCCTATCAGTGTACTTTTTATGCTCCCCAAAAATTTATTTTAGGGGGAGCATATTGTCGCCGCTTTGTCTGTCCGTGTGTGCGTCTGTCTGTCTGTCTGTCCGTCTGTGCAAAATTTTTGTCCGGGCTATTTCTCAGCAACTATTGACCGGAATTCAATAAACTTTATGGGAGCTTCACTACCAAGAGGAGATGTGCATATTATCAGTGGGTTCTGGTCCAATTATTTTTTCACAGAGTTATGGCCCTTTGACATTTTCTATTAAAAAAAATCTTGTCCCCCCCCCAACTACTGTGCTCTCAAGACGTTTCCTTTTATCTGAATATATAGTGCAATATTGTGACAAAAAAAACTTTGGGGAGCATCACCCGTCTCCGACAGTTTCTTGTTTGTAACTGCAACTAGCCACTCTGGTGATTGTGCAAGCGCATGTTTGCTAATAAATCTATTCGTGGTTATGTTATATAGTTTTGGGAACGATATTGGGCAAATTAACCAGATCGAATTATAATCCCGACTCCATCATGTTGCTTGGAATCTTAATTTTCTTTCAATTTTCCGTTGGTCATTGTAATTGAATATGAACAGTACAAGATGCTTACACATGTACATGTCTCAACAGGTGATTTACGTTACGCATGCGGGAATACCCTCGGCATGATTGAATGTCTATTTCATCAAATCCTTAAAAAGTCTTATGCGACTAAATAAATTTTATACTTCCAAGAAAATTGCAAAACGTTTGTGTTTATTAATTTTTCTTAGGTGGTAGAGTTTATGTTTGGAAGGTGTATTATATATTTGTAGATCTTATGAGATTTTAACATGTACATGTATGAAAGTTAGTAGTCATGCTAATGGTTAAAAGTTTGAAAAGTATATTGCAATAATGGTATTTAAATTTCATGTAAATTATCTACTGGTATACCTTATCAGTACTGATATGTTAACCACAATTTCAAAATGTTATCCTGAATATTTATGATATTGCGTGAAAAATGGTATGTACTTCCGATATTCACTAATTAATTCTGTCCAATTTCTGTTCCGGATTCTTCCATTGTTAGTCTGGACTTTTATGTCTACCAATGAATCTGTAGTCCTGCACGTTTATGACATTGTGAGAATTAGAAAACTGATAAAAAAACGCAGTCAGTTAAAAAAAAAATGGATCTCTGTTATTTAGAATAATTTAAAAGTAACTTGATATGGACTTCATTCAGCAAGATTTTTTGTAAACAATTTTTGGTATTCAAACATGATCTGCAGGTGCTTTAAGAGCGGAAAGCATAAATTATTTACACACCAGTGCATCTATTCTTGGTGTAACAAGAAGCTTAAACGCAATAATGTTTTATCTGACTAACATTTCAAGATCAGATCCTGCAGTTTCTGGCTCGTGTTTGGCGAGACATGCGGTTTGTGGACAAGCTAATGCAGGCAAAAGTAAGGTTATTAAACTGTAAATCATTTACCTTTCAAGCTTCAGCGATTCCTTGGTATGTGGGCTATTTAATTCTCAATTTTCAATTTGGCAGTCTCAATAGACACTAACATTCCGATCAGTGTATCATTGGTGAGTTTTGGCTTCTGTTTATGTGACTTAAAAAGATTTATGTGGCATATTTAACCCAATGTTATATTTCTATAACTCAGAGTAGTGTTATTTATGATTTGTATCTTTCATGATCATAAACGGAAAAGCAACCAGTGTGTTTTTTCATTCAAAATCAGGTCCGGTAATCGGCCCCATTCCCAATGGAAAAAAGTGTATACTTTTCCCAAATGGGAGCTAATGGAATGTTTCCACAATTTTTTTTTTTTTTTTTTTTTTTTTTTTTATATCTCAATATTTTGTTCAACTCCCATCCATATAAGTTCAACCTTAGTAAATATAATACAGTAATACTGAAAACACTTTTATTCTCAATTTTGACACATTTTTTAGCTAAACAACAACAACACTAATTTTGCCAATTTTAGTCAAGACACCGCAAATTTTCCCAATCCAAAGGGACCCGGCCCCATTCCCAAAATGGTTAAAAAAAAACACTGGCAATACAAAAATTTGTCTTAATTTTATAGGTATGAAGGATAATTTTTTTTTTGTATATTCACATATAAAATGGAGCCATCTGTTATAATTTCATAATTTATGTATTGCTTATGATAATGATAAGTTCAATTTAAATACAACAACAGCACTTTATGTGTCTTTCTAGAGTTTGTGTCAATTTAATGAATCAAAATGCTTACAGCTTTCTAAAGAGGGACAGTTTGTCCATGACTTCTTTATTATGCCCCCCTTCGAAGAAGAGGGGGTATATTGCTTTGCTCATGTCGGTCTGTCGGTCGGTCTGTCGGTCGGTCTGTCGGTCTGTCCGTCCACCAGGTGGGTGTCAGACGATAACTCAAGAACGCTTGGGCCTAGGATCATGAAACTTCATAGGTACATTGATCATGACTTGCGGATGACCCCTATTGATTTTGAGGTCACTAGGTCAAAGGTCAAGGTCATGGTGACCCGAAATAGTAAAATGGTTTTTGAATGATAACTCAAGAACACATACGCCTAGGATCATGAAACTTCATGGGTAGATTGATCATGACTCTCAGATGACCCCTATTGATTTTGAGGTCACTAGGTCAAAGGTCAAGGTCACGGTGACTCGAAATAGTAAAATGGTTTCCGGATGATAACTCAAGAATGCATACGCCTAGGATCATGAAACTTCATTGGTAGATTGATCATGACTCGCAGATGACCCCTATTGATTTTGAGGTCACTAGGTCAAAGGTCAAGGTCACGGTGACCCGAAATAGTAAAATGGTTTTCGGATGATAACTCAAGAATGCATATGCCAAAGATCATGAAACTTGATAGGTAGATTGATCATGACTGGCAGATGACCCCTATTGATTTTGAGGTCACAAGGTCAAAGGTCACGGTGACCCGAAATAGTAAAATGGTGTCCGGATGATAACTCAAGAATGCTTATGGCTAGGAGCATGAAACTTCATAGGTACATTGATCATGACTGGCAGATGACCCCTATTGATTTTCAGGTCACCAGGTCAAAGGTCAAGGTCACAGTGACAAAAAACATATTCACACAATGGCTCTCACTACAACGGAGAGCCCATATGGGGGGCATGCATGTTTTACAAATAGCCCTTGTTTCAGTCTTGTTTACAAGATCAGTGGAAATCATTTTTGATAAATTGGAACAAACAATAATGGTACCATTTTAGTTAAAAGATTGGTTTACATTAAAGTTTCAACACAAAATTGTAAAGGCAACCCTTTGTTAAAACAAAACTTAAAATATATTAAAACGAAATCCTTAGTGATCAAATACCTTCACCCTCTTTATGTCACCATTTGAATAAATTAATGCTATTATGGACCTTAAAACAGGTTTTAACTTTAATTCTGAAAGACAAATATTTGCGGAATGTTAATCAATGCACGCAATGTTCTAAATATGACATAAATAATTTGAGTATAATCCTACACGATACCCATTAACAATGTAAACCATTAATAGCATGGCATGATTCCATACCTTGGCAAAATAAACACCAATATATGCCATATATATGTATATATATTTTGCTGTCATAGTGTTGCAAAAAGTAATACATTATGAACAGTTTGTCAATCGTAAAATACAATTAATTCACCATAATTATGTATGCTATTGTCAATCAAATAGTTCCTAAATGCTCACGGTTCATATCTTTTATATAATTGTTGTTTATTCCATTGGCCATACATGCCATACGTCCCGGATTGTCCTGGACAGTCCCGGAAATGAAGAACGTGTCCCGCTGTCCCGGAAATCTGTCTAATGTCCCGGAATTTACAAAATCCAATATATACATGTACCTTATCTTAGGCTTAACTGCACCTCGATCTGTGTATATCTGCAGCGTCTCCATGACAATGCCTACCCGAATAGGCAGACTACGCTACGTGTCAAAATCGATCAATTAACAGGGGTCCTGTTATCAAATCGATTGTCTCACGTTCGCTGTCAAACCGAAAAGGTGGCATTGTTTAATGTGGTTGTTAATTGACTTTAATCGACAACGTCATTATTTCCCACTGCGTAAGGGCAAAGGATAGTTTTTCACACATCTGAAGTCCAACATCGCTGAGTAAAAAATTAAAAGCAGTTTATGTTCGCACGTTTAACCGACAAAGAAGTTGAGTAAAAAAGTAAGCATAAAAATGTTATTGTGATTGGTTGTATGTATTGTAAATTGATTTGAGTTGACGATCTAATGGTACTGTATTGTTGTATTTTTTATTATATAAATGTTATAAATGAATAAAGGCGTATCAACAACTACGCGTTACACACCGGTCTTAATCAATAACGCAGTGACGTCACCATCTATGTTTAGAACGATTACACTGAAAACACGAGGCTTGTATCTAGTAACGTTAGTAGTAATGTTTAATTTGACGTTAATAGATCAAGTGTTTTTCGGATAGACTTTCAAACTTTTGCAATTAACGATGCGAAACAAAACAAACGTACCAAAAATGCATATGTCTATAAATATCGCTACATTTTATACATGTCCCGGAAAATCGGCAAAAGTCCCGGTCAATTTAACTCAATGTCCCGGAATTGGTCTGAAAAATTATGGCATGTATGCCATTGGCATTCTCTCCTGGATCAAAGTTATTAAGGAGGGTAAAAAAAAACATATTCTTACTAAAAATTGTACTTTATTATCCCCCGCCATAGGGGGAGGGATATTGTTTTGGCGTTGTTCGTCCTTCCATCTTTCCGTCCGTACGTTCGGAGCCATATCTTGGAAGTGCTGTGGCGGATTTCATTGAAACTTGGTATGAGTATATATATGGATAAGAGGATAATCTGTTAATAACGGAGTTATGGCCCTTTGTATCTTGAAAAAATGCTTTTTTGAGTGTCAAATATAACATTTTGTGTCCAGAAGCATATTGGCGGGGGGGGGGGGGGGGGATATCAATTCAACGAATTGGCTTGTTACAATCTTGCTTCATGTTCTTTTATGTGCAAGCTCCAAGTATCGGTTGTCTTTTTTGTTGCAATTTTATTTCAGGAATTTATTGGATACACAATATGTCAATATTAGGCGTTAATTAACTTCACTATTGTTCAACATAGGAACAGTTTAAGGGCAGATAAACGGCCAATACATCATCAATACCATTATCATCAACACTATCTCACCTAATACCTTGTCCTTCACAGCAAATTACATTCACCTGTCACACAAGTATGTGAAAAATGTCCCAATCTGGCCTGCCAGGCAAAACGGCATGTAGATTATTGTTCATTGCCCCTACAGTTGAAATGACTTTTATTACAAACATATTTTTGGCTTTAGGGTATACAAACTTCACCACATATTTGGCAGACTTTCAATAAGTTTGTACCAAATAGACGATAGGAATGCTACAGTGTGCTGGGTATTGAAAAATGCAATACATTATAGATATAGCATAGATGTTCACTGCTATTTTAGAGGGTTTTTCGACTTCTCTATTCAGTCAGGTTTTCGCTTGTCGGAGGGGCTGGTGTTATTTTGTGTTTGAAAGATAATTATTGTGGGGATGCTTTTGTTTCGGAATAAATTGCTGTGAGAAGATTTGGATTTTATAAAGAAAGTTTTTTCTTACAGTTGTTATATAATTCACAGATTTCTAGCAGAAGAAATTGCATTGTTGAATATATAGGAAGAAAAAAGGAAAATTTATTATTTAAAGCCTTTTGTTCTTGTGAAGAGTTGGCTTTGATAAACTGCAAGATATCTGGAACTACTCCACAGTTTTTCACAAGTGCAGGACTTTATGTGAGAGTTTTCCACATCTGATGTGACTTGCAGTCGTAGACATGACGGTTGACGACGGAAACAAGTCCCCCACATATGCCAATACCAGCATGCTGGGAATAAATCTATTCAAAAATAGCAACTCAGGTACGGATTTGCATTAAAAATGAGAATGTTTATAAAAAAATGTGTAAGCAAATATATAAAAACTACATTTAATTGAAATTGTTTTGTAGAAAGATGGTGGTTTCAAACAGTTAATGTTAAAAATATATCTAGATTTAAGGCAATTAATATAATTTATATTCCTATCGTAATTATGTTTTTACACAATTTATTTATGTTGTCATTTTCAAGAATTGCCTAAGATTTTGTGGTCTAACCCACACCTTATATTTTTTTTACAGATATTAAATGTACAAACTTATATATCAAATGAAAACTTATTTATTATTTTAAATAAAACACTGTTCATGAAAACTGATTTTTTTCCCTGTCAAATGAGTGACATCAGCAAACTCAATTTGATTGCATTACCAAATATGCTGTTTCATACAATTAAGAGACATAAATTTTGACCAGGTTTTATTCAATGAATGTTTAATTTTGAATACTGTACTAAAGCTGAATGTAAAGTTAAATAATTTCTTTGAGTTGAATTGTGGATTATTATTTGATACTGAGAGATGCAGTGTGCTGTAGGATAAATAAAAAGCATGATTATTAGCATTAAAAGAAAAAGAAAATCTAGTGAATGATTAAGTTAAAAAGTTACTGGATTTTTTTATATTAAATTGATATAATGATATCTTTTAAATAAAAGAAAGAAAAAGAAAGAAACAACATTTAATGTCTTAAAAAATGCTTTATGTTTCATTTGCTAAAAATTACTTAAGGCAAATTGGAAAGTCTCATTATTTTATAATCATTTTGCGTTATTTACAAAATGCAGATGGTAACGCTAAAGGAAATTGAAAGCATATGATAAATTTTGCTTGTATTTGTGTGTACATTTATTCGCATAAAGTTTTGTTACTTAAGCAGAAGACAAATTTGTAATTCAGTGTAAATTAACCCATTCATAACCAATGTTTCAAAGAGGAAAATTACCATTAGCCAGGTACAGCCTGTATTTATGAAATGGAATGTGGCCACTTTTTGCCTGGGGCATTGCCATTATTTAATTACTGTTTGCTTTCATTCTGAATAATGTCACCACTATTGTTCCGCATGGTCGATTTTGATAAATGTGTACCGCTAGTTTTTTATGTTCTTATTGATAATAAATTGAGCAATTTAGTACCATTTATCTTGTTGAATTTCATCATTTCAATACACCCCTGGCAGTAAAGAGCAGACATTGGTATGCCAATAATTTTGCCTTTACGGCCTGAAGTAAATGTTAAATTGCTTGTTAGCCTATTTTAATGTGAATTGATAACCATAATCAGCACTATAACAGTTGGTATGGGGCTTTGTAATTTTAATATATTTTTTCATACTTTGTTAATGCTTTTTTATGGTGCTATTGTGTATTAGGTATATTATACAACATGATTAAAAATCACCATAAGGTGTGTCAGAAGAAAGTACAAATGTTTATAATGTCATTATATGTGTGGTAAAATATTAATCTTTAATAACAAAATAAACATATAATGAAACAATACTCTTCACTTAAAGTTACGTTTTAAAAAATGTGTATTTAAAGTTGTTTTTTTAGAATTCCATATCAGGCTTCAAGCAGAGATTTAAAAACATTTATTATATCCCAACAAAAAAGAGGACTGAAGTTATGAACATGGAAATAAAACATGTCTTCTGTTTTTCAACTATTTATGTGCAACAACAACCACAATTCAATACATTTATATTCATAACAAAGGAGAAGAATGGGTAGCTGTAATCTGTTTAATCTTTAGAAGATCCAAATCTCTAAAGATAAACATTAATGACAAAGAAAATTCCTTATGCATTCCAGCGGATAATTGTATTTACAATGTAACAAACATATGCCCATAATCAAGGTCTCAAGATCTTTTGCCACTGACCTGTGTGATGTTTTCTGTACAGACCCACATTCCTGGCAATCAGAATATAAGTGATGCAGCAAATAAAAGTTGTTTTTTGTTCTGCAATTAATCCCATTATGTGTGAAATTATCTCAGTGTGTTGTAATTGCTGATGAAAATAAGTGTGAATAACTGATAGTATGATGGGATTAACACACTTGATTAGCCTGTTACTTCTTTATATAAATATTTGATGAATTGGATTGGTTTTTTGTCTGGGGAATATTTATACTGGTGCTTTATCTCAGGGTCCCAATTATTATTGATTTTTTTCTGTGATGTTCTGACAGGTCCGAAAATGACAGGAAACATGTATGTGTCCGTTGGTATCATACCATGTAAGTTACCATAATTTGGAATATTTTTTTTAATACTTTTTGTTGCCACAAGTGTAAGTTTACAGTGGATTAAAGATAGTCTGAAGATTTGAGTGAATGATTGCTTCCTGTAATGTTGTCAAATCGATATGAAAATACTATTTTTCATCTTTTTGGAACAGATACACATAATTAAATAGTTCTTAGAAATCAGGTAGTGAAATACCACTTATGAAATAGAATCATATGATACAGCATTTATAAATTATCATCATTTTAAATAGACAATTTTATAAAGCATTACTAGTGATTCTGTTGTCTCATTTATTTATTTTAACAACATGTGCATCACTTAAATCCAGTATACAATGCTATTTGGTTTTTCACTGAGTCTGGATGGCTTGGTGGTTGTGACAATTTAGCCTTTGAATCCAAAGGACACTTGTTGGAGCCCTGCTAGAGACATTTTTATCCCCTGCCATTTAGGCAGAAGGATATAGTTTTGACATTGTCCTTCCGTCCATCCGTCTTTCTGTCACAAACTGTTTAGTTAAGGCGGAGAATATCTATTCCATGAATTTGCTTGTGTTTTTTTTCTTCTAAATTCCTTTTTTTTTATATAGTAATGATCTACAGTGTTTAAAATCCATCTATTTATGGCATTTACTGACACACTTAAAAATGTGTCAATCTTGAATTCTTCCTTAAAATGATTATGAGATTTAAATACTACTACGAATATCTCTTGAAACTCAATTTACCCTAAGTGGAGTACGCTACACTGTTTATCACTAACAAGTGAATGCTGTTTGCACAACGTATTTGTAAAATTCTGAACTAGGACCTTATGAAACACATTCTGATCTCTTTTACTGGTAATAATGGCAAAGGCCAGTTGTCCAAATATCATTGCTATCTCAAAACAATTGCTGCCAAAGAATGTTTCTCTCTTTGTTATCATGAATGGAACATCTTTCAGGAATGTTATCATCTGGTGATATCTAGTGATCAAACAATCCATAACCTGTGCAAACAGAAAATGTGCCAAATTATCACCTTAGTGTAATCACCTTGTAAATAAGAGTCACACATGGTCCTATGCTTTATGACTGCAGGCTCAAATTCCTAAGGTTGGGAATTTCACACCTTTTGTGAGGTGCTTTTGAGGGTCTTATATATTTGGGAGGGGGTGGGAGAGGGGTGCTGTGTCTGCTTATGAGGTCGATAGTTTTAGTGAAGACCATTTTGTGGCTGAAATTCATTCTCTTGTCAATGTTGACATGAATGTTTCATTGAGTGGTAATTGCTTTTATACTTTCATTTTTGGAATTGTTCGTGATAGATTCACAATTTAATAGCATTTTCTTTCATTGTTCACTTTTTGGAACATATTTGCAGCTTACAAATAATGACCTACACTGTTATTTTTATTCCCACTGACATTCTTCGGAGAGCAATACTGTTCTGTTTGTTTTAACAAGTGGAGGTTATGTCAATGCTACAGCAAGGAATTTATAATAGCATCTTTAAAAAAAATATCAGAATTTTACTGCAACAATTATGTTGGGCTTAACCGATTCCTGTTTCATAATGTGAATATCTAGGTAATAATAAGCACACTTGCAATGATTCATATTGGGAATAACTATGTAATAAGCACTCTTTCAATTTCTGGATACTTCTTCTAATGGGAGATTGATGTGTCTGGCTTACATATGCTGGAGAATCTTGCATTCCAGAGTGCTTAAGAGCATAGTGCAATTGCTTGCTTAGTCATGCTGAACGAATTTAAGAATTTCAGGTAGTTATTGTAGCCATAAATCATCATTACTGGTACTTATAGAAGGAGTTATCAACTTAACGTTTTTGAATTTTGCAATTTTGTAACTGCTTTCATTCCTATAAACTTTATTATGGTGTAACAAGTCTTGAGTACCAATAAAAGTGAGCGAAAAATGCCATGATAAACCCTTTCTGATAAGAATGCATAGCCTTCACTTTTGTATATGTGGCATTCAATAAACATCCAAAATACAAAAAAGCAAAGTAAAAGTTTTACACCAGCAAAATCTTTTTTTTTCATATAAATAAAAAAAGAAAAAAAATATATCTGGTTGAGTTGGTGTTTTTTGGACGACACTTTTTAATTCTCTGCTTGTCGGAGTATGTCAAGTCATTCATTGAACATGTTTTTACCCACTGTTGAAAGCAGAATTTATGTCTGAGAGTGAACATTCCAAATCCTATTCCTTTCAATGCATTATAAGTAGGTGAACATAATTTTTTTATATGAACGGCTGTACAACATTCTTTCCTTATTTATGTGCATACAAGAGAGTTAATCACCTAAACCTAACAACATATTTGCAATAGAATATGCATATTTTATAGCAGGTCCACGCTATGAAGTGGTGTAAAATGATCGTAAATTGAGACGCTAAATCCCCACTCATACATTCCAGGCTTCGTTTGTAGAGATAAGAAAATTAGACCCTGCCAAGGGAGCTAGCTGTCTTTGTACTTTGTACCAAAATTTTTTTCGCCAATGTCTGCAGACAGATTTATTTGTATGATGTCAAAGATCTTAAGTGTATAGCAGCACAGAAAATACTATCTGTTACATGCTTACAAGAAATTACTTAATTAAACATGTACATTTATCAAACAGCATCACTGTTATAGTGTGTTTATGGTTCACCAAATGCTTTTACCAGTATATGATTCTGTCAGTATTCTGATTATTTAAGTGATGTTTGTTTATTACCAACCAGTATTTCATTTTCCTTATTGGCTTAAAAAAATAAGATATCTAGGTATAATTATATAAATTAACCAAAGCAGTTTGTTTTCTTCATGTGACTTGTTAGCACAGTTAAGGAATTGTGTGCTCCAGAATGTGTGACATTTCAATGCATGGCAGACATGGAAATGTTTGTCTTAACTTTTGATATTTGTCACAAAAGATTGATAAACCGTATGAGCAATGTCAACAATTAAACCCAGATAGCCGCATATATTGCTCGAAATGGGCCTATCACCGTTATATCTATACATAGATAGGCTGCTATTGCACTAAGTATTTAAATGATTTTCAAGTATTAAGTCCTGTTTACTTAAACATTGCACCCTACTGAGATGGCATGCTACCAACGCATTCCAGAGTTATCAGACCATGCAAGGTTTAACGTTACAAGTATGCTGTATTTCAAAACATGCCTAGCGCGGTTTACAAGTCCGGTCACTCGGCACAATGAAAATAGCGATCTGAAATCAAATATGTATTGGCACTGGTACAGAACAGGCGGTTTTTAATGGACGATATGTAATTCAGTAGTTGTGAATCTCAAATATTTACGTGACGTCAATGGTACTAAGTGATTTTTTGTTGTCACCCCTTCATAAGAGCATGAAATAGAGGCACTGTTTTTGTTCTATTCAGAGTTTGGATTGAAGTGTTGGCGACATTGTTACAGATTTGTGGATAAATCTTGTGTATCCTGCACCAGAATGCCTTTAAAGGAGATTAACAAAATAGCACAGTGGATTATCAGTGTATTTCAAGATTAAAACTGTGATAATCCGAGAGATAATTTTAAAATTAGTAACGAGCGTTTAGTGTTTGGAGTTAGTACAGATTGTTGATAGTGTCATTTGGTTTTGGTGAAGAATGGTGTTGGATGTTTATACGACTGAAATTGGAATAAATAACTTGGAAATGATTCTTAGTGGTAGGGAATATTATATTGTTTTTGTTGAATTCTTTGTGATACAAAAACTTTGTTATATCGTAAAACAACATAAAAAAAGAGTTGTTTAATGGTATTTGTAATTGTTTTAAAATTTCATGTCAAACAATATGGTATATTTGTCAATGGAGATGAAAAAGTTGCTTGTGTTTTATAACACTTAGCTCTTTGTTTGTTTGAAAAATTGGTTTCTTTGTTTTGTTTGAAACTTTATTGTGCATGTAACACAATTTTGCGATTGATAATGACATACTTAAATCACACAGAAAATTTGTGTCTCAAAATTGTTTTTGTACCAACAGAACAAAATAAACATTCTAAACAATACATACATGAGTCAGTTGCATAATGTGTTCAATATTAAAACTAAATATTTTCTTTTGAAAGTAATAAGGCATCTTTTGAAACCTAGTCCAAAGGTTTCTCTCATACCGTAGCATTTTATTATATCACATGTGACTTTTCAATGTTATATTTCCATTTACCCATGTGCGTATAATTTTCATATACCATGAATTATTAGAACATAATATATCCTGGTAGGGCTAAAATTTTAAAGATGACCTTTACATGGGGCAAAAAATAGTGGCAATATGGACTGCCTTTCCAGCTTATACATGTAATAGGTTAACCTACTGTAGAGGCTTATAAAAATGTATTTAAAAAAAGCATGATGATAAGCAGTGGATTTTCATATACTTTTTGCATGTTCAATTTATTTGTTCTGAAAGTACAGCATGTGTGTTCAGTATAACCAAATAAATCATAGGCATCTTTGACAGTGCAGTAAATATTCCCCCCTCAAAGAGTAATGTTGATTTTGGCCATCGTTCACCTGGGGTGCAATATTATTAGTACACCCCTCAACTGCATAATGATATATATTTATATTATATTTATCAAGCCATATTCAATTATGTAAAAAAAATGTATTTTCAGATTACAGTTTGACTAGCCCTGAAGACCTATACAGAGAAATCTACACCAACATGTCACAGTTTCGAGAGCCACCTCCTTATCCTGGTCTTCCAAAACAGAGCAGCAGCCAAACTGGTGAGAAGCCGATAAATATCAGGGCAGACAACAAATTTTAAACAATCAGCACTTTGTTAAACAATAACTTGTTTGTAAAATGATGAAAGTGAGTAAAGATCTTGTGTTATAATATGTTTACAGAACTTGTTTTTAAACTAAATATTTGTTATTCTTATTAACTGCACATATAAATGCTTACCGAATAATGGACATTAAAAAGACATGAAATGGCAAGGATTGATGTCAGATGGTGTAATTTTTCAAATAAAAGTGATTTAATGTTATACTATATAATCATTTTTACATATTCATAATATTAAGGGATGTACCCTTTTTGTAGGATAAAACAAAGTTTAGTTTCTTTAAAACTGTGAACTTGACAAAAAAAAGTATCAATTTCTTTTGTTCAAAATGACTTAAATTATATGAAAAAAAATGGTTAGACAATATTGGTCAGTGGTTTCAAGACAATATTATTTCTCGACCTGTTGCATAAGCCTTATAAGGTCATCAATGTTATAACTATTCACAATGATCTCATTCTTCTTTCAGGTTTACATCAGAGTTTCTCTGGTAGTGAGGCAAGCACTGATGTTTCAGTATCGTCCAATGAGAATCTAGCAAGCGGACAGCGACAGGAACCGCAAGGGGAGGAAACTCAGGTTTCGTCCCCGCATCTGGTTTACGATGCCAGCGGCTTCAGCGACTACAGTATCATGGCTCGCCTAGGTATGCCCGCCTCAGAGATCGACCAAAAACTGATGCAATCGTCAAATACACCGCATATATATGTGACACCAGGAAATGGTGTTTATTCTAGTGTTCACGGACCGTATATAGCTACCAGCGTCAATTCTCCAGCTCATGGTTTGTGTCATGTTACCCATTCCCAGACCCAGAATCTCTATCATTCAAGCGAAAGTGGATTTTCGGGCAGTGAAAGTTCAAAGCATCAGTTAGGCGGAGAAAGTGACTCGAGTACAAATATTTCCCGACAAAGTTCAGGATTTTCGTGTGACACTTCTCTAAGCTCAAATTTGACCTCACCTAGTGGCGTAACATCGTACAGCAGTTCAACTTTGTACGCAAATTACCCTCAACAGTGGACTCACAGTGCAATGGACTACGGCTCTCCTCAGATGAGCAGACCTCAGGCACATTTAAATTTTCAGAAGCACCATCTCAATCAACAACTCCAGCAACAACAGTTACCCTCATTCATGTCACACACATCCATGCATTCTGGGCAGCCACACATGAACCTGAATCATTTGAACAGCTCGCCCCTGCCCCCACCCCCTACCTACCCGGGCTTTCAAGGTCACGAGGCAGCCAGGAGGTCATACGAGATTCTGGGCAAGACGGAAATCCCAGGGTCAAGGTCACAGCCGGAGTTGAGCCACCTGCTGGACCAGCGGGCTCAATACCCAGGGGTCATACATACCCCTGGGGGTTCAGGCTCAGACAGAGGATCCCAGCATTCTCTAGAGCATTGGTAGGTACTGGGTCTTCCCAGATAAGTTGAAACCAACTTTTGGTCAAATGTGGGGCCAAGTTTTCTAAATTGGGATTAAAGTTCTGCCAATCTAAAAAAACTACAAATAACTGCCTGAAATTCCTAATTGAAGGTGTTAAAAAAAGACAATTATTTAAGTTAGCATATAATAATGTTTGATACCCTTATTCTTAATTTGAAAGTATTTGTTAGCAAAACAAAACAACACAGATTTCCAAATTTTAGTCAAAATAAAAGAATTAATTAATTCCCAAAGTGGTGAAAGAGAAATATGTTTTGATGATTTATGTTTGATTAAAGAAATATATAATGTAAATTGTTACTCCCATAGAAATTTTTAATTGATTAATGATAAATATTTTCCTCTTTTGAAATTTGCACAGGCTAATCTGTTGTGAGACTTTACGCACATATTTTTATTGTTCCCATGCAATAAGCAGGATTTTCTCCGAAGCCCCGGCTCATATCTTTACAGACCTCAAGCAATGTTACTGATATGCTCATTAGTGGTGGGGATGATTTATTACTTAAGAATGCACTCTGTCAAAAGAATGTACTTGATGAGTTATTGTACTTTAGCAGGATTGTAATGGCAATTGAAATTCAGAAGAAATTATTTCAGCATGAGAATTTATGATGAGAACATCAACACGGAAAGGAATCGTTAATGAAATACATATACTTAACAGTATTCAAATTAGTAAAATCGTGATATTCTGCCAATCACAACTTGAACTTTATCAACGCTAATATATATAATTCATGATTAACTGTGTTGATGGAACGTTTTTGTTTCCGCTTACAGGCCTTGTGTTAGAAAACGGCATTCCTTAGGTAATTTGTCTGATTAATGTTGGTCGTATACCTCCTGTAATGCCAATTATGATCTGTAGTTATATTGTGGTAAAACATGGGTCAATCAGGTACACATTTTTGTGTGTTCAATTTAAAATAAGAGCAGGTACATATTATTTTCATTTAAAGCCATAAACAAATTGTGTGGGTTTGATTTAAGTATTTCATAATAACCCAAGGAGCACTTGAAATTATTTCAGCATTTTTGTACAAAATCGTGATGGTATGTCGCACTAGATGAACTTGAATATTTGACACTTCAAATATTTCAATAAGCTTGTTTTTCACTAGGTTATTTTGCGATTGTTCAGATTTTTATGTGTTTAACATTTTTAAAAGACCAGTGGGAACCAGTTTTTCAAGCGTGAATGTTTGATATTTCATATGTTTGATACCTTTGAAACTAAAAAGTATATAAAAACAACTTAAAGGAAAAAAAGAATTATTTTTTATGTATTAGCTTGTTGTGTTTTTTCATTTTAACCTATTTACATTTGTGTGAATTTTATCTAATTTTTTATTCAATTACTTTTGGGGGAAAAACTGAAACATATCATCAAAAACACTGCAGTCACATGCTAGTATATACTGCACCTAATCTTGAGCAGTAAACAAAGCAAAATCCTGTAAAAACTGTCCCTTTCCTGAACCAGAAAACGGAGCCAACTTTTATTGTCTTATTCATAATGTCTGTTTATTCAAAATGTCTGTCCGCCAATTATCTTCAATGCAGCATTCCTCTGTTGTTTATAAATACGTAAACTGGTTTAAGTCGTCAGCGGCTGAATGGGCTGGTGGCGTGCCAAAAATGTTAAGTACTTTAGTGTATGGCATTGCTTGTGGATGAGTCACACCTTTGGGTGTAGAGTAGTATTCAAAGGGAAGTAACTAAGTGTTGATTTAAGGGAAGTAATTCAGCATTGGTTCTTGGATTTTGAACAGGGACTTTGTTTAATAAGATATATGCTTGATAAGATATAATAATATATCACACAGATTTGCAAAAAATAAATAAAAATTTTTTTTTTAAGTATTTAAGTTCATTATCATGAAATAAAGAATATATTTTTTAACAACGTGAAATAAATAATCAATAGAACACCACATAGAATAAACATGATTGTTTTCAAAAGGCTCATTCAGAATTAGTTTATGAATTTGTTAACTTAAAATGTATCTAAAGGTTCACTTTTTTCTGCATGTATGTGCATATATATGAATGACTGTCCATGTTGTATTTGTGGGTGAATGTCTATATGTAGTACTAGCAAAAGCACAACTAAAAACATATGACAGCGGAGTACTCTCCAATATGAAAACTGTTGACTCTTTCAGTGCTGGAACCGAATTTTGAAGGCCTTTGCAAACAGTTTGGATCCAGATGAAAATCCATCAGGATCCAAACTGTTTGCTATTCTGATGGTATTCTTTGAAAAAAATTGAAGAAAATGCTAATTTCAGAATTTCAGCAGACGACATTTTAGCAGATGACAAATTTCCCAGCATGCAAAGAGTTAACTATAAGATAGAAATTATTGTATTTCCAGTGTGGGAGATGGCTCAAGATATGCTGATATAGACCAAATAGCCTTCAAGGCAACAAGCATGGTCAACGTCCTTTCGGAGGAGAACCATGCCCTTAGACAGAAACTTTCCGTCTTTGAACGCAAAGTCATGTTGCTACAGAAGGTATCCTGAATACTAAAATACTTGTTGCTTTTCATTTTCTCATTTCATTTTCTGATTGTTGTTTGAAAAATGTTTCATAAAAGTGTCTTTATTGAAGATTTTATGCGTGGTACTGACACCCTAGTGGTTAAATTCCCATATATCAACTCCAAATTTGTGTTGATGTGGTATAAACAATTGTAACTTTAAAACTAGGAGCGGTGAAATCAACTGTCTTTGAATTATTGACAAGTAAACATTATTTTTGTGTTAGATTTACCTGATTACTGCTTCAAGATGAAATCAGCTTTTTTTCCAATATAAAGGTATTCAAATATGGCCGTTTTATGTAAAAATGGGTCTTATGCCATATTCGGCCTGCATAGCTCCAGACGTCTGGGCAGTCTGGGCAAAAGCTACCCTTTCCACTTTAAAGTAACGCAAGACATAGTGGTCTCATTAGTTGACACTGTAGCTGAACCCGTTAGCTATGATGCCCTCAAATTGCATTAGACATAATTGCGCGTGGTATGGCTGATTTCACCACCTATGAAAAACTTCTTTTTATTATTGAACCCCACATTATCACCCTTTATGTTTTGTTTACCCTTGCACAGTTTGAGATGGAGCTACAAAACGTCCACGAAGGCTATGAATCCCTTCAAAAGTCTTCAAAAAAAATCATCCAGAAGGAGTCGGCGATGAAGAAACACTTGGAAGAAGAGCTTAAGAAGCAGAAAGCTGTGAACAACAGTCTGATCCAGCAGCTACAGAAGGCTGGGCTACCGGTGCCAGACGCCGCCATCTTGGCATCCGTGGAGCCCAGCGATAGCAGCATGGTCCACCTGCTTGCAAAACGTGAGTGACCATGTGTGGAAGATGATCGATTTGTTTGTTTTGTTTTTATTGAGTTGTTAATTTTGATTTTGTTGGTAGTTACCATGACATAGGGATGTTAGTAGAACAAATAATGAAATGACAGTTCAAGATGACAGTAAACAAAATGATAACAATTTGATAAAAATGTTGACGATTACATGTTATAATTTAATAAAAGTAATGAGAGGAAGAATAATAAAAAATAATAAACAGTTGTTTTATATATTTTAAATTTGTAAACTTAATTATAAATTCAAGAAATTAAATAAGCTCTGTGGGTAAACTCTAATCATGGACAACTTTTTGATTTTTTGGAATTTTTCATTTAAATGAAGTCTCTTCGTAATGAAAACCCAGTCTAGGCTTAAAGTGCCGTCCCCAATTAGCCTGAGCAATCTCACAGACTAATCTGGGAAGACACTTAAACGCACATGAATTTAGCTCTGTTTTCTCAGAGAGCTCAAATATTATAGAATTACTATTACTATACTATTTTTGTGACAGTTACGTAGGATTTTTAGATTGCTAACTTAATTATGAACTGTAGGAATTATAATTTATGTTCAATCTGTTGATGGTTGCAGACAAGGAGGTGCTGGGTATCAAGGAGAGGCAAGAGATGGAGATAGAGGCCATGAAGATGACCATACAGGAGCAGAGGGCCCAGATTGACATCCTCAGGAACGTGCAGGCCTCACAGATGCGGCTGGATGAGGAGGTGAGGGGATAGTGTGTGAATCTGGTGCGAGAAAATGGGGCTTTATGCATGTGCGTAAAGTGTTGTGGCAGATAAGCCTGTGCAGTTTGCACTGGTTTGTCGGGGACAACAAGTTTCATCCCAGATTAGTTTTTGTAGTCTGCACAGGTTAATCAGGGATAACACTTTCGGGTTTGAGTGGATTTTTTAAAAGACTTCCATTTAAAGAATCTGTTACATAACAGATCTATTACAGCTATAATAAGACTTATGCTCTAGTTTCAGGATTTAAGACAATTAAATTACCAATTTTTCAGAAATTCTCATCATTTCTTGCTTTTTATTTTTGATGTCATTCAATAAAATTGAACATTTTCAATTGTTCAGGAGCGTCGCCAGCAGCTCCTGGCAGAGTACGATGAGGAAATCAAGCAAGAGCTTGCCTCAATAAAGGCTGCATACGAGAAGAAAGAACAAACCGAGACCAACATACGACTCAAACTCGAGAAGGAGCTAGAGTACTGTCGACGACATCACGTCTCCGCGAAGTCTCAGGTGTCGTCCAATGCGGGGGCTTGTGGGAAGGGAAAGGATGGCAAGGCGGAGATGAATGTGGACATCAAGAAACTCTTGGAGGAAAAAGAGGCCAAGATTCTACAGCTGGAGAAGGAATTGATACAGGTATGTGTAGCTCTGTGTCATTGGAAGGAATTGATACAGGTATGTGTAGCTCTGTGTCATTGGAAGGAATTGATACAGGTATGTGTAGCTCTGTGTCATTGCTGGAGAAGGAATTGATACAGGTATGTGTAGCTCTGTGTCATTGATACAGGTATGTGTAGCTCTGTGTCATTGATACAGGTATGTGTAGCTCTGTGTCATTGGGTCATATAGAGAAGGAATTGATACAGGTATGTGTAGCTCTGTGTCATGAAGGAATTGATACAGGTATGTGTAGCTCTGTGTCATTGGGTCATATAGAGAAGGAATTGATACAGGTATGTGTAGCTCTGTGTCATTGGGTCATATAGAGAAGGAATTGATACAGGTATGTGTAGCTCTGTGTCATTGGGGAAGGAATTGATACAGGTATGTGTAGCTCTGTGTCATTGGGGAAGGAATTGATACAGGTATGTGTAGCTCTGTGTCATTGGGTCATATATCGGTATACTTATATTTACCAACTTCATGTTTTATTGCGGTGTGTATATATTTCTGTACTGACTAATTTTCCTTTACATGGTTATGGCTGATACATTTTCATATTAATTATTATTACTCTTGTAAATGGGTTAAAACGGTCTATATGGGTTTGATTACAGAATTTGGGTTCTAAACTATTGGATGTTATATTGATAGGTGAAGCAGACACATTTAACAACATGTTTCACACTACTCTACGTCGTAAGTCGAGTCTTAAGATGATTTTTTATTATTTTCTTTCTTAAACAAATTCATGTTATTTTATTCCCGCAGTGGAAGGAACAACAGCTGGAAGAGAGTATTCGCAAGTTGAAGCTACAAGAGTCATTAGAGACCGACTCCTTCAGTCGACTTCCAGCGTACGACCAGTCAGGGAGCATGTGTTCCTCTAGCATGTGTTCGTCCACGTGTTCGAGCCTCTCCACGGAGACCTTGATCAACGAGGCGAAGGCAGACAAGCTGAGACAGATGGAAGAGGTCTACAAGGCAAACAGGAAGGTGGCCGAACTGGAGGCTAGGTTGGACAATATATTTTCTTATTTATTTTAATTACAAGACTTGTTTTCCTTCATCCCTTTACCACTTATATATGCACATTGAAGCTTTTTTATTCCCTTTTAAAATATTGTAATAATCATTTATTTATAAACAAACAATTCTCTGTGTGTATGTGTGTGTGTTTGTTTTCTGCAATTAACCATAAATAGTACCATTTCAGTGAACATGATAATTGCTTTAATGTTATCCTTATTCATACTTACATGTACAACTGGTGTGTTTATTCTGTCTCATAATACTTGCATCAGCGTCAAGTGGAATTTGTTCTTTTGTCCATATACCAGTAGTTATGTAAGAAAATTCATATCTATTTACAACTTAAAAGTATGATCTTATTCCAAATAAGTTGTTTAAAGAAAGAACCAACATATGTTTATATATACAAGAATCTCCAATCTATCTGCAGTGTCAAGTCACTCCAATCTCAGCTAAGCGAAAAGGAAGCAATCTTGCGTGTCTACCAGCGATCACCGATGACGCGCAGTTCAAGCGTTCACACCATCTACTGCACGCCCCACCACTCTCCCCGGCCGTCTCTCGTGGCAACGGGGTCGCTGAGTCGACAGGGCAGCCATGACCCATCCAACTTTCTTGAGGTCTGCCACAAGAAGACGGGAAGTACCAGCGCTTTGGAGGCGTACAGCAAAATTTCGCAGGAGGATTTACTCAAGAAAATCGAAGACCTGAAGAGCGGGGTAAATACTTTTTTGGTTGGCTCAACATGTTCATAGTTATTTCTTCTGATATGATACTTTTTTCATGGCAAAAATGTTAACTAAATATTGCTGAATAGTATGCTTGCTTGTATAATTGCAAAAAAGTTGTGTGCAGGTTGAGAATAGGGTCAATTATCAGGAAAAAAAAATGTATTGATCAAAAAGGCAAGTTTCAGCAAAATTTATATTTCCTAATTATGCTTCTTTTTCAGCATAATTATATTGAGAGAAATAAAAAATTGAAAAGTTGTTTGTTATTGTATTTGTAGATGGTTTATTATGATTGTTTCTGTTTGTAGTCTAAGAGTAACTCGGACAGTGAAGAGAACCCAGACTCAGTGTGGCAGGTGTGAACATAATCTTGACTGGTTGCCTAGCAGCCCAGTGTGTTCTTCAGTGTTGCATAGCAACAAGAAAAAATGTTGCCTAGCAACCAGCATTGCCAGAGATGTCCAGAGTTCTTCCAAACAATAGCAAACGCTACAACATATTGCACGGTTATTTGGCCGGACATTGGATAAATCGGGTTTGTTCCAAATGTGAGAAAATGCGTAGAATGTTCCAAGAACAGTAAAGGAGGATTTCCAAATGTGAATTGGAGTCAACACTATAGTTTGACCTGAGATGGGAAATATCTGTAATGGTGAAGAAGTGCACAACAAAATGTTCAAGAACATTAGTCATAACCGGAGCAGTTACAGTTGTGACATGCAGTGTATTATGTTTGCCAGGCATGTGTTTCCTCATGGGGATATGGACAGTGACCTCTCGGATTACCAGTTTTACCCTGTGATATTATGAGTCTTCGGACATTAAATTTGCCAGTACATTGTGAGAAAGATTTCGATTACTGAATCATGAACGTTTTTGTTTTATATCATTGACTGAAGAAATTCATGAACTGAAGTACTGTTTGTGTTTGATCATGGATAATTTTTAAAATCTCAAGGAAAAACAGCTGTGTTAAATGTTATACTTCAAAGTATAAGAACCGTTCATGTTATTTAGATTTTCAGAACGAAACATTGAGATGATCTGTCCTTCGTTGTTTTATCAGCAAAAACTTATGTGTGAAATGATATTTGCCAGATTTGAATCCCGACGTCTTTCATGTAAATAGCCTATTTTTGTATATTTACCTTTTTTGTAAGTGCCTTTTGAATTTGAACAATTTGCTTGTTGTTATGAATTATATTTAGTCAGTGTTGACTATTTTGAGTGTTGTTTTACCTATAGTGATTTTGCAATATATATTTTCGTCTTTTCCAATGCAATATTTCATGAACACATGCAAAAGAGGGTTGTTTTTTATGTGAATTTTTCATATGTCAGATGAATTAAAAAGTTTAAATTTTAAATAAATGCTCAGCTCTTCAGCATAGATTGTTGAAAACTGTTTTCCAGTAATATTGTTTTCCAATAACTTATTTTTATTTGGAAATGTATTTATCAATGTCAAAATGATATCAGACTGCATTTAAAGAATTTAAAACATATAATAAAAGGTTTTTGTTTTGACAAGGGTTAACTAGTTTTAAACCTGATCAGAAATTATGATATAGAAGCACTTGTTTGTTAATTGACAACGTGTGGACTGAATTTGCATAATTACAGACAAATGGCATTTTAAATGCTCGATAACCCTTCACAGCACTCAAAAGTTCCCAGTTCTGTATCATACACTTGAAATTTGGGGAGTTTTGCACTGCACTGGTTAAAAATTTTAACATCATTTTTTTTCGGAAAGCAATTATACAGATGTTGTAATTTTGTTTAACCCTTTCCCACTCAGTAGCAAAGTGAAAACGGCTATGTGCAAACAGCATTAAACCAGAACAGCCTGCGAGTAACTCGCAGTCTGTTCAGGTTTTATGCCGTTTGCTGCTCATCAGTATCTAAGGGTTGGAAATAAATCCTTTAAAACTTAATCTAGAAAGAAAGGTCTTTTATTAAAATTAACTTTCTAAGGGACTTCAAATGCGTCAAAATACGTATTTATGTGGTAAAGGGTTGAGAACTTGTTGCACTTTTGCACCACTTATGACTACAGTACTAAGTATGCTGTTACAGTGTTTCTTCACAATTTTGCAGTTTGGTAACACATTTGCAAAACAAACTTGCACAGTGATATAAGTTTGAAATGCATAATTCTCTATGACATATCCAGGGTGTGTTTTAATATCTGGATGAAACATTGGTTCAGGTGTTAACTTGTATTTTTTGCATTTTTGGCACTAAAGCACAGTTAAATGAAGAAATATTATAAAGATTAATATCTTAACTGACGCAAATTGGATGTGCAAGTCATTTATTTGTGGAAACTGGCGTCAATGGAGGGAAAAAAATGCTCTAAATACCAGAAAGATAGATTTTTGTCCGTTCAGTGACGTAATAACAGACGCTTTGGCTGTGCAAATATTTTGCATGACCGCACACAAGAATGTTGGATAGACAAATTGTTGCAGAGTAGATAACATAATAAATGCTGCTGATGGGTTTTCCACATGTTGGTATTCAGGGAACGCATTCCTCTGACCTGGAAAGATGGTATTTGAGTTATCTCTAATGCACTGTGGCACAATATCTATCAGACCAGCATGAGAACTTGTTTGTTGCAGATTGAAAATTCGTCTTGTTGTTATTACTTGTTGTTTGACGCAATCTGCATAATTGGAAGGTAGATTTAAAATAATTTTACAGTTTAAGTAAAACGTGTAGACCGGCTTTATAGTTTACAGATTATCATAGACAAAATGTTTGAATTATTGATGTTCGTACCATAGTATTTCTTTTCGGCTATGTGAGAACATCTGATGTTATAGCTGATATTTTGAGTGGTAGTCAGGGCCTAGACTTAAAGTTCCTTTTCTCCGGCAAGTCAATAAGACAATGAGAAATGTTGCCAATGTATAGCCCTTTCAGTGCTGGAACCGAATTTAAAAGGCCTTTGCAAACAGTTTGGATCCAAGTGAGACGCCACAGAACATGGCGTCTCATCAGGATCCGAACTGTTTGCTATTCTGATAGTATTCTTTGATTTTTTTTTGAAGAAAATGCTTATTTTATAAATTCAGCAGACGAAATTTTAGTAGACAACAAATTTCCCAGCATGCAAAGGGATAAGATTTGTTGATGGATGCATGTTTAGTTTATTTTGTTTTTCCTGTTGTTGTTGTTTTTGGTGCTGTAGTGTCCTGTGTTACTTTTTGATCAGTTTGAGTAATGAAAGTTTTTTCAAAATTACAAAGTTATTTTCAACAAAAATTCTATGTTTTTAGTAACAATATAGTAGCAACACTGAACAGTAATACTTAAGATATTTCACAAATACAGTTTGGTACCAATTAAATTTACATCAATAAATTTTAGGTTGTTTATTATTAAATTACTGTTAACATGGCTGAACATTTGTTATTTGTAAATTATTATTTTATAATTTATTAATTGCTGATTTTATACAATTATGGATTTTTTCTCTTCTTTTTTTACTACAATATTTTAAAGCATTTATTTATTCTGTTAACTATTTATCAATTTGTCAATCTTTCACACTTATATGTGCTATCTACTTGTTTTCAATCTGTAACTTATATCTGTTGTGGTTGTTCTCTATTGTGGGCATGTCTGTTGGACTCGTTTTTTGTGAATCTATTGTATGGTTTATTGAAGACTGACTCTGTGCTGTTAAATTTGAGCTTTGTCATGCGAAAATGGATCTTAAGCTTTATGCAGCCAGCATTACTTGAGTCTAGGGCAGTCTGATGTTGAGTCACTCTGTCTGCTATAGTGACACATTATTGCATGGTCTCATAATCGTTCAGGGTAGATCCTAACCAGACTGCGTGAATGTGCAGGCTGACCAGAAGCTATGGTGGCTGCATATGGCATAAGACCCATTTTCGCACGATGGAGGTCATTTGTATTGGGTCAATCTCAGTGGCGGTTGTTATACGAGTATTCATGATCAAAATAATAAAATTGATTGAAATACTGTATGCTTTGTTTCTGGTTATTTTTTCTCTAGCTCAATGGCAGATAAATGAAATGAACACACTTCATTTTGCAAGGACAATTTTTTATGGTAAAAGTGATATAAAATTGGGAACATTATTATAATAATTACAAATAATTTATGGATTTTTTTTGGGAAAACCATGTATTCAAACTTGTTTAACAATGTTGCTTGAGAAAAAAAGAGATTTTTCCAGGCACAAGTGAACATTTTCACTCATTCCATATCCTTGCAGTGATCCATTTTGTGAATAGACAGCTATATGTCTGTTCTTTTATGTGTTCAACAGAGTACATTTTATTGCGTATAGAAGCAACTGTTGGTCCTTGGAATACACAGTAAATACTCCAACACTATTTCCATTTAACACTAGATAAATTAGCTGTCAAAGAAAGTTTAATGAAAATTGATGGGCTTTTTAATGACTCATCAAAAAAGAGCTTAGTCCCATGTAACTAATTCAACAAGAGCTGTATTTGTGAAACACAATGCCCCCTACTGCGCTTTGAAGCCATATATTTGACCTTGAAGCTTGACCTTGACTTTTCACCACTCAAAATGTGCAGCTCCATGAGATACACATGCATGCCAAATATCAAGTTGCTATCTTCAATATTGCAAAAGTTATGACCAAGGTTAAGTTTTGGGACAGACACGAACATACAATGACATACACACACATACAATGACAGACAGACAGGCCAAAAAACAATATACCCCCAATCATTCTATCTGGGGGAATGAAGAAACTGCTTTGTCAACTATGTGCAAGGGAATTTAACTGGGGGGGGGTGTAGATCAGCAGGGGTAAAGATGATCAAAATATCTTTACTTTATGGTGACAACTGATTTTACATTCAATTAAATTGCTTGAAAAGCATGGAAGTAACAGTAGGTAATTTTCACTTTTTTCAGATTTAAGGGGAATGGCTGTAGAAAAAATTGCATGACCAATCAACAAATATGTGCAACTTTTTATGTGACAATAGAAGCCTCCGTTATGTGCATATGCTGTATGTTTAAGAGCTTCGTACAGCAACATTGTATTTTCCTGCCTTTGTTAACGGTATTAAACATTAACGGTATAAGAGTTATATTATGATGGTCAGTTAACACGTTTATGAGTAGTAAAGTCAATTAACTTTCAGTAAATGGCAAATATGTGACATTCTTCTACATAAGAAGACTAGTAATATTCATCAATTTTCAATAAATGTTTAGCATTAGAATGCGAATAAATACTTGAGAGAAAACAGTTTCAAATAATCAACAAGATATGTAAATTTCACAAAGATATATTTTATTGGCAATTTCATCATTCATGCAGTTTCGAAAAAATAATATATTTTATACCTATTAGATACTGATCACTAGTATCTTATGAACATGTACTATCGGTACTATAACTTTATCTTCATAACCATTAAATAATTTTTCAAAATCTTCATTTAGTAAATATTTACTGAGCCAAAAAGGTAACTGAAGACAGACCTATTGTGATTATTTAAAGAAATGATTACCTTGATCATTACATTCCTTGAAACTCATCAAAACGTCAATGCATTAAAGAATATCTGTACTTCATCAGTTTAATACATGTATAGGTCCTCTACATTACAAATAGAAATGTGTCACAGACACTGATGCCCAGACAACATATGTGTCTTGTTTAGTGAAAGCTGGTCATAATGCATAAAACTCACCATGAGCATATTGTGCTCAGGTCAACTAAAAATAATGGTACACAAACAAATTGTTACAACTGTTATAACTAGCACTATTAAAAAAATAATATTCTAACAAGGGACAAAATTGTCACAAAACCAGGTTTTCATTGTGAAAAAAAAATCTGATAAAGGGAGAAAACTCAAACTGAACTTTTGAAATGACCAAAAAAAATTAACCCCCTTTGTAAGTTTTTTTTTTTTTTTAAATCTATTTTTAGTCGTGGCGACCTTGACATTGGAGATATTGACGTGATTCTTTCGTGGGACACACCGTCCCATGATGGTGAACAAATGTGCCAAATGATTTTAAAATCTCACAATGAATGACATAGTTATGGCCAGGACAAGCTCATTTATGGCCATTTTTGACCTTTGAACTCAAAGTGTGACCTTGACCTTGGAGATATCGACGTAATTATTTCGCGCGACACACCGTCCAATGATGGTGAACAAATGTGCCAAATGATTTTAAAATCTGACGATGAACGACATAGTTATGGCTCGGACAAGCTCATTTATGGCCATTTTTGACCTTTGAACTCAAAGTGTGACCTTGACCTTGGAGATATCGACGTAATTATTTCGCGCGACACACCGTCCAATGATGGTGAACAAATGTGCCAAATGATTTTAAAATCTGACAATGAACGACATAGTTATGGCCCGGACAAGCTTATTCCGCCAGCCCGCCAGCCCGCCAGCCAGCCAGCCAGCCCGCCAGCCAGCCAGCCAGCCAGCCAGCCAGCCCGCCCGCATTCGCCAATCTAATAACCAGTTTTTCCTTCGGAAAACCTGGTTAAAAATACTATATTATTGTGATATAACACAACACAATCTCTCAATCATGACAGCCATGACATAACAAAACATGCAGAAGTTTAACCGAATAATTTCATACCATGCATACAGCACGGAATCATGTAAATCAATGATTTAATGATTAAATTGACTAGGGGCTTTCCTCGCTATTTTAGGAAAAGGAGGCTGGTCAAATTTGGATTTTTTAAATTGATAAAATGGCAAATTTGGGAATTTTTGGGAACAAAATGGACCAAATTGGGATTTTTTATCAACAAATATTGACACATCAGGCAATTTCCTGGCCATTTCTGGAAAAAAATGATTCCCACTAAAAGCGCACTGATTTGGGAAAAAATAATTTAATACAAGGCTATTGTCAAGCAATTTGGTCCCCTACCTGCTCCACCATTGTCAGAAATTCCAACCATTTTCAGATTATTTTTTTTTTGTTTGTTGCCATTGCAACCACAATTTTTGACGTAGGAACAAAATGAAATGATGTGCATAATGTCCATATTGCCATCTATCCATGTTGCAAGTTTCATGAAAAAAATTCATTAAAGTTATCGCAGGATCCAGAAAAGTGTGACGGACAGACAGACAGACTGACTGACACACAGAGCAGTGAAACCGGTAGGGGACAATAACTCTTTATAATAATTCAAATTAGGAAAACATAATAAAAAAAAAGTTATATACTTTATTAGATGTTAATAAAATAAATTGTGATGTAATAATCTTTAGACACTTGTTTCGAAAAAAATAAAAATAAATAAGGATTTTATTTATACATTTTTGGTTTGGGATCAGGTCTGTTTGCATAGGGATCAGGTACGTTTTACCTCCTTTCATAAATAGCAGTAAAACCCCTGTTGACACAACTCAGACAGCATTGAATCATGTACATCCACGATTAAGCACAACATTTTACAGATATCGTTGTGCAAATCATCACTGACATTTACTGTGGCAGCAAAATCTTTCAAACTTAAAGTTCTGGTAACGGCAACAAACAAATAAGTCAATCTCTGACATAAATCACTGAGACCTTACAAATTGCTATGCAAATTAGTAATTAATTTGTTTGTTTCCATTTAAACTTCTGACAACACAATTTTCACAGTCTTTAAATTACATTGATCCTACAAAATTACAAGATTAAATGTTTAACTTCCAGTGCCTTTTCTCATCTTTTTGGGAGTATGATCTCTACCTGTAAAATGTGAATATTTAGCTTCAATTTATTCCTAATTGGGAAATAAATAGTTTGATTTATAAATTTTGAACTCTTAGTGACGAAACTTACATAAACCAGTAAATTCCAAACTTAAACGTATCAGTTAAATTATATCATAACTTTAAAACTCTTCAGTTCTAGACTAATCATCTCCATTACTAAACACCGAAAGGAAAAAAAACAATTGGAAATGATTGGATTGGATTTGGGTCAAACATATACTTGTTGCGATTGAGAAAATGATCCAATAACGGCTACAAAATTATGCCCCAAAAAGCGCTTCACTTTAGTTTGAAGACGCTTTTCAAAAGCAGTAACACAATTTCAATAGTTCTTGCAAGTATGTTCCTGATATGTTTTTGATATGATAACGGGAGCACCTCAAGGGGAGGTAAATATCCATACAGTTCTAACCAAGCCAGTCGACTTTCACAACTATCAAAGTTGAGAACAAACAACTATCATGCATCCACACTGTGAAGGCGGTATTCTGAGGAATAAATGGAAAATCACTAGCCCTCTATGAAAACCACCGCATGTCAATCAAGCCAAGTTCCCAAATGTTTTGCTCCATCACAAGACTGGTTGTGATTGTTGCGTTGGCACCAGAGGAAACTGTGGCGGAACTCGACTGGTCACTTTCTTCATGTGATGACGAAGCTTCATGAAGTGGCGCTTGAACTCCAACCCATCGCCCTAAAATGCACACAATTGTGAATGTGGTAAGACTGAGCTGTAAATTAACATAAACAATTCACCCATTGGTGCAAAAAGGTACAAATGGGGCCAATTATTTGTATTGATTTTTTAAAATATAAACTGGTTAAAGAGGATCCTTTTGTTTGCAGGCACAAACATGAAAATCATTTTAAACACAAATACCTGTTGTTGTTTTTTTTCCAAGTTGGATCAAGCTCAAGATAACATCAATGTTCTGTCATGCAATTTTGTATCATGTTGATCACCATCAGGACTCAGCACATTAAAAACATGATGGACAAGAGCTTGTTACATTGTCTCAGAAAGATCTATTGCTTTAACTCTTTCAGTGCGGGAACCGAATTTTGAAGGTCTTTGCAAACAGTTTGGATCCAGATGAGACGCCACAGAACGTGGCGTCTCATCTGGATCCAAACTGTTTGCTATTCTGATAGTATTCTTTGAAAAAAAATAAAGAAAATGCTTATTTTACAAATTCCGCAGACGACATTTTAGCAGACAACAAATTTCCCAGAATGCAAATGGTTAAATTATCTCAGAAATGAGCCTTGCTCTGGGAACACGGAAAAGTGTCGTACCAGATCAGCTATTGCAGTTTCCACAGACTAATCAGTGACAACACTTTCGCCTTTTATTGCATTTTTGGTTTGTCTCTTCTAAACAAACATCAAGTTTAGGTGGAAAGTGTCGTCCCTTATTAGTCTGTGCAGACTGCACATGCTAATTTTGGAGTTCGTTTTACGCACATGAATTAACCCATTCAGCCCTACTGTCATATTTATGCAACACATTTAGCGTAACTTGAATTCCTAATGTGGTGTAAATAACTCCAAGAATCTACAGTGTGAACTCCTAGCGTCACACCTTTGGATGCAACTCTGAATGCCTAATGTAGTAAAAATACGTCTGACTAAGTTGATAACAAGTAATTCTTTATTTTGAGTCAGTTTCAAAAACATGAATATTCTTGTTACAACTAGAGCTTTGTCACAGACGTGACAAATACCTCCACATGCCGCATTGACACAGAATATTTTGCATGTTGTCTTCACATAAAACAGCGGACACCATGCTCAATGTTTAAAACGCACTAAGTGACCCTGTGACCTAGTTTTTGACCCGGCTTGGCCCATGTTCGAACTTGACCTACATATCATCTAGATACAACTTATGACCAAGTGTGGTGAAGCTTGGATGAAAACTACTTGAATTAGAGAGCGGACACCATGCTAAATGTTTAAAACACACTAAGTGACCCCATGTCCTAGTTTTTGACCCGGCATAACCCATATTCGAACTTGACCTAGATATCATCTAGATACATTATCTGACCAAGTTTGGTGAAGATCGGATAAAAACAACTTGAATAAGAGAGCGGACACTTAATACCGACCGACAGAGAGACCGACCAACAGACAAGCTCAATCCTATATACCCACCTAAACTTCGTTTGTGGGGGTATAAATATTTTCTAAATCTGGATATGGATTTTGATAATGTTCTTCTGGTCAAAACATGTGCAAATTAAACAAAAATATGAATATATTTAAAGTACTACCAACATGCTTTTTATTTATAAAGATATTTGTTCTCTGTTTTAAAAATGTAATTCATCGTTATCCAGACAAATATCACTCAGACAATCAGCTCCCTGCATTTTTTTCATTCCCGGGCAATCTGCACATGGTAAATTTATCGTCGAGGACAATTGGCACCAGATTAAATTGTACAACCTGTTGATTGGCACCCGATTTAAAGTGATTGATAATGCCCGTCAAAACTTTGTTGGACTGATTGGACTCAATCTTGAGCATTCCTTAACTTAAAATTTCACTTGAAAATTACAAAATTACAAAATGCAAATGAAAATAAGTGCACATAAAAGTAAGTGCCAATTGAAAAACGATCTCTTTTTTTTCAAACCAATAAGCGGATTACACTATCAGTCCAACAAAGTCCAACAAAATGGTGACGGTTTTTATTAGAAACATTTGTAGAATTTGTCATGTTTTGGTTGTTTTGTTAATTTATTTCATAATATTATTTGCATACATTTTGCTCATATTCAATAGATGTTTGTTTTTATTATAAACAATATCATACAAGTGTTTGTATGTCTTGAAATAATTAATTTTGTTTTATTTTAAAACAATATCATATGATTATTTATATTTGTTAAAAACATTTTCTTTTGGTGAAATGTTAAATTAATACTGGTATTTGATACATAACTCTGGAAATAAACCAATGTTTTTGTTTAGATGAAGTTAGTGATGCAAGATTATTACTTGTTCATATATTGAAATGTTTATTTTCTTAGTTGGAAATTAGTCAACAAAATAACAATGCCTCAAAGCACCCTATCCTATTTCCCACAACTAACAATAAACATTTAATATGTCGCGCATTCTGAACTAAACATGATACTGATTATCTATGTGCTGATAAAGCTATTACTGATAGGGGTTGCCGAGAGATAATACTGTAGTATAGTATGGGTTAAGCCCCGTTTTGTCAGAGCAAGTCTCAACCATTTTTTAACCCTTTGCATGCTGGGAAATTTGTCGTCTGCTAAAATGTTGTCTGCTTAATTTCTAAAATTAGCATTTTCTTCGATTTTTTTCAAAGAATACTATCAGAATAGCAAACAGTTTGGATCCTGATGAGACGCCACGTTCTGTGGCATCTCATTTCGATCCAAACTGTTTGCACAGGCCTTCAAAATTCGGTTCCCGCACTGAAAGAGTTAAACTACAACCACTTAACCCTTTACCACTTAGATACGCATTTTGATGCATTTGTAGTCCCTTTGAAAGTTGCAATTCATTTAAGACCATTTTACTAGATTCTAGTTTTTAAATCTTTATAACGCTCAAAATCAAAAAAAAAATAATCAATGAAAATTTCGTTGAGTATTTCGTAAAATAAAGTAAACACCTTAACAATCAGTGTTCCTTATAGCAATAGTCAAAATTTCAACGCTAGATGTGGTATGATTACATAGACTTTTGTAAATACAAAATGCTTGTTTTTATTTATTTGTGGCCACAATTAATTCCCGCGAATATATCTATTCATACGACACACGAACACCATTTAGTGTTCATGTGTCGTATTAATAGATATGCAAAACAATAATAAACACAAGCATTTTGTATCTACAAACATCTATTTTACCAGACCACATCTGGCATTAAAATTTCGGCAATTGCCATAAGGAACACTGATTTTTAATTGGTTAAGTTTATTTTA
The DNA here is from genome assembly GCF_020536995.1 of Dreissena polymorpha. NCBI lineage: Eukaryota > Metazoa > Mollusca > Bivalvia > Myida > Dreissenidae > Dreissena > Dreissena polymorpha. The sequence goes on along the minus strand of NC_068356.1, from coordinate 102,158,151 downwards.
CGAACAATTGTACGAAATTTTCGTTGATTTTGAGCAGTAATGTTACTTTTAAGGCTTCATCTCCAAACCTTAGATACTGATGAGCAGCAAACAGCATAAAACCTGAACAGACTGCGAGTTACTCGCAGGCTGTTCTGGTTTTATGCTGTTTGCACATAGCAATTTTCACTTTGCCTCTGAGTGGGAAAGAGTTAACAATACACTTTTAATCCACCTTTGACAGTCTGAAATCCAGCAGCAGATTCTCTCCCATTTCCATCAGGCAGGCTTTGAACACCAGTGGCATAGCTCTCTTGTCCTTTGTACTTATTGTCGTCTGAAAAGTATTTAGCAAATAAAATAGGTGCCATTTGATTGCTTCTGTAGATTCTATAATAATTGTCTACCAAACCCATTTTCTATTTATTTAATTTTCTTTTTTTCACTGTTTGAAAAGTGAATAATGCCTTTATCAATGATATCTCTCTTTAAACCAATAGAAAGCTTAAATCATAACAACAAAGTGTTGTTGTTTTTTCACTTTTTTGGGGAATGGGACCGAGGCCCTTTGTTTTGGGATAAATTACTTTGTTTTGACTAAAATTGGGAATTTGTCTTTTTTGGACAAAAAAACGTAAAAATTAAGAAAAGAAGTGTTCTCAATGTTTTATAAGCTAAGGTTAGAGTCATAAAACTGGATAGAGAAATGAACTAAATGTTTTAAAAAAAGGTGTTCTTGGAAAACTTTTATTGGGAATTTTTAGCAGTCATGTGAGAAATTCAGAAAGGGACAAATTTCAGCCCCAAAATTGAACAACAAAAAACACTGCTATGTATTATTTATCATTAATAATTGATCACATGCAAAAAAACATATGTTTATTGCTTCGAAAAGCACAGTTATACCACTTTGGTTGTCTCCAACAAATAATTGAGAAGTAAAACAAATAATAAAACGTGGGTAACCATGAAGCAAAAATAATCGGACACTTACAAAACCAGGGCTTCCCCTGCGAGCAGAGTACCCGAGGGTCTCGCAGGCACGATCCAGCTCAACTAGGGTCTCCGTCTTGTCAGTTTTAACAAAAAATCTTGTCATGCGCCGAACAAGTTTCTGCATTGGGGTCTAAAATAAACGTGAGGTTTGAACATAAAAAAGTTGTATCTGGTTTAAATTTCTCTATAAGATGCGATAGTTTAATAATTAATTCTAAATTTATTGATGTGCCAGAACATTCAATGAATGCATACCTTGTAAAATTGTGGTTGCTCAGACTAATAATTTAAGAATAATATTAAAGATTGATCTTTTGAATTTGTGCGACACAAGTAATACCAATTAAGACAATCTGGCAGCATATCAAAAATGAGTGTTTGCAGTATGCTTTCTTGGATGTTACCCTTTGTATACATGAGAAATGAGCTGATTGTTTAACAGTTACTCACACAAAACAAGTAAGCCAATTTTTAACAGTTACTCCCAAAATGTTAACATATGAGTAGTATCCTCAGACAACTGTGCTCAATACAAGTGCGTAAAGTGCCGTACCAGAGTAGCCTGTGCACTCTACACAGGCCAATCAGCTACCAAACTTTCTGCTTTTATGGAATTTTTTGTTTTTTGTTTAAAGGAAATCTCTTCTAAACAAAAAAAATCCACAATAATCACTTAAAAGCGGAAAGTGTCGCCTCTGAGTAGCCTGTGTGAATTGCACATGCTATTCTAGGAAGATACTTAAAGTATATGCATTAAGCCCAGTTTTGCCAGGGCGAGGCCCCTATTACCCACATACCTGTGAGTTGCCAGGGGTGCAGGGGAACTGAGACAGCACCATGTGATCGGGATGAAGGGGCTGGGAGAAGCTGATAGCGGGACCCAGGTCGTCAAGACTGGACAGCTGACTGCGGGGCTGCACGGGGGGCAACTCTGGCTGGGAGCTGCAGATCCTCGATAGGTCACTGAAAAAGGAAACGCACAACCAACGACTGACAACCAGTGGTTACAAAAACTAACCATGAGCAAGTTGGGCTAAGAGAACTAAAGGTAAAGGTATACAAAACAGTGTTGTTGTTTTTTCAAAATCGGGGCCGGTATCCATTCCCAATGGAAAGAAGTATATATTTTTCCCAAATAGAACCTAAAAATTCCCTACTGAAGGTTTCAACAACAAAAAATAATTTAGTTTACTTAATCTCCCTTCCCAATAAAGTCGCCTTTCAAATTGTACTGTTTATTTCCCCTCTGCATAGAAACCTATCTGGAATACTCAGGCAAGTACTATTAAACCAGGGCTTTTTTTAAGTAGATGCCCGCTTGCCCATGCCGGGTTAAAATTGTCTCCGGCAAGTGATTTTACGGCAAGTCCGTTTCGTATAAACATCTTTTCGGTATTTTTTCGACTTTTCCCCTTGTATCTTTTTATTTTCTTTGGGTCAAAATAACTTTTTATCAAGTACAAGTAAAACGAGATTTGATTGGTCGCTTGTGTTGTATAAGCCAATCTAAACGCTCAAATAAAATTCTACTCGGCAGGCGTTTTGACATGGAGGATGGCAACCGACGTTTCCTATTTAAAAAAAAATAACTTCAAAAAACAGAAAAAGAAAGGAAGAGAAAATATGAAAATGAATCACGAAAGCGTAACTTTCAAACATCATGAATTGATGAATTTCCATGGCTTAAATTTGATAACAAGTCGCGATTGACGAAATGCAAGATTTGTCTCAAATTTGAAAACAATGGTAGTTTCGTAACAGGTTCAATTTTTTTTAAATGATTCTGTAAAAGCACACAAAGATGCACAGTCACACTACATGAATGTAAACAAGAAACCGTCGGAGACGGGTGATGCTCCCAAAGGTTTTCTTTGTCACAATATTGCATTATATATTCAGATAAAAGGAAACGTCTTGAGGGGCATAACTTTGGACAAAATAATACGATGGATGGTTGAGCAACTTAAAAATTTCAAAGGGCCATAACTCTCTAAATAAATCATCTAACCAGAACCCACAAATAACATGTGCATCTCCTCAAGGTAGTTAAGCTTCCCATAAAGCTTCATTGAATTCAAGTCAGTAGTTGGGGGGACAAGAATTGCACTATATGTACAGTTAATGGAAAATTTCAAAGGGCCATAACTCTGTGAAAAATCAACCGATTAATTGCTGAGAAATAGCCCGGACAAAAATTGTGCACAGACACACACACGCACGGACGGACAAAGCGGCGACTATATGCTCCCCCCCAAAAAATTTGGGGGGAGCATAAAAAGGGAAGAGGCTCTAAATAATAGTGACAAAACGGTGTGTTTTTTTCATTCAATATCGGGTCAGGTAATCGGCTCTGTTCCTAATTGAAAATAGAATGTATTTTTCCCAAACAGGAGCTAAAAATTCCCAATAGGTTTCCCAAAAAAAAAATCTCAATTTTGAAGCATTTTTTTAGCATAATAAAAACAACACTAATTTCCCTATTTAAGTCAAGACACCACAATTTTTTCCAACCCAAAGGGACCCAGCCCCATTCCCTAAATAGTTTTAAAAACACTGCAAAACAAATGAAGAAGAAGCATATACAAGTGATTTCTATGAACATAAACATAAATGCTGTGGGAAGGATTGTTCAGAGTTTGAAAATCTGGTTGAATATGCAGACCGTTTGAAACTTGCTAAGAATGCATATACAGAGTTTCTCACTATTTTAAACTGTGAATAACTTGTTAATACATGTATAGATATAGTGACACGTATACAGTTTTAAAGGGATCTTTTCACGCTTTGGTAAATTGACAAAATTGAAAAAAAATGTTTCAGATCCGCAAATTTTCGTTTTAGTTTTGATATTTGTGAGGAAACAGTAATACTGAACATTTACCATGCTCTAATATAGCCATTATATGCATCTTTTGACGATTTTAAAACCTAAAAATTATAAAGCGTTGCAACGCGAAACAATTGAATAATTTGGAGAGTTCTGTTTTTGTCGTTAAATTTTGTTAAACTACGAAGATTGCTTATATAAGGTATAAAATACGTCAAGAATGTGTACTCGGTGGAATAGCTCAGTAGGCTAAAGCGTTTTTACTTCAGGACTCTGGCAGGACTCCAGGAGTCACTGGTTCGAAACCTGCTCCGGGCAATGTTCTTTTCCTTTTTTTAATTTTATTCTTGATTTTGTACTGGTGCTTTTACGATCCAATGATTACATTTATCAATATAAAGCATTTAATGAATAAGTTAAAAAATGCCAAAATCTGTGAAAAGGCCCCTTTAAATAGCAATAAACACGTCATATGTATTCTATTCAATAGTCACTATTCAATTTAAACCGTCCAGATTTTGTTTTGTTGACAACTTTATACATTTTGTATTATAAAAACTAGGGATGGCAACGAATACCGATTTCAGTATTCGAATATTCGGTCACCCTTCCGAACGAATATTCGGATATTCGATCAACATCTGTTGGAAAAAAGTCAACTTTGTTTACCGTACCATTACTCCATGAATTCTACTTTCGTTTTTACCGGAAGTTCACCGGAAGTGACTAAATATTGACACAGCGTTGCCGTAGCTAATTCGAAGCTGATTTTGTTGATTATTTTTTATTGTTAAAATTGAATGACAAAAACTGTTTTTAAACTATTAATATCGTACATCAACAATAGAACGAGAAACATAATATAACATGACGACAAAATAATTACATGACAAAACAGTTAGATCTACATATAATTAAAGCTGAACTTAAATGAATTATGTACATAGCCACAACACACTTTGAACCTGTTTAACAGACTAAACAGTCAGTCTTTTAAAGTTGCCACGTTTAAAAGACAATTGGATCGGCGACTTCTTATCGGATGATGTCGTGAAATACTTCCAAGCAGCGGAAGGCGTAGGTGGCATTTTGCTTGGACAGATATTTACTTTATGCGTGTAGCAATTATAATATTTTCAATTAAATGAGGGTGAAATACCAAAAACATTTCTTTAAGTATAATACCTTATTGAATATTGAGTAATTAATTAATGTTTGGACCATACGATACGCAAATACTCATTAGAGGTTGAGTAAATTATTTTCTAAAAGTTTTTTTGATTGGACAACGTGATTATAACCATACGATCTGTTTTGTTTTTCACACCAAGTCGGCTCTTTCTTTACCCATTTAATCTTTGATCATTTTAAATGTAATTCGAGTTATTAGATCAAGACGGGTCGGTGTTTTAATTGCCATACGGTCTTATTTGTTTTTTACACAAAGTTGGCTTTTCCTTTACTCATTTAATCTTTGATAATTTTAAATGTAATTCGAGTCATTGGATCAAGTGCAGGTCGGTGTTTTGATTGCCGACGCCATTTGCACCTATCATAATTTTCACACAAAGTTTCTGGCTTTGTTAGCGGGATTTATGACCGGTATACTGTCATCACCATAGCGACGCATTATCGCGCCTACCGGAATAAACATTATAACACGAGGAACAACTTTTTTGACAATGTTTGAAGCAAATTTTACGAATACAAAGTCTTTGAAATTACTCGATTTTTAATTTTTTCTTCCGAATATTCGATTCGGAAAACAGTATCCGAACGGGACCGAATATTCGGATATTCGGATATTCGTTGACATCCCTAATAAAAACAATTATTGTTTTATTTTTATGTTAATCAATGCTTTAAAGATCAATAAAAAATTAACTTCTTAAAAGGGCAACCAGTTTTAAATGAGGCAAGAAGATGTTCTAAGTAACTAGCCCTCCAGGCAAGTGAGGGTCAATTTTTTACGTAAACCCCTGAAATTTAAACGCCAACACAGTTGCCATGGCGTAGTGGATATGGTGTCCGCTAGCGACTGAGAAGTCGCAGGTTAAATCCCACAGTGGGAGCAATATTTAATCTCCCCATAAGACACCCAGTACTGGTTTTACACAGGAAAATGACTTGAAAGCTTATCAATAAAACTTAGGCTTTGGATGCAATCAAGCTACCAGAAATAGGTTTAAACTAAACATACCCGTCCTGGTCGGTGCACTGGCGCTTGAAAGGCCTGGTTCCACATGGGGAGTCACTTGGGGAACCGGACTGTAAGCCTGAGGCTCCTGAAGGAAACACAAATATATGAGCCGCACTTTGGGAAAACAGGGCTTAATGCATGTGAGTGTCGTCCCAGATTAGCCTGTGCAGCCCGCAAAGGCTAAGCAGAGACGCTTTTCGCAAAGAGACTTCCTTTAAACGAATATGTCCATAAAAGAAGAAACTGTTATCCCAGAACAAGGTTCATATGCATCCCATGATGTCAGCTCCAAAACATTTCTCCAGATGATTTCTTACAATAAGTAGGAATTTTAGGCTAAAATCTTGAATATATAAAATCCATGTCATCAGTCTAAATTATGTTTTGAGGACAAAACCCAAATCCATCTTTCAATTCTAATATTTAACTTATAAAGAAAGAATATTCTTTAAACAATAACATACATGTAGTATATAACGTGGAATTCAACACCTCTGAATACACAAATCTTCATTTAAAACAATATAATAATGACATAATCAAAATTTATAGTTGATATTCTAATGTTGAACGTATTTTTTCTTAGTAAGTCTTTTCTCTATTCCTAAGTCAATGGGTAGATGAATAAAGACCCTGTTGTTTGAACACAAATAGATTTTTTCTTTACAAATGAGCTGTGCTCTGTGAAAAAGGGGGTTTAATGCATATGCGTAAACAGATTAACCTGTGCAGTCCACACAGGCTAATCAAGGACGACACTTATCGCTTTTATGATATTTTTCGTTTCAAGAAAGTATCTTCTATCAAAAATCAAGTCTTGCGCAAAGTGTCGTACCTGAATAGCTAATCATGGACACTGTATGCACGTGCATTAAACCCCCCTTTTCACAGAGCACGGCTCATATATTTTTGTTTTATTATTTATGTATACTTTATTGCAATGTTCAAACAAGTAAGCTTGAGCAGGTATGGCTAAAACGAACTTGAGATTAAACAAGAGAGGTTTTTGTAAGAAACACAACAGTTCTATGTTTTGTCAATGAATGGGTTAATTAATAACATGGGGAACATGAAATTAAGCATAGCACTATTTGAAAGATCAACAGACAAAAAAACATGATATTGACATTGGAGTGAAATAATGTGCCTGTAAGGCATTCATAGCGCAAATTGCTTAGCACATTTGCTTGATAAGTGTTTTTGATAATGTTGTGTTCAACATCCTCAAGCTGATCACTCCTACCTCTGTGTTTGTTGAAGTTCTTGTTGTACCACTGATGTTTTTTGATCTGCTCTATTGTTCGCCGCTTACTGGCGTTCTCCACCAGAACCTTGCGCAATAACGCTGCAAATGCAATGAGTGTGTATTATGAGCCTCAGTCTGGGGAAACAGGGCTTAATGCATGTGCGTAAAGTGTTGTTGCAGATAATCAGGGACAACAATTTTCATCTAAACTGAATTTTCGCTAAGAAGAGACTTCCTTCAAACAAAAAAAACAATAAAAACTGTACAGGCTTATCTGAGATGACACTTAACTCACTTGCAGTACACTCTGTTTACCCTGAGAGCGGCTCATATTTCAAAACTCATTAACCCTTTGCATGCTGGGAAATTTGTCTTCTGCTAAAATGTCATCTGCTGAATTTCTAAAATTAGCATTTTCTTCGATTTTTTTTCAAAGAATATTATCAGAATAGCAAACAGTTTGGATCCTGATGAGACGCCACGTTCTGTGGCGTCTCATCTGGATCCAAACTGTTTGCAAAGGCCTTCAAAATTCGGTTCCCGCACTGAAAGGGTTAAGTCCATCTTTGCCTGGGGCTGCATTATGTGAGGACCCAAAGCAATGTAGGCTCTTGTTGAGTTTGCGGCCAAAATTATTTTTCTGAATCCAAAGAGCATAGGCCCGATTCACATACAAAACCGTTTAAGAACAAATTCTCAATTAAAGCTGCATGTTTAAAACTGTTTAGCATTTATTGCAATAAATTCACTGTTGGTCGAGTCTTATGGTTGAATAAGTTGGGATTTAGCTAAAGTGGACTGGCCCTCCATTTTTAGCCGCACACACTTAGTGCATTTATATTGGTAATTGATTTACAGGGTCATGACCATGATGATTCAACAGGCCAATGAGTCATCAACCTGTGTCACCAAAGAGTGCTTTAGAGCTACTACAAATTCCATCATAGATGACAGTTTTAACGTAAATAACCATATATTGAGGTGATTTTGAGAGCACTTTTATCAAGTTTAAGTCCAAATACAATATAATATATAATAACAATCGTCACCTGTCGATTAGAAATACTATGGAGTATACTGACCACCGCCCAAAATCATATAATTCGGGTAAGACAATTTAACTTAGGTTGCCTATTTAATACTCGCATGTACCTCTGCGCTAACCAGACAGCCTGGTGATTCTCTATACTTACACAAGGCCAGTATATCTATCTTGTTCAATGGACTGAGGGTGATCTTGCACTATACTTACACAAGGCCAGTGTATCTATCTTGTTCCATGGACTGAGGGTGATCTTGCACTATTCTTACACAACTCCAGCGTGTCTATCTTGTTCCACGGACTGAGGTGATCTTGCACTATACTAACACAAGGCCAGCGTGTCTATCTTGTTCCATGGACTGAGGGTGATCTTGCACTATACTTACACAAGGCCAGTGTATCTATCTTGTTCCATGGACTGAGGGTGATCTTGCACTAAACTTACACAAGGCCAGTGTATCTATCTTGTTCCATGGACTGAGAGTGATATTGCACTATACTCACACAATGCCAGCGTATCTATTTTGTCCCATGGACTGAGGGTGATCTTGCACTAAACTTTAACTTACACAAAGGCCAGTGTATCTATCTTGTTCCATGGACTGAGGGTGATCTTTCACTATACTTACATACGGCCAGTGTATCAATCTTGTCCCATGGACTGAAGGTGAGCTTGCACTATACTTTTACACAAGGCCAGTGTATCTATCTTGTTCCATAGACTGAGGGTGATCTTGAACTATACTTACACAAGGCCAGTGTATCTATCTTGTTTCATGGACTGAGAGTGATTTTGCACTATACTTACACAAGGCCAGTGTATCTATCTTGTTCCATGGACTGTGGGTGATCTTGCACTATACTAACACAGGGCCAGTGTATCTATCTTGTTCCATGGCCTGAGGGTGATCTTGCACTATACTCACACAAGGCCAGTGTATCTATCTTGTTCCATGGACTGAGGGTGATCTTGCACTATACTCAAACAATGCCAGTGTATCTATCTTGTTCCATGGACTGAGGGTGATCTTGCACTATACTCACACAAGGTCAGTGTATCTATATTGTTCCATAGACTGAGGGTGATCTTGCACTATACTTACACAAGACCAGCGTATCTATCTTGTTCCATGAACTGAGGGTGATATTGCACTATACTTACACAAGGCCAGCGTATCTATCTTGTTCCATGGACTCAGGGTGATATTGCACTATACTTACACAAGGCCAGCGTATCTATCTTGTTCCCAGGACTGAGGGTGAACTTGCACTATACTTACACAAGGCCAGCTTATCTATCTTGTTTGTCCCATGGACTGAGGGCATACATGCCATAATTTTTCAGACCAATTCCGGGACATTAAGTTAAATTGTTCGGGACTTTTGCCGATTTTCCGGGACATGTATAAAATGTAGCGATATTTATAGACATATGCATTTTTGGTATGTTTTTTTTTTGTTTCACATCGATAATTGCATAAGTTCAAAAGCCTATCCGAAATACATTTGATCTATTAACGTCAAATTAAACATTACTACTTCCGTTACTAGATACAAGCCACGTGTTTTCAGTGTAAGCGTTCAAAACATAGATGGTGACGTCACTGCGTTATTATTATTAAGACCGGTGTGTAACGCGTAGTTGTTGATACGCCTTTATTCATTTATAACATTTTGACATGGCGAACGCAATTCAAATTCACTTATTATTTTTAACGTAATGTTTACTGGGGGTTTAGAACAAGACAATAATAAACCTAGTAAGGATGACGTTTTTATATGCTTACTTTTTTACTCAACTTTTTTGTCAGTTAAACGTGCGAACATAAACTGCTTTTAATTTTTTACTCAGCGATGTTGGACTTCAGATGTGTGAACAACTATCCTTTGCCCTTACGCAGCGGGAAATAATGACGTAGTAGATTAAAGTCAATTAACAACCACTTAACAATGCCGCCTTTTCGGTTTGACCGCGAATGCGAGACAATCGATATGATAACAGGACCCCTGTTAATTGATCGATTTTGACACGTAGCGTAGTCTGCCTAATCGGGTAGGCATTGTCATGGAGACGCTGCAGATATACACAGATTCGAGGTGCAGTTAAGCCTAAGATAAGGTACATGTATATATGGATTTTGTAAATTCCGGGACATTTGACAGATTTCCAGGACAGCCCACAAGTTCTTAATTTCCGGGACTGTCTCGGACAATCCGGGATGTATGGCATGTATGACTGAGGGTGATCTTGCACTATACTCACACAAGGCCAGTGTATCTATCTTGTTCCATGGACTTAGGGTGATCTTGCAATATACTTACACAAGGCCAATGTATTTATCTTGTTCCAAGGACTGAGGGTGAACTTGCACTATACTTACACAAGGCCAGCGTATCTATCTTGTTCAATGGACTGAGGGTGATCTTGCACTATTCTTACACAAGGCCAGTGTATCTATCTTGTTCCATGGACTGAGGGTGAAGTTGCAGAACTCTAACACAGGGCCAGTGTATCTATCTTGTTTCATGGACTGAAGGTGATCTTGCACTATTCTTACACAACTCCAGCGTATCTATCTTGTTCCATGGACTGAGGGTGATCTTGCACTATTCTTACACAAGGCCAGCTTGTCTATCTTGTTCCATGGACTGAGGGTGATCTTGCACTATACTTACACAAGGCCAGTGTATCTATCTTGTTCCATGGACTGTGGGTGATCTTGCACTTTACTTACACAAGGCCAATGTGTCTATCTTGTTCCATGGACTGAGGGTGATCTTGCACTATACTCACACAAGGCCAGTGTATCTACTAGTATCTTGTTCCATGGACTGAGGGTGAAGTTGCAGAACTCTAACACAGGGCCAGTGTATCTATCTTGTTTCATGGACTGAAGGTGATCTTGCACTATTCTTACACAACTCCAGCGTATCTATCTTGTTCCATGGACTGAGGGTGATCTTGCACTATTCTTACACAAGGCCAGCTTGTCTATCTTGTTCCATGGACTGAGGGTGATCTTGCACTATACTTACACAAGGCCAGTGTATCTATCTTGTTCCATGGACTGTGGGTGATCTTGCACTTTACTTACACAAGGCCAATGTGTCTATCTTGTTCCATGGACTGAGGGTGATCTTGCACTATACTCACACAAGGCCAGTGTATCTATCTTGTTCCATGGACTGAGGGTGATCTTGCACTATTCTTACACAAGGCCAGTGTATCTATCTTGTTCCATGGACTGAGGGTGAAGTTGCAGAACTCTAACACAGGGCCAGTGTATCTATCTTGTTTCATGGACTGAAGGTGATCTTGCACTATTCTTACACAACTCCAGCGTATCTATCTTGTTCCATGGACTGAGGGTGATCTTGCACTATTCTTACACAAGGCCAGCTTGTCTATCTTGTTCCATGGACTGAGGGTGATCTTGCACTATACTTACACAAGGCCAGTGTATCTATCTTGTTCCATGGACTGTGGGTGATCTTGCACTTTACTTACACAAGGCCAATGTGTCTATCTTGTTCCATGGACTGAGGGTGATCTTGCACTATACTCACACAAGGCCAGTGTATCTATCTTGTTCCATGGACTGAGGGTGATCTTGCACTATACTTACACAAGGCCAGTGTTATCTATCTTGTTGCATGGACTGAGGGTGATATTGCACTATTCTTACACAGGGCCAGTAGATCTATCTTGTTCCATGGACTGAGGGTGATCTTGCACTATTCTTACACAAGGCCAGCTTATCTATCTTGACCCATGGACTGAGGGTGATCTTGCACTATACTGTAACTTACACAAGGCCAGTGTATATATCTTGTTCCATGGACTGAGGTTGATCTTTCACTATACTTACACAAGGCCAGTGTATCTATCTTGTTCCATAGACTGAGGGTGATCTTGCACTATACTTACACAAGGCCAGTGTATATATCTTGTTCCATGGACTGAGGGTGATCTTGCACTATTCTTACACAAGGCCAGCGTTTCTATCTTGTTCCATGGACTGAGGGTGATCTTGCACTTTACTTACACGAGGCCAATGTGTCTATCTTGTTCCATGGACTGAGGGTGATTTTGCACTATTCTTACACAAGGCCAGTGTATCTATCTTGTTCCATGGACTGAGGGTGAAGTTGCAGAACTCTAACACAGGGCCAGTGTATCTATCTTGTTTCATGGACTGAGGGTGATCTTGCACTATTCTTACACAACTCCAGCGTATCTATCTTGTTCCATGGACTGAGGGTGATCTTGCACTATTCTTACACAAGGCCAGCTTGTCTATCTTGTTCCATGGACTGAGGGTGATCTTGCACTATACTTACACAAGGCCAGTGTATCTATCTTGTTCCATGGACTGTGGGTGATCTTGCACTTTACTTACACAAGGCCAATGTGTCTATCTTGTTCCATGGACTGAGGGTGATCTTGCACTATACTCACACAAGGCCAGTGTATCTATCTTGTTCCATGGACTGAGGGTGATCTTGCACTATACTTACACAAGGCCAGTGTTATCTATCTTGTTCCATGGACTGAGGGTGATATTGCACTATTCTTACACAGGGCCAGTAGATCTATCTTGTTCCATGGACTGAGGGTGATCTTGCACTATTCTTACACAAGGCCAGCTTATCTATCTTGACCCATGGACTGAGGGTGATCTTGCACTATACTGTAACTTACACAAGGCCAGTGTATATATCTTGTTCCATGGACTGAGGTTGATCTTTCACTATACTTACACAAGGCCAGTGTATCTATCTTGTTCCATAGACTGAGGGTGATCTTGCACTATACTTACACAAGGCCAGTGTATATATCTTGTTCCATGGACTGAGGGTGATCTTGCACTATTCTTACACAAGGCCAGCGTTTCTATCTTGTTCCATGGACTGAGGGTGATCTTGCACTTTACTTACACGAGGCCAATGTGTCTATCTTGTTCCATGGACTGAGGGTGATTTTGCAATATACTTACACAAGGTAAGTGTATCTATCTTGTTCCATGGACTGAGGGTGATCTTTTGCTATATTTACACAAGGCCAGTGTATCTATCTTGTTCCATGGACTGAGGGTGATCTTTTGCTATACATGTACTTACACAAGGCCAGTGTATCTATCTTGTTCAATGGACTGAGGGTGATCTTGCACTATACTTACACAAGGCCAGTGTATCTATCTTGTTCCATGGACTGATGGTGATCTTGCAGTCTTTCCAGTCACAGTACTCCTGACAGCTGTATGTGGGCTCATCCCAGGGAAGCTCTGTTAGAAAACGTTCAATTTGGATGTTTAATGATGATATTGAAAAAAAAAAACTTCATTGAATGTAAACTGAAAAGAATTTCAATTTCAATTCCTGCTTTAAATGATGTCACTTGTCATATAGTTATTAATAAATAATGCAATGTCATTTTGGGGGAAAAAAAGCACGTGCATTCATCCACTGACATTTCAGGATTGGTTTTACATCCCATGACACCTATGGATGAATCTAAATTCTTTTACCCAGAAAACATCCAAATAACAAAACCCTTTCGCTTATCTTTTCCTAACATTCATTTAACAGGACTAAACAATTATTTGACAATACAAAAAATTCATGGAAAAGATTGTTGTGTAACATACCGCCTGCAAGTAACGCTACGAGTATGATTCCACACGACCAAATATCCGCGGGTTCAGCGTGGTACGGTTTCCGGCTTATCACTTCAGGGGCCACATAAGGCACTGTCCCACAACACTTTTCTAACAACCGTTCGCGACCTTGGTACCTAAACACTGTTGAGAGTCCGAAATCTGATATTTTAAGGTTGTCAAAGTCATCTAGTAAGAGATTTTCTGGTTTCAGGTCCCTGTGGGTGACACCACGCTCATGAAGGTACTCTACCCCCATTATGAGCTGTTTGAAGTATCGTGATGCATCAACTTCTGGCATTCCCAGGTCAGGCTCTATAACAGTCAAGAAATGATTTTGTGGGGTATTCAACAGTTTAACAATTAGTTTGTAGAGTATTTTATGTTTTATGTGAAGCAATTGTTAGGACAGTAAAATTTTATAATAGGGACAGGGAAAGGGCGGTAGATAATTGACAAGTGGCTACGTGTAGTTACAAACTCCTTGTACAATTCTTGAACTTTCAAACAGAGCATTGTATAATGCCATATTTAGAAATGTATAATCCACTTAAAACAAACATGAATATGGGATTACAACTTTTAAAATATCCGCTAAGAGCCTTATACATGAAAAATAATAGATTAAAAAAATTATGCTCTTTCTTCTTCTTTTTTAATACACTTTTAAGGAAAATAATCCAAATTTCAAATGACTTTATCTGGAACTCAACTAAGCCATAGGTACTCACAACTTTTCACTTGCAACACATAAATAGTAGTGTAAGGATTACAGACTTTTGTTTTTTTTAATATGGATGACAATTAATAATCCTATAAATTTAAGTCACCCATGTATTTGTTTAAGTGTAAATAAAGCAGAAAAACACATTTACAGATATCCAAACAACAACTTTCATTAAATAATACAAAAACAGAGCTGTCACCATAGGATGATATATGTCCCCGAAAAACGCTTTTTCGAAACCTAAACGCAGATTTCGAAACCTAAACACAGACCCTAAGTTCAAGGTCAAGGTCAAAGGGGTCAAAACTTGTGTACGCATGGAAAGGCCTTTTCCATATACACATGCATACCAAATATGAAGGTTACATCTGAAGCGACATAAAAGTTATTAGCATTTTTCGAAACCTAAATGCAAAGTGTGATGGAAAGACAGACGGACAGTGCGATCACTATATGCCCACCTTCGGGGGCATAACAAAACAAAACCTCAGCAACTGTTGGCACACTCCATACCTATTCGGTCAAATAATTCCCCACCGCTTGCATACTCCAAGAAAATGTACTGGATGTTCTCATCCTTACGGAAACCGTAGAACTTGATGATGCTGTCGTGCTTCAACATCTTGTGAACGCACACCTTGAGAACATTGAAACATAACAGACAGTTAGTAACCTTGTAAGTTTAAAATAGAAGCAGCATCCATATATTACAAGAGCTGTCCCAAGACAGCGAGCTCTGCAATTCTTAGGCTTTGATGCTATAGTATAATGTACATTTTTTGTCATTCACCTAATATAACAGTAGTTTTTTTCACTATTTTGGGAATGGGACCAAGTCCCTTTGGATTGGGAAAATGTGCAGCGTTTTGACTAAACTTGGGAAATTAATGTTGTTGTTTTGCTAAAAAATGCTTCAAAATTGAGAATACACGTGTTTTGAGTATTATATTTACTAAGTTTGAACTTATATTGTTGGGAGATGACCAAAAAATTGAGATCTGAAACAAAAATCACAACCACAGTCTACGTGAAAGCTACCTTCAAACAAAATTACAGCACTTAACCTGCATCCAAACTCAAGTGGTAATTAAGTAAAAAATAATAATTCTGTGTCCAGTAACACAAACCTTAACTCAACTGCCCTAATGCAATCCCTCAATAAAGCTGCATGTAACCGACCCACTTCCAGTCAAAATACCTCCATCATAACTTCAGAAATTGAATGCAAATTTGTCATACATTTTTAGCAAAAGTGACCTTGATCTGACGTGCCCCGAATGAAGCCCAATTTTAGGTCACTATGTCAGCAAGAAGTGGTTTCACTCAAGTTTACCTCAATTTTTAAGTACAACAAGAGATGTGTTTGTCAGAAACACAATGCCCCCTGTAGCGCCGCTTTGAAATAAAATTCAATACCCGGTATATCATTTGGCAGGTTTGGAAATTATCTCCCATTTAGAGCTTATTACTGCCCTTGGATTGCATTTTTTGACTTTTGACCTTATAGGATGACCTTGACCTTTCACCACTCAAAATGTGCAGCTCCATTAGATACACATGCATGCCAAGTATCAAGTTACTATATTCAATATTCAAAAAGTTATGACCAAACTTTAACGAAGGTTAAAGTTTTAGGAAAGAAAAATACAATGATATTTGACCTTTGACCTTGAAGGATGACCTTGACCTTGACTTTTGACCACTCAAAATGTGCAGCTCCTTGAGATACACATGCATGCCTAATATGAAGTTGCTATCTTCAATATTGCAAAAGTTATCAAACTTAAACCAAGGTAAAAGTTTTGGACAGAATGACAGACAGACAGGCCGAAAACAATATACCCCCGATCATTCGATCCGGGGGCATAAAAAGGGGCATAATTCTGCTTAATTGCAGGTCTGATTTTCAGGCCTTGGTCTGTGACCCTGCATGATGACCCCCAACACATTTGTGAAGTTTCAATTGAATACCTGTTGTAGTTAGAGAGATGTGAACTTCTTAGCCGCAAATCTTAACCAACATTTATCTTCAATATAAACTTAAACCTGACTTTTATTAGGACACAAGGGGCATAATCCTGTTAAAAGGTATAATGGGTCAGTGAATGGACATAACGGCCATGAGCACATTTAATTCAATATATGTTGTAGAATACATACTAAGGAGTAGCTGCATATTAAAGATTTAAGCATGGTCTAGCATTATAATAGCTTCCTTAACTTGTATCCATATTTCATTTTCTTATCTTGTAACATCAGCATGGAAGATCTCCAGATCCATAATATCACTCATCTAATCTATGATACGTTTAATTATATCCAGATACGCACATAACTGTGATCATGTATTTTTCTGAACCAATAATTTAAATATGTTTTAACTAAGGATTTAAGAACAAAAATTGGCATAAACTTGCTAAATTGCGATTCATACATGTAGTTATGGAACTTGGTCAGTGCCCTCATGCCATGATCTCAAACCCATGTGTTAGGTTATAATTTAATACCTGTGGTAGAAAAAGTGATATGGAGATGTCACACATGTGTGAATAACAAACAAGATGCAGCGTTCAATAAACAGATAACGCAAGTGTAAGCCATGTTAGAATATTCATTCAATATTAACCCTTTCAGTGCTGGAACCGAATTTTGAAGGCCTTTGCCAACAGTTTGGATCCAGATGAGACGCCACAGAACGTGGCGTCTCATCAGGATCCAAGCTGTTTGCTTTTCTGATAGTATTCTTTGAAAAAAAAGAGAAGAAAATGCTTATTTTAGAAATTCAGCAGACGACATTTTAGCAGACGACAAATTTCCCAGCATGCAATGGGTTAATACGTCCACAAGTAGGTCAATCTCAAGGTCACAATGAGTTTAGGTGATTTGGGTGTGTTGAGTGTTCATGTCAAGGTCACAATGAGTTTAGGTGATTTGGTGTGTTGAGTGTTCATGTCAAGGTCACAATGAGTTTAGGTGATTTGGGTGTGATGAGTGTTCATGTCAAGGTCACAATGAGTTAATGTGATTTGGGTGTGTTGAGTGTTCATGTCAAGGTCACAATGAGTTTAGGTGATTTGGGTGTGTTGAGTGTTCATGTCAAGGTCACACTGAGTTTAGGTGATTTGGGTGTGTTGAGTGTTCATGTCAAGGTCACAATGAGTTTAGGTGATTTGGGTGTGTTGAGTGTTCATGTCAAGGTCACAATGAGTTAATGTGATTTGGGTGTGTTGAGTGTTCATGTCAAGGTCACAATTAGTTTAGGTGATTTGGGTGTGTTGAGTGTTCATGTCAAGGTCACAATGAGTTTAGGTGATTTGGGTGTGTTGAGTGTTCATGTCAAGGTCACAATGAGTTTAGGTGATTTGGGTGTGTTGAGTGTTCATGTCAAGGTCACAATGAGTTAAGGTGATTTGGGTGTGTTAAGTGTTCATGTCAAGGTCACAATGAGTTTAGGTGATTTGGGTGTGTTGAGTGTTCATGCCAAGGTCACAATGAGTTTAGGTGATTTGGGTGTGTTGAGTGTTCATGTCAAGGTCACAATGAGTTTAGGTGATTTGGTTGTGTTGAGTGTTCATGTCAAGGTCACAATGAGTTTAGGTGATTTGGATGTGTTGAGTGTTCATGTCAAGGTCACAATGAGCTAAGGTGATTTGGGTGTGTTGAGTGTTCATGTCAAGGTCACAATGAGTTTAGGTGATTTGGGTGTGTTGAGTGTTCATGTCAAGGTCACAATGAGTTTAGGTGATTTGGGTGTGTTGAGTGTTCATAGATAACAATGAGTTTAGGTGATTTGGGTGTGTTGAGTGTTCAAAGATAACAATGAGTTTAGGTGATTTGGGTGTGTTGAGTGTTCATAGATTACATTCATGTAAGCATCAAAGCTTTGCAGCAAAGTATCTGCAGATTCTTGAGGCAAAATAATGAAAAATTCTGCTTAATTGCATGTCAGAGTTATGGAACTTGGTCAGTGACCTCACACAATGACCCTTAACTCCTGTATGATGTTTTAACTGAATACCTGTGGTAAAAACAGGGATCGGGAGACATTGAAAAATTACCTTAACTTAAGAAAATGACATTTGCAGGACTTGAACTGCTCAGAATATTCTGTAAACAGGCAAGCAAAAAAATCTAAACATTTCTTGTTTTTTCATAGGGTTATCTCCCGCCTTCCAAGTCCCCAAATGTGACCCAGCTTGAACAACTTGCCATCCACAATGGAGATTGAGCCAAGGACCTCCAAGATGCTCAACTGTGTTGAAAAGCTTGTTCAGTAAGCAAGGCAGTTTTCCTCGTACATCATCCTTCTATACAAGTTCCACTGAATTATTTGTTGAGGCCAAAGTCTGGGAAAACCTGGCTTAAAAGGGGCTTAAATTAATGCATGTGCTTAAAGTGTTGTCTCAGACTTGTCTGTACAGTCCACACAGGCTAAACAGGGACAACACTCTCCGCCTACACCGGATTTTTGTTTGAAAGAGACTTTCTTTCAACCAAAAATTCCATAAAACGGAAAGTGGACTGCGTAGGCTAATTAATCTGAGATGTCACTTTACGCACATGCATAAGTTTAGCCCCTTTTTCCAAGATTGTTGCTCTTTTTAGAAAAAGATTTTTACATCAACCACTGACCTCTTTGCGTACGTTCTCTTCTGCCTGTGGCATGCGCTCCAGGTTGATGATCTTTACAGCCACGGCCTCCTGCGTCTCATTGTTCACTGCCAGCTTTACCCTGAACAAACAACAACCAATATTGCAGCTTTCATTCCATAAGGTGTCCATTTAGTCTGCCATAATCCAAGTATGCAAATAGCTTCAAGTTATCAATCTTGGCAAAAGAATTGTCCTTTAAAGCCCAGTAAGGAACTTATATAAGGTAATGAAGCGACATTTGGAGCAACAATATTTCAATAATGCATGTGCAATATAGCAGGCATTATAACAAGACTATCGCCAATCAATATTAGTCCTCTACCTACCATATTGCCATCTGTCCATGTTTCAAGTTTCATGAAAAAATATGAAGAACTTTTAAAGTTATCGCAGGATCCACCATTTTCAGCAATATTTCTAGTCTATTTGTTGCCATAGCAACCACAATTCTTAATGTAGTAACAAAATGAAATGATGTGCATAATCTCCATATTGCCATCTGTCCATGTTTCAAGTTTCATGCAAAAATATGAAGAATCTTAAAAGTTATCGCAGGATCCAGAAAAGTGAGACGGACTAACATACTGACAGACAGAGCGCAAACCATATAGTCCCCGGTAGGGGACTAAAAATATCATATGTTGAACATACTCGCCATAAGCCCCTTCCCCAAGGGTCTGAACAAAGTCCCATCCCTCCACAAAGGCAGTCACACTCGTCATGTCTTCCGTCTAAGTCTTCCCTCGCTGGCCCAGTATTGAGAATCAGAGCTGTACAAAAAAGCACACACATAAATAAATGTGCCCTGCTTTGGGAAAACTGGGCTTAATGCATGTGGGTAAAGTGTTGTCCCAGGTTAGCCTGTGCAGCAAGCTTATCAGGGACAACACTTTCCATTTTTATGGATTTTTTTCATTTAAAGGTCACTTTTCAAAAATCCCTGTCCAGACTGCACCAGCTAATCTGGGAAGAGATTTAACCCTTTGCATGCCGGAAAATTTGTCGTTTGCTAAAATGTTGTCTGCTGAATTTCTAAAATAAGCATTTTCCTTGAATTTTTTCAAAAAATACTATCAGAATAGCAAACAGTTTGGATCCTGATGAGAAGCCACGTTCTGTGGCGTCTCATCTGGATCCAAACTGTTTGCAAAGGCCTTCAAAATTCGGTTCCAGCACTGTAAGGGTTAAATCACATGCATAAAGCCTGGTTTTCCCAGAGCAGAGCTCAAACAAAGACTGAAAAACTCAAAAAATCTAAGGTGAAGTGTCAAAACAACTGAGACATTCAGACTCCAATACAGATCAAAGTGCTCCAAAATCCTTGACGCTAATATAATATACAAAATAAATGTCAAAATACTATTTTCTCAATTATAAGGCATGAATACAATCATAGAAACGAGGAATGTTAAATAAACAAGGGCTGTTTGTAAAACATGCATGCCCCCCATATGGGCTGTCCGTTGTAGTGGCAGCCATTGTGTGAATACGATTTTTGTCACTGTGACCTTGACCTTTGACCTAGTGACCTGAAAATTAATAGGGGTCATCTGCGGGTCACGATCAATGTACCTATGAAGTTTCATGTTCCTAGGCAAAAGCGTTCTTGAGTTATCATCCGAATATCATTTTACTATTTCGGGTCACCGTGACCTTGACCTTTGACCTTGTGACCTCAAAATCAATAGGGGTCGTCTGCAAGTCATGATCAATCTACCCATGAAGTTTCATGATCCTAGGCATATGCGTTCTTGAGTTATCATTCAAAAACCATTTTACTATTTCTGGTCACTGTGACCTTGACCTTTGACCTAGTGACCTCAAAATCAATAGGGGTCATCTGCGAGTCATGATCAATGTACCTATGAAGTTTCATGATCCTAGGCCCAAGCGTTCTTGAGTAATCGTCTGACAACCACCTGGTGGACGGACCGACAGACCAACATGAGCAAAGCAATATACCCCCTCTTCTTCGAAGGGGGGCATAAATATATATGTACTATCATATATATATAATAGTACATAAATTAATTGCGGTTCACTTAAAAATAAAATTCAAAACATCCAAGTATACGTTGATACTACATGTAACATGTTTACAAGTTTTACATTTTTTTGTTGGAGAACCCAGAATAATGTGTATATGCTTTCATAAGAACGATCCTGCACAAAATAGAGGAATTTCTCAATAGTGTACATGCTTTGTGTACCTAAATGCATATTCAGCTGTTCAAAAGAAAACAAGAGCTGTCACCATAGAATGACTTATGCCCTCTATAAACGCTTGATAGAAGTTATGAGCTTTTTTCGAAACCTAAACACAGATTTCGAAACCTAAATGCGGACCCTAAGCTCAAGGTCAAGGTCACATGGGTCACAATTTGTGTGCGCATGGAAAGGTCTTGTCCCTATACACATGCATACCAAATATGAAGGTTATATCTCAAGGGACATAGAAGTTATGAGCATTTTTCAAAACCTAAACGCAGATTTCAAAACCTTAACGTGGACACTAACGTCAAGGTCACAGGGGTAAAATTTGTTGTGCGTATGGAAAGGCCTTGTCCATATACACATGCATACCAAATATGAAGGTTATATCTCAAGGGACAAAGAAGTTATGGGCATTTTTCGAAACCTAAACGCAGATTTCGAAACCTAAACACGGACCCTAAGTTCAAGATCAAGGTCACAGGGGTACAAATTTTTGTGCGTATGGAAAGGCCTTGTCCATTTACACATGCATACCAAATATGAAGGTTATATCTCAAGGGACATAGAAGTTATGAGCATTTTTCAAAACCTAAACGCAGATTTCGAAACCTAAACGCGGACTCTAAGTTCAAGGTCACAGGGGTAAAAAAAATTGTGCGTATGGAAAGGCCTTGTCCATATACACATGCATACCAAATATGAAGGTTATATCTCAAGGGACATAGAGGTTATACGCATTTTTCGAAACCTAAACGCAGATTTTTGAAACCTAAACGCGGACCCTAAGTTCAAGGTCACAGGGGTAAAAATTTGTGTGCGTATGGAAAGGCCTTGTCCATATACACATGCATACCAAATATGAAAGTTATATCTCAAGGGACATAGAAGTTATGAGTATTTTTCGAAACCTTAACGCAAAGTGTGACGAAAAGACAGACAGACGGACAGACAGACGGACAGTCTGATCACTATATGCCACCTTATCTTCGAAAAGGGGCATAAAAATGCAATTAAATAAAACTCTTTGATATGCTGGTACCTTCTTCTTAACTTTAATTTCTTCTTTTTTATTTAACGATACAAATATGTTATATGTTTGGAAAGTATTAAGATCCTTTATACTCCCTTCAAAGATTTTTGTGATAAAAATAGAATTGTGTCCCATTCACTGATGCCTCCACAACATAATGTTAGGTATGTGTATTTCAACAAGTGCTGTTTGTAAAACATGCATGCCCCCCTATATGGGCTATAAGTTGTAGTAGCAGCCATTGTGTGAATACGTTTTTTGTCACTGTGAATGGTGGTGGTGGTGGTGGTGGTGGTAGCAGAAGAAATAGTAGCAGTAGTAGCAGTAGTAGTTGTAGTAGTAGTAGTAGTAGTAGTAGTAGTAGTAGCAGTAGTAGTAGTAGTAGAGTAGTAGTAGAAGTAGTAGTAGTAGTAGTAGTAGTAGTAGTAGTAGTAGTAGTAGTAGTAGTAGTAGTAGTAGTAGTAGTAGTAGTAGTAGTAGTAGTAGTAGTAGTAGTAGTAGTAGTAATAGAGTAGTAGTAGTAGTAGGTGGTGGTGGTGGTAGCAGAAGAAATAGTAGTAGTAGTAGTAGTAGTAGTAGTAGTAGTAGTAGAAGTAGTAGTAGTAGTAGTAGTAGTAGTAGTAGTAGTAGTAGTAGTAGTAGTAGTAGAAGTAGTAGTAGTAGTAGTAGTAGAAGTAGTAGTAGTAGTAGTAGTATAGCAGTAGTAGTAGTAGTAGTAGAGCAGTAGTAGAAGTAGTAGTAGTAGTAGTAGTAGTAGTAGTAGCAGTGGTAGTAGTAGTAGTAGTAGTAGTAGTAGTAGTAGTAGTAGTAGTAGTAGTAGTAGTAGTAGTAGTAGTAGTAGTAGTAGTAGTAGTAGTAGTAGTAGTAGTAGTAGTAGAATAGTAGTAGTAGTAGTAGTAGCAGTAGAAGTAGTAGTAGTAGTAGTAGTAGTAGTAGTAGTAGTAGTAGTAGTAGTAGTGGTAGTAGTAGTAGTAGTAGTAGTAGTAGTAGAAGTAGTAGTAGTAGTAGTAGCAGTAGCAGCAGCAGCAGTAGCAATAGTAGTAGTAGTAGTAGTAGTAGTAGTAGTAGTAGTAGTAGTAGTAGTAGTAGTAGTAGTATGCATTACAAAAATGCAGTTAGCCTTACATTTGGTACAATTTAAATATATTACAAGGGAGGCAAATCTCTAACAATAAATTTAAACTTACTGCATTTGTTTCCCCTGTAGTGTATTACCTCCCCTGTCCTGCTTATATTTATATTAATCAACAAAATTAAACATTAACACAATATTTAATATACTAAATATACAAAAAATCTCATATTCTGATAATATTTTTACTGATCCACTGTATTTTACTAAAAGGATGATGTTTCATTGGACTGATAATTATAGATTTAGGATTACAGACCAGTTGCTTCAGTAATATTGTTCAGAGTGTGCCCTGTTGGCCGCGTATGCACTCTTGAATTATCATTCAAAAAACCACTTTACTATTTCGAGTCACCGTGACCTTGAACTTTGACCTAGTAACCTCAAAATCAATAGGGGTCATCTGCGAGTCATGATCAATGTACCTATGAAGTTTCATGATCCTAACCCAAGCGTTATCGTATGACAACCACCTGGTGGACGGACAGACCGACCAACAGACCGACCAACAGACCGACATGAGCAAAGCAATATACCCCCTCTTCTTTGAAGGGGGGCATAATGAGTATGAGGTCCTTGCATGCCTGAGGCTGCATTATGTGAGGACCCCAAGTCTCCCCCATGTCTCAGCACTCAAGTTGCAATAATCAAACTCCCAACTATGGACCTCTGGGAGTTTCAACTGGTAACGTTTTTTTTCATATAAACTCCCCGCCTGGAATCCAGGCAACACTTTTATCAGTTATTTGAGCCACATAAACTATTTCCTGGCATAAATTAACACAAACAGATCATAAATATATCCCTTATGCAAAAATTTAAACAACTTACATGATATATAGTGTGCTTGCAGAATTATGATATTAATCCAAGTTTCAAACATGTCAACGGTTAATGGAAATTTGCAAGTTTTTGCAATTGACAACGCTGAGTATTCCAAATCTGAAATAATGCTAATTTACACATTGACTATCTCTGGAATCCTCTGCAAGATAGATCTTGTGTCTAATCAACAAATCATACTACAGCAACTTTCTCAGTAACCTCCTTAAATTATCAATTGAAATTTCCACTTACAGTTTGATAAGTTTTTTTTAGTTTTTGTTTTGAAAGGTTTGGCCGCAAAAAACCTTCAAATTGATGTCAATGGACACAGGTATTGGGTTTGTTACAATGTATAAGGTTGATTGAAGTCAATTTCATAGACATACTTGACTCTTTATTCTTACATGCTTTTTGTCTTAACCAGAAAAAATTTTGATCTGCATTACGGGTATTTTGTTGATTTTTATAGTGATATAGACTGTGGGGAAAGATAGTTTACTTTAGCGAAACTATCAGAGAGAAAAAACAGCAACGATCGGTTTGATTCGGGGTTCTAGAGTTTACTCTATTACTACATGTACAGACTCCGATCAATATCCAAGCAGAGTTGTCGTTCTATGCTCTCACTGAATGTATTGTAACTGGCATGCAAGAGATTGGACTGCAAACGGGAACCAAAATTAATAATTTCTGATTTTTTAGTTTCTATCCGTGTGTCCAAGCCAGTGATTCATTTTGATGTGCGTCCCGCGTGCCAGACGCACGTTATTTTCTGGGGACGCATCATTCTCAAACATATGCGTACTCGGGACGCATTGTTTAAAAAGTCCGATTTTCAACATCGTCAAAGTTGTGCATGATACGGAGTTTGATTCGTGGAGATAAGCGAAACACATGTTAACACTGTTTTGAAAAGTAGAACGGAAGTAACATTACTACATTCAGAATGTAATACGCGTATTTTGATGGGTTGAAATATATCAATTATCCAATCAGTTACGGCATTTTATTAAAAGTTCAGTGTGTAGATATTTATCGATAACGCAGCCTCAATGTAAAACATGTGGTTCAATGTGAAGAATAAACGGCGGAAAACACATTTTGTGTTCGTCTGTTGTGAGCAGTTATATTGTAAAGCGATGTTATTATAATTTTCTGGATTAATTGAATATTGTTGTTTTTTCTAAAGTGACAATTAAAAATGAGCAAGTTCTGAAATAAATACCGGTAGCATCTTTTATTTGTATACGGAACATACATAATAGTGATGCAGATCGTATAGCATTCCGTCCTATGTAACGTAGAATGTAAGTACATATCACAACACACACTTCTGCAGTTCATACTGCAGGATGTGAGAGGGGTTTTTATGTACAGAATAAGGTCTTGACCAAATTCAGGAACAGTTTAACTGTAGGAAACTAAGACAAACTTATGAGAGTTAAGTTGTGCAATTTTGTCAGGGATGAATTTATGGAAAAAGCTCTCCCTGTTTGAAGAAAAAACAAGGCGAGAAGGCAATACACCTTAAATACAGAATGAGTGTTGTTACACTAAATATTTATTGAAGGTTTAAACCTTTTGACCAAAGAAGATATTGTCTTTTGTCACACTGTTTGAAAGGGATAATTTTGACCAAAAAATTATTAACACTAGT
Organism: Dreissena polymorpha; assembly: GCF_020536995.1. Classification (NCBI taxonomy): domain Eukaryota; kingdom Metazoa; phylum Mollusca; class Bivalvia; order Myida; family Dreissenidae; genus Dreissena; species Dreissena polymorpha. Next base: position 102,131,966 of record NC_068356.1, on the reverse strand, counting down.
CCTCCAATTTATTAAAACTCTAGTCAGTCCAAATTGTTAAATAAGTTAAAAGTTCTCTGTTTAAGATGATATATGTTTCACTGTTTGTTATTTAAAGTAAAACAAATAAAGATTTGACTTGCTATAAACCTATTTCTTTTTTTAGCTGTTAAATTGCATAAAAGAGCCCCTGGCTAAGGCGTATCATGTTAAGTAGATTATTTGTAACGAATTTACAAATACACAATCTGGGACCCATTGTTTTCAGTTTGGACCCACTGATTCAAAATATGCCAGTCCCAGGGACTCATTAATGTAGTTTTCAAAATGAATCACTGCCAAGCAGAATGATGAGTGGCATATTATCCGTATGCGCAAAAGTTTGGCAGTACAAACAGTTAACCAAGGCAGTTTTTTATATTTTAAAGATTATTTTGAAGGAGTCCAATGAACTGCCTTGACGCACAAAACCCTGAAATTTGGAAAATTCATGTAGTGAAATCTTCAGACCGAGAATAATGGGTTTTTTAATTGCTAGGTGTAAAACTGTAAATTGCACAAACCCTTCAATTATTATTCTTCATACATTTTAGCTTGGAGTGTTCAGTTTCAGTGCTCGTTTTATTTGTTTACTTGCAGATATGCACTTTAGAAAATAGACAACATGTTCGGATTATTCCTTCCTTTTGGGAATTTTTCTGACGGCAATGGGAATGGTAGCAGGCTCTTTCTGCCCCAAGCTTTTTCGGCCCAGTCCGAAATTTCAGGCTTTTTCGGCCCCAAGCTTATTCGGCCCCAAATCGACCAGGCTTATTCGGCCCTGTATTTTATTACACATTTTCTTTAAAACTTAATTGATTGCACCAGATGTTAGATTAGCTAGCGGTCCGTTTGGTGACAATATTTTGATTATAATTGAATAAAGGTGTTTAAAATTAATATATTGTGTTTTTTAAATATTGCGTTCGATTAAAGGTGTAAATGATGAGTATTTGTTTGATATGTTCAATTGTTGATTTTTTGTCGGTAATTTAGCACAAAGACCTATAAATTCTATAGGTTTTTGTTTAGCAGTTCTTAACTGAATTATTGCACAAACGTATAAAAGTGCAATTATTGTGTTCATAGGTATCATAAATCATTTTGCAGGCAAAAGGACTTCTAAATGGCCTTTAAATTAATGCGTTAAGTTCTTACTTTCCAACAGAGTTATAGCATGTGGCCGCGAAAAATTTTCAACCTCGATTTGGAAACGAGACGGAAGTCAACAAAGTCGTATATACATGTCAGCAAATGTCTGACAAAGAGTAGCTACAGATACGACTCAATCAATGCGTTTTATAGAACAGTCCTTGATTTGAAGATGCTGTGTGCAAAATATGGTCTAAAAATTTCAACTATTTATGGCGATAAGCGAACATCAAAGTGATCCGCTATGGGTAATGATCCGGTAATGGTACTTGACTGTAATCTTCAATAAAGATAATATAATACTGTAATAAACAATATTCTATAGTTTTAAAGAGTATCGACAAACGTGTTTTCAACGATTTATTCAAATTAAAAATGGGGCCGAAAAAGCCTGGTACTTGGGCCGAATGAGCATGAAATTGGGGCCGAATGAGCCTGAAAAAAACGGTTCCGAAGAATTTGGGGCCGAAAGAGCCGACAACCGTTCCTTTTTAACATACCCAATGAAATATTGTTAAAGGTTTATTGTAGTTCACATTATTTTCATTGTTTGTATGTTTACATTTGGCGCTTCTCTTCTTCGTGAAGAGTTAATTCAAGGGGAGCAAACTTGCTGACGTGTGTTTCCTTACACAATCTGCAATATGGGGAAGGTAAAATAATTTGTCCTTTAATATTGATATTATAAAATTGTTTGCGGAGAAAAATATTTAAATAAGTATACAAAAGCTGTGCAGAGATTTGTTCAATAATTGTTTTTGATAACTCTAGTTAGCATTCAAGACTGTTCTGCATCATGGAGTGCATAGCTTTTCGGATTAAACTATTTGGATAGTGATTGGAGAATGACTGCGGCTAACAATAACATAATTCTATCGTAATTTAATAAATTTGATGAAAATAATCTTTAACAAAAGTAAAAATTTTCTAAAGCTTTATTTCTTTTGTCTTGTCAATTCATCTAGAATCTGATTAAATAAAAAATAATACTTTAAATTTTGATCTGAGAATTGGCAATTAACATAAAACCTGTCTGTACTATAAGTTCATGCACTCCATTAAAATATGTATTGCAAGTCGATTTACAACACAATTTGTTGACACACATCAATTATTATTGTGTTGTTGATGGCTTGTTGTGAAATCACCAGTTCCAATCTTTCTCTGGCTCTGTGTTCATTTTTGTTACTGTTAGCTCTCCTGAGCAGAATGTGCTCAAGATGAGCCATTTTGATCATCCTGTGTCCGGCATAGTACGGTATATCATAAACTTTAGCTTTTTACCACAAGACTACACATTTTTGTATCCAATCTTGATTAAACTTGGTCATTATGTTTATCTGAACAATGCGGTAACTTGCCCCTGAGTCTAAAAGGTTTAGAAATATAGTACTTCAACTGCAACTCAAGGGCTAGTTAACATGTCTATGCCAAGATCAATCTGGGTCGCATGCGTTCAAAATCGGAGTCATCTGGTCAGATGTTAGAAAAAAACTCTTGAGGCCACATTTATGATTCAATTTTTATGAAACTTGTCAGAATGTTTATCTTAATACTATCTAGATCGAGTTTTAATCTGGGTTATATGCGTCCAAATGCAAGGTCAACTGGTTATATCTTAGAAAAATCTTTTTACCTCTCTAGAGGCCACATGCATGACTTAATCTTTATTAACTTGGTCAGAATGTTTATCTTTACACTAACTACGCTGAGTTTGCATCTGGGGCAAGTGCATCCAAAAAGTAGGTCAAATCTTCTAAAAACATTTGTTTCCACTCACACGGCTAAAATGATTACTCAATCTTGATGAAACTTGGTCAAAATGATAATCTTGACAATTTCTAGTCCTAGTTTGAATCTGGGTTGTGTCCAAAAAATAGGTCATGAGGTCAAATCTTAAAATAAATTTGTTACCTTTCTTGAGGACAGACACATTTATGACTCAATTATTATGAAACTTGGTCAAAATGTTTTATCTTGATAAAATGAAGGCCATGTTTTAATCGGGGTCAAAAACTAAATTACCAGGTCAAGTCGTTGAACAAAGGTGAGCGGTCAGGCAAGGTCCATCATTGCCCTCTTGGTTGGTTTCTCTGCATGAACATATATCACTTGAAAGTTTCCAACTGATCAAAAATGATATTTTTTTGTGTTTTTCAAATACGATATTACACACTTATCCTTTATTTTGTAGGAAGATTCAGATAACGGAAAGGTTTGTTCAATTATTTAGCATGTTCCTTATTGATACATGTATCACATGTGGAAGGGTGTAGATTGGTCTGTAGAACAGTATACACAGCTTATGGCAATCCACATACACTTCATATCACTCATGATTTTGTTTAGTTCCTCCTGATCCATACAATATACATGTAGCTGCAATGTTTAATATGTCATTGATTGCATGGCGATCAGGGCATATTCTGCCATGGCAGTTTTAAAGCAATTACATTGATAATTGAAGTATATATTTAAAATATTCTTACAATTATTAATTTCTAGTTACTTTATATTTATATCATTTAATACTGTAGATGAACATGTGAAATGTTGTATAGCATTTAATTACTTATTTTACAAAAAAAACTAAAATTAAAAAAATAAATATTTTTTTAGTGTATATTTAAACTGACCTTAACACAGCATACTAATGATGACCTATTGGGATACCATGATGTCCCTTGTCTGTTCATACATCTGTCTGTCTGTAGAAAAAACTTGTTGCAGGGATTGTTCTTTGTGAAGTTGTGCATATGTTCAAGTTTTATCGTCCTGTAATTGCCGTAAAATTGGATAACATCATGAAACATATTTAGACATGCTGGATCAAGGAAAATTCTTGCAATCTATGGTGACTACCGTAATTTTCTAATTTTTCGGACACTTAAAAATAATAATTTTTTGGGGTGTCCGAAAATTTAGAAACGAAAAAATATTCAAAAAGTACGAGTGTCCGAAAATTAAGAGACATGTATGTTATGTTTGTTTGTCAATTATTATGTATTGAAATAAAACCAATTAATAAATGTGCAATACTTGTATTGTGTTGTACTCTCCTTTCTATGCTGTAAATAAAATACAACTTCACTTATTTACAATCTCTTATCTGAAATGGTATATAAAAATGTTATTAAAAACATATTACCGGTATACATGGTAGTCTACCCAACAATGCATTTGTAATGGTCCATGGCCCTCATGGCATTCTATGCAAGGTTTTATGACAATAATCTGGTCGTAAAACTCCATGATCGATAGGTGAAACAAAAAACATTCAGACGATGTGCTATTTTCCAAATTACTCGCCATAGATCTAAAAAAAGCTTAAACAATGTGGAAAACATTGTACGAAATATTTTAAGCATGTTAGAAAGCAAAAACTGTTGTATTTATTTGTTTGTTTGTCATCTTGAATAGCAAACACGTCAAAATAAAGTATGTTCAGACGATGTACAATTTTTATTGTTTATTGTGTCTTTATGTTTGAGAAAACTACAGAAATCTAAGGAAAACGACAATTACCAGAGTACATTAGGAGACTAAGCGGGTACTTTGCGCATAGTTATCATTAATTTAGATATTATAAAATATGAGAATACATGTACCTTGATTTTCGTCATTAAGTGAGAGCTTTTTCCGCCATTTTGTGCGTACGATGTACTTTTGTGATCACGTGATTCCCCGCAGTGATTTGTTATCAAAGTTTGTAATTATACCCAGGTATATCTATCTTTATGAACATTTTTGTTAAAAGATCTTGGCAACGGTTTGAATTTTGTGTTCAGAAATTAGTCCAATTGGGTAAATTAATACCATATATAAATTAGTTTTGACAAGATTGTTCTTATTAATTTGAAACTATATTAACGAAAATTGACAACATTTTCCTTCCTTTTGGGAGTTTTTCGAACGGCAAATGGGAATTTGGTTGTTTTTTCTCTGTTGGGAAAGTACATTGTACGGGTTTTTAAGAAGGAACGATTAAAACAATCGCTGTCGATGCTCTACAGCTAAACTTGGCTACTGTATTGTAAACAAACATTTAAGCCAGGGGGAGCCCTTTGAGGAGTTAGAATAGCCCTCAGTGTGGCACTATACTTTAAGAGGCCCAGAGTTCATATTAATAAGGAAGCAATTGGTTTTATTACCAGAGCTTTTAGCAATAAGTGCGTAACGGTTTTTACAGCAATTGTGGTGAGTCAGTGTCAATAATCCACCCTCCAACGTCAGCACTATGCAATGTCAACCTTTTTCTTCGAAACACCATTGTGAATTGTAATGATCCATGCGTAATTTAACCAAAATTATCGGAACTGTTTTGGTGTTGATGCAAGCCAATGTAAGCTAAACTGGAAAATTGAACATCAGATTTTAAAACAGTAAATTACTACAAGTACAAATGTAACACTTCATATTGCTTCAAAACACTGCAGCTAGTGGGGCATGGCAGTATTCCTGATTTTTTGCCTCATTGGAATCTTAAACAAAATTGCATTGTAAGAAACTAATAGAAAGGCTTTTTAAACTTGGTGAACCATTTAACAAAGTCCTTATATTATTTTGTTGGTTTAAAAAACATGCCCGCCAATGGGCAAGAAGGTTTATATTGCCGTTTAGAAAACTTCAAAAATCTTCACATTGACATTGGACACATTTTTAGCTTATCAATTTTTTGTATAAAAAAATGAGCTATTGTCTTCACCTGAGCGTTGGCATCTGTGTCGGCGTTCGATTAAGTTTTGTGTTTCGGTACACTTTTCTCATATAGTATCAAAGCTATTGCATTCAAACATGGCACACTTACTGACTATCATGAGGGGCCTGGGCAGGTAAAGTGAGATAACTCTGGCTGGCATTTTGACTGAATTATGTGCCCTTTTTATACTTAGAAAATTGAAAATTTTGTTAAGTTTTGTGTTTAGGTCCTTTTTATTCCTAAAGTATCAAAGCGATTGCTTTCATACTTGCAACACTTACGAACTATCATAAGGGGACTGTGCAGGCAAAGTTATGTAACTCTGACTGGCATTTTGACAGAATTATGGCCCTTTTTTGACTTCGTAACTTTGAATATTTGGTTAAATTTTGTGTTTAGATCCACTTTACATCTAAAGTATCAATTTAGGTTATTGCTTTCAATTTTCAAATACTTTCTTACTATTTTGAGGGTACTGTATCTGGCAAGTTGAATTTGACCTTGACCTTTGAATGACCTTGACTCTCAAGGTCAAAGTGTTAAATTTTGCTAAAATTGCCATAACTTCTTTATTTATGATCAGATTTGATTCATACTTTGACAAAACAACACTTACCTAACTTACCACAATAGACTCCACCCAAACCATCCCCCATACCCCTACCCAGAATCCCCCCTATTTTTATTTCTTATTTTTGAAAGATCATCTAATGGCAGATAGCAACTTGATATTTGGCATGCATGTGTATCTCATGGAGCTGCACATTTTAAGTGGTGAAAGGTCAAGGTCATCCTTCAAGGTCAAAGGTAAAATATATGGCTTCAAAGCGCAGCAAGGGGCATTGTGTTTCACAAACACAGCTCTTGTTAATTGAAGTATTGAGATAGGTCCCTTCACCTTTAAAAAGAAAAATAGATTAGCGGCCTGCACCCGCTAGGCGGTCTTGTTGTTCATTTTGCAATCCCTGTCACATGTTTTGCAGTACAAGACCATAGAGGAAAAGCCAGTGAAGATCGACAAGTGGGACACAGCTGCCCTCAAAAATGCCCTTGACGATGGGGCCAAGAAGGTAATGACCCTGTGTCCATGGTTTTCTACAAGGCAGGGGCTTTTTAATAACATCTTTGTCTTGCATTTGGGAGAAATTACCTTTTTGTGGTTTCGGGTGTGGAAACACAAAATTTAATAGCAAAGGTTTGCAAAAATCTTGTAATCTGGGTAGAGGTCTGTTTTTACGGGAAAATAACATGATTAGTTTTAAAATATTTTTTTAACAGATGTACACCCTTTAGCAATCTTTTTGCTTGTTATTGTTTAAAAACTTCACTTGTTTCCCTTAGCGCACCCTAGACCCATTAAATTATTATTATCATTCAAACATGTATGAGCAGTACTCTGCGAAAAGGGGGCTTAGTGCATCATGCATAAAGTGTCATCCCCGTGCAGTCTGCATAGGCTAATAAGGGACAACACTTTCTGCTTTTATTGATTTTTGTGTTTATTTAAAGACAGTCCGCACAGGCTACTGGGTAATCAGAGACGACACTTCACTTTTGAGGATTTTTGATTTAATTAAAGTCTCCTCTAAACAATAATCCAGTTTAGGCAGAAAGTTAGTTCCTGGATAAGCCTGTGCAACGCACTGCACAGGCTAAATTAGGAGGACACTTTATGCACATGCATTTAACCCATTTTTCCAGATTGAGGCCCATATTCTCTTTCTAATCTCAGGTGATGCTAGAGACATATGGGTTCACAGAGAGCCATGCCCTGACTGATGGACGTCTGCTCATATGCACGATCGCCGTGGGGTTTGCAATGTTTGCGCTCATCTGGGACTACCTTAGACCATTTCCTGAATCTCGCCCTGTCCTCATCATGTGTGTCTTGTCGTATCCTTTAGAGATTTTTTCCAGGTTTCCTCTGGCTATCATTTCTCATTTGTCAATATGGCAAAAGTGCACAAATTGCAGTAGCTTCTTGTATTGGCATTGCACCTTTTTTATGTAGCCAGTATTTGAAATAATTTCCTTTTTTTTAGCTCACCTGAGCACAACGTGCTCATGATGAGCTTTTGTGATCGCCTTTTGTCTGTCGTGCGGTGTCCTTTGTGCATTGTCCGTTGTGCGGCGTCAACATTTGCCTTGTTAACTCTCTAGAGGCCTCATTTATTGTCCAATCTTCATGAAATGTGGTCAGAAGATTGGTCTCAATGATATCTTGGATGAGCTCAAAAATGGTCATGTTTGCTTGAAAAACATGGTTGCCAAGGGGTGGAGCATTTTTCCTTAAAAGGCTATATATGGCTATAGTAAAATCTTGTTAACACTCTAGAGGCCACATTTATTGTCTGATCTTCATGAAACTTGGTCAGAAGATTCATCCCAATAATATCTTGGTCGAGTTTGAAAATGATGCCGGTTGGTTCAAAAACATGGCCGCCAGGGGGCGGGGCATTTTTCCATATATGGCTAACCTTGTTAACACTCTAGAGGCCACATTTATTTTCCGATCTTCATGAAACTTGCTCAGAAGATTTGTCTTAATAATATCTTGGATGAGTTCAAAAATGGTAACCTTTGCTTGAAAAACATGGCTGCCAAGGGGCGTGGCATTTGTCCTTATATGGCTATATATGGCTTTTGTAAAATCTTGTTAACACTATAGAGGCCACATTTATTGTCCAATCTTCATGAAACTTGGTTAGAAGATTCATCCCAATAATATCTTCGACGAGTTCGAAAATGATGCTGGTTGGTTCAAAAACATGGCCGGCAGGGGGCGGGGCATTTTTCCATATATGGCTACAGTAAAACCTTGTTAACACTCTAGAGACCACATTTTTTATTGTCCAATCTTCATGAAATATGGTCAGAAGATTTGTCTTATTGATATGTTGGATAAGTTCGAAAATGGTAATGTTTGCTTGAAAAACATTGCTGCCAAGGGGCGGGGCATTTTTCCTTATTTGGCTTACGCCGCTATATATATTTATAGTAAAATCTTGTTAACACTTTAGAGGCCACATTTATAGTCCAATCTTAATGAAACTCGGGCTGAAGATTCATCCCAATAATATATTGGACGAGTTAAAAAATGATGCCAGTTGGTTGAAAAAACATGGCCACCACGGGGGCGGTGCATTTTTCCATATATGGCTATAGTAAAACCTTGTTAACACTCTAGAGGCCACATTTTTTATTGTCCAATCTTCATGAAATATGGTCAGAAGATTTGTCTTATTGATATGTTGGATAAGTTCGAAAATGGTTACGTTTGCTTGAAAAACATTGCTGCCAAGGGGCGGGGCATTTTTCCTTATATGGCTATATATATTTATAGTAAAATCTTGTTAACACTTTAGAGGCCACATTTATAGTCCAATCTTAATGAAACTCAGTCAGAAGATTCATCCCAATAATATATTGGACGAGTTAAAAAATGATGCCAGATGGTTGAAAAAACATGGCCACCACGGGGGTGGTGCATTTTTCCATATATGGCTATAGTAAAACCTTGTTAACACTCTAGAGGTCACATTTATTTTCCGATCATCATGAAACTTGGTCAAAAGATTTTTCCCAATGATACCTTGGATGAGTTTGAAAATGGTTTTGGTTGCTTTAAAAACATTGCCAACAGGGGCGGGGCATTTTTCCTTATATGGCTATTGTAAAACCTTGTTAACACTCTAGAGGCCACATTTATTGTCCAATCTTCTTGAAATTTGGTAAGAAGATTGGTCTCAATGATATCTTGGATGAGATCCAAAATAAGTATGTTTGCTTGAAAAACATGGCTTCCAAGGGGCGGGGCATTTTTCCTTATATGGCTATAGTAAAATCTTGTTAACACTCTAGAGGCCACATTTACTGTCCGATCTTCATAAATGTTGGTCAGAAGATTCATCCCGATAATATCTTGGACGAAATCAAAAATGATGCCGGTTGGTTGAAAAACATGGCTGCCAAGGGGCAGGGCATTTTTCCTTATATGGCTATAATAAAACCTTATTAACACTGTAGAGGCCACATTTATTTTCCGATCTTCATGAAACTTGGTCATAAGATTTGTCCCAATAATATCTTATTATCTCAGGTGAGCAACTTTGGGCCTTTCAGGCCCTCTTGTTTGTTTTTTAGACAAAAGCTAAATACAGCAACAGCACCTCCTCACAGTGTCAACCTCAATAATGTCCCCCCAAGTGTACATTCACTATAGGCCTAATATCCCGGGCCCGTATTCAACAACACATTTTTCTTTGACTGAAGAATAAAGAATAGACATTGACCCCCCCCCCCCCCCCCCAAAAAAAAAAAAAATTTGCTCAGTATTTGAATGTATACAGTCTACAACAGTTACTGGTGATTTTGCCATAAAGACATTGTTCTTCATGCAGAATAATGTAGATTGAGGTGGTTAATGACAAGTTTAACCAAGGAATTAAAGTAGTATTTGAATATTCCAATTCAAAGAATATTCTTTATTCTTAGACTTAAGTCTAAGAATTGTTTAGTGAATAGGACCCTGGGGTGTGTTAATTATAGTTTTGGATAATTGATGCTTCTAGCCTTACCATTAGTGGCAATTTCAATTATTATCTATTTTGTAATAAAGACTAAAACAACATGGTGTCTAGTAAGTTTATTTACAATTAAGTGACGAATTTCTGCAAGTTAGCATCCAGTATAGAATTGTATTAATGTATAACGTGCACCAACTATTTAAGTTGAAAATTGGAGGGAAAAAACTGTGGGTATTACATCTCAATATTGGCTTTTAAAACATATTAAAACTGTTTCCTAACTTCCTTGACACCTCGAAGCTACTTCTTCCTGATGGGAGTGCTCACGTTGTACATGACATACAAGGAAAAGGGTATTTTCCTTGTCGCCCTTGAAAAGGACAAGGCAAAGGTCGACCCTGACAACCGATGGGAACTCGCCTCAACCCTCAGAAAGTACGGAAAATAAATATACCTTGTTCTGGGACAACTGGGCCCAATGCATGTACATAAAATGTCGTCCCAGAGAAGCGTGTGCAGTTTGTATAGGTAAATAAGGGACGACAATTAAAACCTAGACAAGATTTTAGTTAAGAAAAGACTTCAGTAATAGGAATATTCCATAAAAGCAGAAAGTGTCGGCCCTAATTAGCCTGTGTGGACTTCACAGGCTAATCTGGGTTTACACTTTAAGCACATGCATTATGCCCAGTTATCTCAGAACAAGGCTCATATAGTCCAATATAACACGCTTGTACAAAGTTGTAACCAAGTCCAGTCACACACTTTTGTCCAATACTCCTGTAAAAACTTTTATTTGATTCCAGGCCTTTTCCTGGACATTTTGGAAAAAAATGCAATTATGGGATTTGGATTTTTCGCGCGAAAGTCCACTGTTTTAGGAAAAATTAATTTATTATAACTTTATAATATTTCAAATTTGAAAAACAAAATTAATTTATTATAACTTTATAATATTTCAAATTTGAAAAACAAAATCATATAAATTATAGTTTTAATTTTTGTTAGATGTAATTTGAATAAAATTGAGATACAATAATCATTAGACACTACTTTCTAAAGAAAAATAAAGAAAAGAAAATTCCAATTTAAAAAGTTATTTTTTTTTCATATTGGGATATGTTTTGTACAATTTTGGTTTGGGGATGAGTCCGTTTACTGGACCCGTAGATAGGCCATGAAGAATACCTTGATTCCTATTTTGACACATTGAGTCGCGATTCTTAAATGATCCTGATTTTATTAGTGATGACCATGCAAACCAGTTAATACTAGAGTCTTGCTTTGCAAAAGAATGTTTTCCGGCTTTTCACCATGTAATTTAAATTCATGTGAATATTTTAGTACCCTGTATGAGAAAAGATATGCTGAACATTAGAGAACAGAAATTGTATTCTTAATTATTTGATTATAATTGTCGCAAACTTGAAACTTATTATCTTAAACACTATGAATATTTCAAAAGATCATGAAAATTCCAGTAAGTATCTATAAAGTCACCAAAACAAATAACAATGTGTGACAATATATACAGGCACTTGTAAACCAACAATTACATTTTAAACCAGTATGAAAAATGGGAAAGCAGTTGTTATTTTTGCATTATAACATATTTAATAGATCTTTTTTTCCTCTCATGTATCCCCTTGAAAATCACAGAAAACTGGAAGTCATACAATTGAGTCTCATTTTTTTTAAATGGTCTTAATGCAAGTGCGTAAAGTGTCATCCCTGATTAGCCTGTGCAGTCCGAACTTCATAGGTTAATCTGGGGTGAAACTTAACAGACATGTATTATGTCTTGTTTTCCTATAACGAGATTCAATGATTCTGCTTTCAGATATGATGACCAGTACACGCTGTCGATGACGTATACAGACACTGCTTCCAAGAAGACGCGTTCAAGTCAGATAACCAAGTCGGTTGCAAGTTTCTTCGATGAAAACGGCGTTCTTTGCATGGACTTGTATCAGCCCGAAGTAAAGATGTTGAAAAACAATGTGTCAGTCAGCAAGAAAGAATAGCCAAGACTAGTTTATAGAATATCCTGTGAGCCTTAATCTGTGAAAATAGGTCGTATTGCATGCGCATAAAGGGTCATCCCAGATTAGCCTGTGCAGTCTGCAAAGATTAATCAGGAACAAGGTTTTACACTTGTATTGTATTTTTCATATAAAGGAATTGTCTTCTTAGCAAAAACCCAGTGTAGGCAGAAAGTGTTGTCCCTGATTAGCCTGTGTGGACTGCACAGTGTAGGCAGAAAGTGTTGTCCCTGATTAGCCTGTGTGGACTGCACAGTCTTATCTGAGGGGACACTTTACGCACATGCATTAAGCCCCGTCTTCACAGAGTGAGACTCATGTATTCTCCATTTTAACGGTCATTCAATTATATTGCCTTTTTTCTTTTCGATCTAGTTTTGTGTCTGTGTTCTGTGTCATCAAAAATTTGGTCCTGTTTATCAGCTATGATTTTGTAAATTCCAATTAAACAGAAAAAGCTGTGTTACTAACATTTGATGTTCTCATTTTTAGGCAGCATTCTGCTAATGATTTTAACATATAGCAAGTCAATATTAATCATGTTCATACCCCCAAAAAGGGATATTCTATGTTTGTTCATAAAAGTTGACAAACGACACACTATTTCACTTATATGCAGTTTTTATTACTTTGTGTTATTTTGGTATATGGATGTGAAACGTTCCCAATGCTTGGAAATTTTTATATTTTATCCCAAATTAAAGTGTGACAATTCCTAAACTTTGAACTAACAAGAAATGTAAAACAACACAAACATGCAGAAAAGATTGACATTGTGTACAGTACCTATTTTAACTGTTCACCAAACAACATAACAGTTTGTATATTGTTATTAACCAGGTTTTCCGAAGGAAAAAACTGGTTATTAGATTGGCGAATGCGGGCGGGCGGGCTGGCTGGCGGGCTGGCGGGCTGGCGGAATAAGCTTGTCCGGGCCATAACTATGTCGTTCATTGTTAGATTTTAAAATCATTTGGCACATTTGTTCACCATCATTGGACGGTGTGTCGCGCGAAATAATTACGTCGATATCTCCAAGGTCAAGGTCACACTTTGAGTTCAAAGGTCAAAAATGGCCATAAATGAGCTTGTCCGAGCCATAACTATGTCGTTCATCGTCAGATTTTAAAATCATTTGGCACATTTGTTCACCATCATTGGACGGTGTGTCGCGCGAAATAATTACGTCGATATCTCCAAGGTCAAGGTCACACTTTGAGTTCAAAGGTCAAAAATGGCCATAAATGAGCTTGTCCTGGCCATAACTATGTCATTCATTGTGAGATTTTAAAATCATTTGGCACATTTGTTCACCATCATGGGACGGTGTGTCCCACGAAAGAATCACGTCAATATCTCCAATGTCAAGGTCGCCACGACTAAAAATAGATTTAAAAAAAAAAAAAAAACTTACAAAGGGGGTTAATTTTTTTTGGTCATTTCAAAAGTTCAGTTCGAGTTTTCTCCCTTTATCAGATTTTTTTTTCACAATGAAAACCTGGTTTTGTGACAATTTTGTCCCTTGTTTATTATATAAAACCATGATAGTGTGTTTTTTAATGCTTATTATACAGTTCAACTTGTTTCACCAATTTATCTACCTTTACCAGTTCCATTCCTCAAGTAGGGACAATTAAACAATGCCATGGACATAAATGGAGGATTTGTAAGTGTATGCATGAATGTGTACTTCATCAAGCAAGACGTTGATGAACATAAAAAATGCTGAATTAGTGGAGTTATTCCATTTTTTATTGTCACTGTGTGTATATCTGTTGTCAACTCTACGCAGATAAATAGTATGATATTTTGTCTGTCTCTTCTTTCAGTACAATATTGTTTTAGCTCAGTTGAATTTTCCAAAGGGATATTAAATAATTATAACTCTCTTATTATACTCCTTTAACACAATCGTGTAAGACTAATTGTATAGTCTGTAAAATGTTGAAAAGAGGTTTTCATAACAACCCAAAAAGCGAAATTCCAAACGAAGCAATAAAACAGAACTGTAACATTTATAACTTGGTGTACGGTATATTTTGTATTAAATGCCAAAAGATGGTATACGTCGGAGAAACAAGCAGATCATTAAAGGAACGTGCCAAAGAACACGAGCTAACGTGCGGCTACGAAGAGATAAACCGATCTCAGAACATTTCAATGGTGCTGGCCACAGAGTGCAGGATATGGGTGTATCAGTGTTAACACAGATAAGAGACAGTTCCCATTATTACAGACTTATTAAAAAACTGGAATTCATAAAGAAGTTTCAAACACAATCGCCAAATGGACTTAATACAAAAAATCAACTTGATGTCCTGCTACGGGAAACTATCTTGTAAAAAATATATGTGAAAAACATTTAATATTAATCATCAACCTAAATGCATGTAAAAATAATAGTACTTTATGCAATGTATCTTATCCATAATGTGTATATGTTATATAGAATAGCAAGTATATATGATTATTTAATCAAATATCATTATAATATTTTACATAGATATGGATTGAAATAATTAAAGTCATTAAATAAGTTTACCCTATTTAATTAATGATAATAAGTTTAGGTCGATTATAATTACATATGATGATGATTGTTTTATTGTAAAATATCAATTTATTAAATATATAAAGCACACGTTTAACATAAGATTAGGACAAAATATGTAAGTGTTTAACGTCAGTTCATTTTTGGCGAATTTTTACATTTTTTGGCGCCATTTGAAATAACGCCATTTATGACGTAATCATGTACAACGTCATTTGACGTTTAAAAACATTTTTCTTTGTTATTTAAATTGTGTAGTCAAAAGATGTAAAAATGTATTTAACATATAATTACAATGTTTTGATAAAGGCATTATGCCGAAACGTCAATTAAAGGAGTATAATCAGAGAGTTAATATTGTTTTAGTGATGATTATGTTTTTTTTCTTGTTTAAGTTGATCAGTTTTTTGTGAAAGTGCCTCACTACTGGTTCTTAAGTGCTAGATATACAGTGAAGAAAATAAATGAAACAATTGCTGTTAGCAGTTTTTTTTTAATGTATCAAAAAAGGAATCAGTGGTATTTATAGAGTTCTTTATTCATTCTTTGTCACTTAATAACAATTACAAAATCATGTCATTTCTTCTGAAAGGCTTCTTATAGAGACTAAGTAAACTTTCTAAATCAGTACAATATTTAATGGGACCTGGGACCATAGCTTTATTTTGTATTTAATGTCTTAACTGTTAAATCAAAGCAGCCCCCCCCCCCCTTCCCCCCAAAAAATAAATAAAGAAGTTTTACAGACACTGGTTAATTTAAATAATGATTATGTACATGTATCTGCAGATTGTTGAATAACATTGTTTTATTGGTTTATAAGTCATGTGTGAACACTGTTACGAGAACATAAAGTGAATAAGTGTATGTCAATCTGTGACCAGGTCCCTTAGATTTGAATACAAAATCATTCTCTAAAAGACAGTAAATATTTAAGTACAGTTTATACATTATTTGTGGTGCTTAATGATATATCATGTGGAACTGATTAATAAAACAGGGAATACACTATAAAGTTCATGCATTATTTGTGTTTCTTTGATGGTTTATCATGTACATTGGTTTCGGATTTGGAACGGTTGTCTAGCTGAATACGTCTGTACAGAGGCATGATAATCAGTCTTATGCATCCGAGCAGACTGGTAAGGAGCTATTTATTAGGCGGAAAGCATCTCTCTTAACCAACTGAGCAGATGTGCGGTCTGATCTAGAGCTATCCTTGCAACATATTGCACAAGACCCATTGCAACTGAGCAGATGTTCAGTATGGTCTAGAGGTATGCTTGCCACATATTGCACAAGACCCATTGCAACTGAGGAGATGTGAGATATGGTCTAGAGGTATGCTTGCCACATATTGCACAAGACCCATTGCAACTGAGATGTGCGGTATGGTCTAGAAGTATGCTTGTCACATATTGCACAAGACCCATTGCAACTGAGATGTGCGGTATGGCCTAGAGGTATGCTTGTCACATATTGCACAAGACCCATTGCAACTGAGCAGATGTGCGGTATGGTCTAGAGGTATGCTTGCCACATATTGCACAAGACCCATTGCAACTGAGCAGATGTGTGACATGGTCTAGAGGTATGCTTGCCACATATTGCACAAGACCCATTGCAACTGAGCAGATGTGCGGTATGGTCTAGAGGTATGCTTGTCACATATTGCACAAGAGCCATTGCAACTGAGCAGATGTGCGATATGCTCTAGAGGTATGCTTGCCACATATTGCACAAGACCCATTGCAACTGAGCAGATGTGCGGCATGGTCTAGAGGTATGCTTGCCACATATTGCACAAGACCCATTGCAACTGAGCAGATGTGCGGTATGGTCTAGAGGTATGCTTGCCACATATTGCACAAGACCCATTGCAACTGAGCAGATGTGCGGTATGGTCTAGAGGTATGCTTGCCACATATTGCACAAGACTATTGCAACTGAGCAGATGTGCGGTATGGTCTAGAGGTATGCTTGTCACATATTGCACAATACCCATTGCAACTGAGCAGATGTGCGGTCTGGTCTAGAGGTATGCTTGCCACATATTGCACAAGACCCATTACAACTGAGCAGATGTTCAGTATGGTCTAGAGGTATGCTTGCCACATATTGCACAAGACCCATTGCAACTGAGCAGATGTGCGGTATGGTCTAGAGGTATGCTTGCCACATATTGCACAAGACCCATTGCAACTGAGCAGATGTGCGGTCTGGTCTAGAGGTATGCTTGCCACATATTGCACAAGACTCATTACAACTGAGCAGATGTTCAGTATGGTCTAGAGGTATGCTTGCCACATATTGCACAAGACCCATTGCAACTGAACAGATGTGCGGTATGGTTTAGAGTTATGCTTGCCACATATTGCACAAGACCCATTGCAACTGAGCAGATGTGCGGTATGGTCTAGAGGTATGCTTGCCACATATTGCACAAGACCCATTACAACTGAGCAGATGTGTGGTCTGATCTAAAGGTATGCTTGCAACATATTACATAAGATCCATTTCAACTGAGCAGATGTGCAGTATGGTCTAGAGGTATGCTTGCCACATATTGCACAAGACCCATTACAACTGAGCAGATGTGTGGTCTGATCTAGAGGTATGCTTGCCACATATTGCACAAGACCCATTACAACTGAGCAGATGTGCGGTATGGTCTAGAGGTATGCTTGCCACATATTGCACAAGACCCATTGCAACTGAGCAGATGTGCGGTATGGTCTAGAGGTATGCTTGTCACATATTGCACAAGACCCATTGCAACTGAGCAGATGTGCGGTATGGTCTAGAGGTATGCTTGTCACATATTGCACAAGACCCATTGCAACTGAGCAGATGTGCGGTATGGTCTAGAGGTATGCTTGCCACATATTGCACAAGACCCATTGCAACTGAGCAGATGTGTGACATGGTCTAGAGGTATGCTTGCCACATATTGCACAAGACCCATGCAACTGAGCAGATGTGCGGTATTGTCTAGAGGTATGCTTGTCACATATTGCACAAGAGCCATTGCAACTGAGCAGATGTGCGATATGCTCTAGAGGTATGCTTGCCACATATTGCACAAGACCCATTGCAACTGAGCAGATGTGCGGCATGGTCTAGAGGTATGCTTGCCACATATTGCACAAGACCCATTGCAACTGAGCAGATGTGCGGTATGGTCTAGAGGTATGCTTGCCACATATTGCACAAGACCCATTGCAACTGAGCAGATGTGCGGTATGGTCTAGAGGTATGCTTGCCACATATTGCACAAGACCCATTGCAACTGAGCAGATGTGCGGTATGGTCTAGAGGTATGCTTGTCACATATTGCACAATACCCATTGCAACTGAGCAGATGTGCGGTCTGGTCTAGAGGTATGCTTGCCACATATTGCACAAGACCCATTACAACTGAGCAGATGTTCAGTATGGTCTAGAGGTATGCTTGCCACATATTGCACAAGACCCATTGCAACTGAGCAGATGTGCGGTATGGTCTAGAGGTATGCTTGCCACATATTGCACAAGACCCATTGCAACTGAGCAGATGTGCGGTCTGGTCTAGAGGTATGCTTGCCACATATTGCACAAGACCCATTACAACTGAGCAGATGTTCAGTATGGTCTAGAGGTATGCTTGCCACATATTGCACAAGACCCATTGCAACTGAACAGATGTGCGGTATGGTTTAGAGTTATGCTTGCCACATATTGCACAAGACCCATTGCAACTGAGCAGATGTGCGGTATGGTCTAGAGGTATGCTTGCCACATATTGCACAAGACCCATTACAACTGAGCAGATGTGTGGTCTGATCTAAAGGTATGCTTGCAACATATTACATAAGATCCATTTCAACTGAGCAGATGTGCAGTATGGTCTAGAGGTATGCTTGCCACATATTGCACAAGACCCATTACAACTGAGCAGATGTGTGGTCTGATCTAGAGGTATGCTTGCCACATAATGCACAAGACCCATTGCAACTAAGCAGATGTGCGGTATGGTCTAGAGGTATGCTTGCCACATATTGTATAAGACCCATTGCAACTGAGCAGATGTGAGATATGGTCTAGAGGTATGCTTGCCACATATTGCACAAGACCCATTACAACTGAGCAGATGTGCGGTATGGTCTAGAGGTATGCTTGCCACATATTGCACAAGACCCATTGCAACTGAGCAGATGTGCGGTAGGGTCTAGAGGTATGCTTGCCACATATTGCACAAGACCCATTACACCTGAGCAGATGTGCAGTATGACCTAGAGGTATCCTTGCCACATATTGCACAAGACCCATTGCAACGAGCAGATGTGCGGTATGGTCTAGAGGTATGCTTACCACATATTGCACAAGAGCCATTGCAACTGAGCAGATGTGCGGTTGGGTCTAGAGGTATGCTTGCCACATATTGCACACTACCCATTGCAACTGAGCAGATGTGCGGTATGGTCTAGAGGTATGCTTGCCACATATTGTATTAGACCCATTGCAACTGAGCAGATGTGCGGTCTGATCTAAAGCTATGCTTGCCACATATTGCAGAAGACCGATTGCAACTGAGCAGATGTGCGGTATGTTCTAGAGGTATGCTTGCCACATATTGCACAAGACCCATTGCAACTGAGCAGATGTGCGGTATGGTCTAGAGGTATGCTTGCCACATATTGCACAAGACCCATTGCAACTGAACAGATGTGCGGTATGGTCTAGAGGTATGCTTGCCACATATTGCACAAGACCGATTGCAACTGAGCAGATGTGCGGTATGGTCTAGAGGTATGCTTGCAACATATTGCACAATACCCATTGCAACTGAGCAGATGTGCGGTATGGTCTAGAGGTATGCTTACCACATATTGCACAAGACCGATTGCAACTGAGCAGATGTGTGGCATGGTCTAGAGGTATGCTTGCCACATATTGCACAAGCTCATTGCAACTGAGCAGATGTGCGGTATGGTCTAGAGGTATGCTTGCCACATATTGTATAAGACCCATTGCAACTGAGCAGATGTGAGGTATGGTCTAGAGGTATGCTTGCCACATATTGTATAAGACCCATTGCAACTGAGCAGATGTGCGGTATGGTCTAGAGGTATGCTTGCCACATATTGCACAAGCTCATTGCAACTGAACAGATGTGCGGTATGGTCTAGAGCTATGCTTGCCACATATTGCACAATACTCATTGCAACTGAGCCGGTAGGTATGCAACTGCCTTACATTTTAAGGGGAAAACGCTTCACTTAAGGATTTGTCTAAGGTTAATTTCTTTGTGAATAAGACCTTAGTTTGTTTCTTAACTTTGAGGGAAATTCCACTTAAAACTTTGCTTATTTTATACAACTAAGGTAAAATTCCACCTAAGGAGCTTTATGAATACCTGCCCAGATCTTTCTTGCTTATAAATAATAATCCCCGTCGAAAGGGGTTGTTGTCGTCCGATTTTCTGCATTCGGCGAAATTTCTTGCCTGCTTGAAAACACAATGGCTGTGATGGAATGTAAAGAATTTTAACTTAAGGGATAATACGATACTCTTGTTTACTAAGTAACATACTCTTTCTTATTTACGTAATAGTTTCCCTTCAAATATATTTATCAGCGTCTCAAAGTTGCAAAACTATAAAGCAAATACAAATGATAAAAATGCTGATAGCGTAGAAAGACTTGCATGAATCAATACTGAACAATAAAACTAAATGAAGGGGGTTAGAATAGACTGTCATTTTACAATCGTCGTTTTTTAATCGCCCATAATGATAAACTCACATTTAAAGGTAATTGCAATACTACAACTGCCAGCTACTGACCCTCCGGGTCGCTTAACGTATGTACTCATAAAAGCTCAAAGCATTCAAGAAAGAAATACGTTTTTATATATACGTTGGTATAAGGTCTCGTCTTCAAGCAGCTCAGCTAGGACATGTACATTGTTGGAGAGAGTGACCTTGAACACTTGCGTCCAGGTGTCTTTCATCAAAGCGGAGTGGTAACGCTGGTTTTGGCTGGAACCCATGTCTAATTATTTTTTAAAGTTTAAGCTTTAGTTTTCATCGGGCGACAAAGAGATGAGTGTTCGAAATAACGTCTTCTCCTCGCTCGACATTTTCATCCTGAAGAAAGAAACTTCTACACGATGCACAGGTGGTCGATCTGGTTTTCTGTTGACAGGTCTGCTGAGACCCATGTTGCCTTGTGTATTCTTCTGTGGTGGAAACGAGGTTACTTGTTGCGCACATGTCAGCGAATCTCTCAACGATGTTGTTCATCTCTACTAGCCCTTGGTGCCCAATGATCTCATATCCTCGGTTTCCACCGATCTTGACGTAAAAGTCACCCATTATGATTATAATATTCTTTTTTGGTCTCCTGAAAACCCCACGTTCAGGAGTATAGATGCGTCTTATTGGATAAACACTTGTAACTACTTTCCAAGCATAGTGCTTTTTCCAGATAACTAATACACAAAAACCCACACTTGATACTCTTTCTTTTCTATACGTGAAAGCCTCAGTCATTTCAGCTCTTTTCTTAGTCGGTATTACAAGAAAATACATGAATACATTAGTTTGTTTAATTATTCCAAAATAACCTCCACTAGATTGAATTCTTTGTCGACAGATAAACATTTGCATGTATTGTATTACTTTTCTAAATGACGTTGATCTCAGAGTCACAAATACGACACGAAAATCAAGCAAAACTCATGACATAACATGAATATTGTGCAGATAAATGTAAAATTGCACTGCATAAAACATACACGTGTGCAACAATGCCCTGTATACATGGATCAGAATTTTTCAATTTTGATATTTACTGATTTATACTGGCTTTCTTGTACTTCAGAATATATAACATACCGTGTAAATCGCTTTGACGTTGATTTTGTAATCAACACTTCTGAGATTAATCTACTTTAATCTAACCTTATGATTACTGTTTCCGACAGGTTGAGATTTATTAGGAGACGGGTGGTAACACAACTCAGGATTTCTTGCTCATTATCAGTTTGAGCAAAAGTTTAATGGTTTATTTTCTCAGATTTGCTGAGTTTAGCATGAACTTAACCAGGAGTTTAGATTTGAGTACTAAGATTGATCGCAAGCCCCGATTATACATTTGTCGTGATCGTAATGTTGGGACAATTCTGTTTACTGGGGACTGTCTTTGGGAAGTTTCGACATTACAATACGTACGCACGTAGTACATAAGCGAATCGTGTGCATGTGCATTTACCTTAAAGAGAGAATAATTTTGAGGCCAGTTCTTTTCATTAGCTGATTATAACCAATTCATGACAGTGAGCGTGACAGATGTATAGATTTATATAAATCACTATTTTTTTATCTTCCAACGTGTTCCACGCCGGGTATGCGAATACTTCGTTTACGGATGGCACTTCACTTACAGAGAACAACAAACGCCACGCGCGAGAGGTGAGTTCTTCAGCTTTTTTGTATTTATGTTCTGTTTATTTGGTTTTTAGACACAGAATATTGTTTGGGTGATTAATGGAATAGCACTTCGTATTGCGAAGAAAGAAATTCGCGGAAAAACGGTGAATTATTTAAAAAAAACGATAAAATTTCATCGATAATCAGCATGAATTGAATGATCAGTACATATTTAAACAAAATAAACATACTTGGAAATAAATCAAGAACGTGCTTACTATTCGAAATAAAAGCTCAATATATCCAGTAATGTTACAACATGTTACATTTTAGTTTACTAATGTATTTGAGAAAATTCAAATGTTTTAAGAGTCGCATGCACATTTTTCATCTGCACTTCGTTTACCGATCATCTAAAAAACAATGGCACTTCGTTTCCTGACATCTAGACACTTTTTTCCAGATATAACACACTCGTATTTTTTTAATCAAAAATGCAGAATTCGCTGTGGAATACTGTTAAAGTAAGCAGGCAATAAATAAAAATGTATGTACTTAGTACGCAAATAAAAAACGAATAACCGAAGCATGTTCTTATCCCTTTGAAATATGATTATGATTTGGTATAAATGTGAAAGATAAATGTTAAACAAATTGGATATGTCTAATGAGTAAAATCTATATGACCATATATTTTAAATTACGTTCTAAGCATTTGATCTAAAGCATTTATCTTTATGTCCAAATGAAGGTACTAAGGCTATTTTCTTTTATATTAGATAGCATGTCATGAATAATCACTCTGCTTAAACTGCCTCTCAGAGATTAATATCAGCAGCGATGCAGGTTCGAAATTATATTGGAACTTTTTGGCTCAATGCCAATAAACGAAAATAGCAATAAAAGAACGGGCGGGGTTGATTTAATCACACGATAGTGGTGTAAAAATTATGCATATCCGTCTTTTTTTTAATATAAACACAACACATGCTGCATATGAAGTTCTATCCAATATAGCACCCTAAACTTCGTTTGTGTGGGTATACTAAGTACTGACTCCATAATATGACATTTAAACATTTTATGTACGCATTCCTTTTTTTTTCCAGAATCAGTTGATTTTACGATTTAATTTTAACCGTGATTCTTAAAACTCAACCAATACAGTGATTTAGGGTCAGGTGAATCGCACTTCGAGCAAACGTTAGCGTTGCGTAAAGGGAAGTGCTCCCTATAAGCAGGGCTCAAAATACAGGGAGTTTTACCATTCTCTTTTTAATTTTGTTGCTACGCATAAGTATCGTCTTGATGATGCGATTCAAATAAGCACAACCGACATAGGATTTTATGAAGAACAAATGTGTATTTGCGTCATAAAGACCCCTTCACTACCGTTATCTAGAGCCCTGCTATAAGTAAAATTAAACACGATTGTGTTGATTCGCATTATCCGTACACATTTATTTAATAATAAATATTATCTTATTTGAAAATTGCAATTATAATAAACATAGTATAAATTAATAGTCATGTGATTTTTGAAAAATATATTTTAAAAATGTTTCGTATGAATAGCCATAATATAAATAAATGCATTTGAGGTAGAAGATAAAACTCAGTTATTAGAGTGCCCGCTTTGTTGAAAGTCTCCGTAATCTGAAGTGCCCTTTATCGGTAAACAAAGTGGCTGCAACTTTATGTATGCCACCTATTACAAAATGTACTATCTTTGTTTATATTTCATTGAATGCTATCAAAATTTCAGTATTTGAAGCACAGTGATTACTCTACATGCTGGAATAGCAAACAATTTCTTGCAATAATTCTAAGTAGTTTTATTTTGTTAAAATGTTTACTGTTCATCCAGTTTATGCTGTTTTCCGATCAAATTTTCTATTTTTTGGGCAAAACTGTTCCATTCTTCCGTGAAATTGTGTATTCCCAATACAAAAGGATACACCATTTATCAACTCGACCATGTGTCTTGTCTTAAAAACTAATCTTTAGGATATAACTTTAAATAAAACAGAGGAACTTACCTCTAGCGCGTGGCGTTTGTTGTTCTCTGTTAGTGAAGTGCCATCCGTAAACGAAGTATTCGCATACCCGGCGTGGTGTTCATTCATATATAATTGAAATTCCATAACCTCAATTTTGGAAGTCGTGGGTCTGTCAAGGCTGCAATTTAATTCAAGCCTTCACCGTCCTCAAGAAGATCTATGCGACAAATTAGATGGTCTGGTCCAGTAACATTGATCGAGTGCGGCTCTTCGGACGAAATCCTCATCCCGTTTACGTGCGTGTACGGGGCTGCACTGCTACCTTGATATAATAACTGATAGCTGTATTAATCTCCCGAAAGTCAACGATATATTTTTTACCCAACTAACGTAGAGCCGATATATAACGAACGAGAACACGCTCGGCTGACAGCCCAAAAGTCATGGTATACTCGGTTGTTATCTAACCGCAGACGTTTTATTACATACTAAAGTAAATCATTTTACGAAGGTTCCGGAGATAGTCGATGTATCACGATTGGTATTTCCCTAACGACGTTTAGCGACACAGAGATAAACTTTAGGGCGTAGAAGGAAGTAGGACAGTAATAGTGTTTTATTGTTTTATTTGGATATCAGTTGGTGTTCATATATATATAATGTGGCAACGTAATAAAGCAAGAAAATATAATTGTCTATAATTTCATTTTTTATGTAAAAGATATTGAAAGTATATATTAAACGTACAGACAGTGTTTTTCAAATCGAAAGTGGAAACAGGTTCAAACACAATTTCACAATGGCTTCTAAAAGACTTGTGGATTCAAACAGAGACAATGCAGGCGACTTTATTGGAGAAAGTGCTGTGACACAATCATGCGAGCCCTGTATGAAAACCAACATATCAAAAACTGCTACGGTTTTCTGCAAGGATTGTGACGAATACCTGTGCGATACGTGCAAAAATCCGCACATCGTCTATAAACCAGGTCAGCACAACATTGTCAATGTACAAGACAATACATCTGCGCCCGTTATAATCGACATGAAAGGAATGGAGAAGTGCCATGAGCATGCACGAGAAATAGAGTTTTTCTGCCAGGATCATTCTAAGCTTTGCTGCCTTTCATGTGTTCTCATTCACCGGAAATGTGACCAATTGGATGAAATAGTCAAAGTATCCAGACAATCACGACCCAACCTGCAACCATTA
The DNA here is from genome assembly GCF_020536995.1 of Dreissena polymorpha. Taxonomy (NCBI): domain Eukaryota; kingdom Metazoa; phylum Mollusca; class Bivalvia; order Myida; family Dreissenidae; genus Dreissena; species Dreissena polymorpha. The sequence goes on along the minus strand of NC_068356.1, from coordinate 102,106,354 downwards.
AAACAATCATTGATAAAATTGCAATCCGAGGCTGACGATATTATCGCAGAGTGTAAGCAGTCTGAGACTGGTTTAAATGAGTCCATTGCAAAGATTTCTTCAGAGGTGGATACAATGAAAGATCGTATCATAAAACTGTTTGAAGAAGCAAAGCAGAAATTAATAAGTGTGGCAAAACAATTTAAAACTGCAGAAGTCAAACGGATTGAGAATAAACGTGACGCCTCGTTCAAAGTTAAGGATGAACTAAATAAGTTATATTCGATGTGTTGTGTCGTTTTAGACCGCGGAACACCCAGTCAGCAGTATATTTATTCAGAACAAATGAAGGAGAAACGGAAAACTATCGAATCAACTATAGATGGCCAAAGAAAGATTAAATGTTCATCAACAATGACAGTGTCTTTTCCAAAACAACTTACTTCACTCCTTGAGATGGGAAGCAATTCAATAAAACTGAATTATGATGGAAACAAGACAGGTATTTTATTGAACAGTTAGTTTACATTCGGTCTAATTAGTGTGAGCGTTAGCTCACAATAAAGTAGAGAGGCAGTTTTGCAAATCAGTCTGCTTTAACTACGCTAGGGACGACAACTGCAGCTAGTAACAATAACCACTGCCTGTTTATACTTAACCACTGGAACACTGTAGCAGACAGCATGTATAAGGTTTAAGAGCTTGTTCAACAATATTGGCCAGTCTAGTGTTTATAACAACTTGTGCGACGACATTTTCCAGTTTATCATTGAAATCTGTACATATTGGCTGCTTTCAGAGAAAACGGGGCTTAATGCTGCATTAAAAGTCTGTCACGTTGGAAAATTGTTGCTCAATAATTTAAAGAACATAGGCACAGTATTAGATACACATTACACAACATGTGCATGATTATAGGCTTGTTATTTTTTAGCAAGGAAACAAAATTTTAAAGATGGTTGCTAGTGCAGCAACCAATTGTGAAAAAAAGAGACATAATGTTGTTATTTTGTCAAAGCTATCTCTATAACATAAATATGAGGATAAACAGTGCACACACATCTCGACCTGTGCTTTAAAACACACTCTGTATAAATTTGAATGGGTTGTGTTCATTTCAAACTTGCGATATAAAAAACTATAACATAATTTTGAAAACTGAAGTGCGTCTAAGATTATGCAATAGCGAACAACTTCAGTGCCTTCAGCCTTCAGTGCCTTTTAATAACGGTATTTGTCTATGCAGTCCAGATAATACGGAGCGGTATGAAGTTTAAAAGTGTTATTCCGACTTAACTAATTGGATACTGGAACAATCGAACAGTTAATAAAAAATAAAATCATTTAATGTAGTATTTATGTGAATGTTTCAGAGTTGCGCGGTTCAGTACGATAAAAATAAACATAAGTAACTAGCAGTATTTGAGATCATAACACTTACTAATATCCCTATTAAATGGATATATGAGAATTTAAAATATTTCATTTATCATATATTTAGTAAATTTCAAACTTTGTAAAATTAAAACGGAATGAACAAAGAAACACACAATTTTTGTAAGCCATACCACGCGAACGCGAACGGAAGCTGCGCGACCAAAAAATATATAACTAGGGAACATGAACTGAATTTGATCATGATGGTGCTGCTGCTGATGATGACGATGAGATTTATATACTTTTAAGCATACCTACCTGTTTTGGGCTATTTTAGTGAAGTGAACACAAAGAACATATTTGTTTTCCAATATCAAAGAAAACAATAATGAAGTTTCATATGTTCACAGCATACATATTATTTACTACCACAAGAATATAATTTGCAACTACTTTATTACATTTTTTCATGTAAGCAACCTATGATTCTTTAAAAACTTGTGTACGGTTCTGAGTTTCTTATCTCAACATAGTTGATATAATGATTTCTTAATTCGTACTCATACGGTATATGTATTGCAACGCTTTGTTGTTGTTGATAATGATGGTGATGATGATGGCGGCGGTGACAAGGACGACGATGATGATGATGATGATGATGATGAAGGCAACGACGACGAGGACGACGATGGTGATGATGATGATGATGATGATGATGATGATGATAATGAGAATTATATACTTTTAAGTAAACACATCAATTTTAAAATAAACCTTACCTTTGCTGCAACCCGGTCATTAAAAACACTTCAAAAATACAAATATAAATAATGTATTATTTTACAACCAGCAAAGTGTCGTTATGGTTATTGATACACGCGAACATAAGCTGCTGCTGCTTCTGCTAATGACGATGATGATGATATTTATATACTATTAAGAAAACACATACATTTTCAAATAAAGCTTACCCTGCTGAGACCCGGTCATGGATTGATTTAAAAAAAAACGTCAAAATTATCAAGAATTTATTATATTCCAACAAGCAAAGTGCCGTTTTGGTATGTAAATCAAAGAATCATCAACAAAGTTATCATGCGTTTTTAACGCTCTCCATCGATTAATTTGTTATATTTTAAAAACAGCACTTAACATATCCACTTATATGCTTGTCCCTGATTGGCCCAGCGTGAAAGAATTTCTTCCAAAAAAGTATATAAACGTATCCCAAACGAATAAGTTTATCTTGACATAATAATTATTTAAGATATATACATATACGAGTTTCATTTGTAAAGCTTTTGCATGGCACTGTACAAATACAAAGATATGTGCAAAAGTTCATGGCACTTTACAAATACAAAGATATGTGAACAAGTTTTTAAATGGACTCATTTTAATAACACATTATGTAATTATATAACAATAATACAAATTAATAATAATACTATTATCATTATTACTTATTAATATCTTTATTGTTTGTTATTATTATTTCAGTTGAAACCAGTCCCATCAGCTTATCATCCCAGTCAAGGCCACTTATCCTGAAGCTGCTCGTATCCGTGGATGTACCAAAGACTGGAGATGATAAGGAGGAGCATCTACTCAGTGGACTGGACTTCCTGCCTGACGGGAGACTGGTAGCCGTGGATAACAAGAACATGAAATGTATTATACTGAATGAGCGACTACAGAGACTTGGAACACCGTACAAGTTCAAGGATTACCCACATTGCGTAGTATGTGTGTCACATGATACACTGTGTGTAACGGGTGGTTATTGTGATAAATTAGTATGTCTCCTGTCTGTGAGTGCAGACAATACCATCACACTGACCAGGGAGATCAAAACATCATCCAAGTTCGACTCTATATGCTGCATGTCTCCATCTAACATGGTCGTGAGTACGTACGATGATCCTCGTCCACTTAGAATGATATCAGTGGGCGGGGTAGAGTCAGACTTTGATTACTCCCTGACGTTTCCTATGAAGAAGTACAAATTAGATGAGAGTAAGTGCACGTATGTCCAGTCTAAGAACACGTTAGTACTGACTGACAGGTCCGCTCACACTGTGTTCTTGTACGACACCCTGAATCGCACGTCTAGAGCAGTCACTAATGAGAACATACAGGAACCTCTTGGTGCCTGTCCAGGGCCAGGTGACACAGTGCTGGTGTGCAGTAAGGATAAGCTCTCCATCGTGCACCTGACCATTGACGGTAAAATACTCGGTACATACCCATTGGCTATGAAGAACCCGTACAGCATATGCATGTCTAAGGATGGTACCAAGCTGGCTGTGTCCAACTCGGCTACAGGCGCCATGAAACTTCAGTTGTATACGATATCACAGGCAATGAGTTAGCTGACTAGTAAGATGTAAATGTTATCTGTGTGATCAGGCTTTCTACACAATTATTAAATATTGACTTTCGTGTATTGTTTGTGTTAAACAACTCGGAATACTATTCCGATTTATTAAAATTAAATAGAGATGTTATAAGGCTTTATCGTTGAAGAATTTCAAAAGATTTCGAACTACCTATGTATTTTGCATGTATTATAATGCAAAATGTGTCTTTATACTTACCTTCAAGAACTATTTTATTGTATATTTGAAGACATTTAAATATATTGTATATGTAATTATATTTAAATTCGCATTTCATACAACGTAACCAGTGTGTACGGTAGTTAGGCGCGTTAAATATTTCTAAATGTATGATAATTTTTGAAAATAATAACTATAATTGAACACTGCTATGCATATGTTTTCTTAATGCCATAAACAATTTGCGTTCATTCAAAATAATGCTTGTTTTTGTTAAGCCTACATACGCAACAAGATTTATTATTGAGTCGCGTTCCGAGAAAACTGGGCTTAATGCATGTGCGTAAAGTGTCGTCCCAGATTGGCCTGTGCAGTCCGCACAGGCTTATCAGGGACGACACATTCCGCCTAATCTTGATATCGGTAAGAAGGGACTTCCTTGCAACTAAAAATTCCATAAAAGCGGAAAGTGTCGTCCCTGATTAGTCTGTACGGACTGTACATGCATTAAGCCCAGTTTTCTCAGAACAAGGCTCAATTATCAACAAAATCGACTAGAACTCGATTTCCCAGCGTGTCACGTCTGCTTGTCAATAGTCTAAGATGCCTTGTATCGTTCCAATGTAGAGGATTGTTTGTTTTCAAATAAATTAGCAAAACGATTATATCAAATGAATTATATAATATTTTCTTAATCTTAGCTTTGTTATATTTATATTTTAAAATAAACAAATAGTTTCATTTTGTAATATTTTTTGTTTTCGCGATTTTCAGGGGCCGAGAGAGAACTCGCTTTAATTTAAAACCGTCTGTAGCGCCACATATGTCGCAGGCTACGGGATTTGTCGCAACGTTGACGATAAATGTCGCAAGAAACGATTAATGTCGCAAATCCTACTGACGATATATGTCGCAACATTAACGATAAATGTCGCAAAAATTTCAACTGCCGATATATGTCGCAACATTAACGATAAATGTCGCACACCTTTGTAAGTCATGTTAAATACGAAAACTTGAAGTAAAATGACTAAAACTTTCAGGTTAGATTTAGATTACCCGACGAGGTTCTTTGAGCCGACTTCCACCAGAATGGTCAGTTTTTAGTTAGTATTGTCCGAAATGGTCAATTGTGGTCAGTATTTTCCATAATTGTCAGTTGCGGTCAGTATTGTCCGAAATGGTCAGTTGTGGTCAATATTGACCCAATCAATTCTTATAATTCTTGGCTCGAGTAGCCAGTTGTTGATTTCCCTGTGCTAAATGGACTGCTGTTATCAAGATTGGCCAAATGTTGTAAGATGTGATAAAATTGTAACATTATTACAGCAACGCAAATTACGATAAAATTGTATTGAATATTGTATGTTAGTTACATTGTAGCGCCGTTAAATGTCGCATCGCCGTTATATGTCGCAGGCTACGAGATTTGTCGCAACGTTGACGATAAATGTCGCAAGGAACGATAAATGTCGCAAATCCTACTGAAGATATATGTCAAAACTTTAACGATAAATGTCGCAAAAATTTCAACTGCCGATATATGTCGCAACATTAACGATAAATGTCGCACACCTGTGTAAATCATGTTAAAAATGAAAACTTGAAGTAAAATGACTAAAACTTTCAGGTTAGATTTTGATTACCCGACGAGGTTCTTTGAGACGACTTCCACCAAAATGGTCAGTTTTTAGTTAGTATTGTCTGAAATCGTAGATTGTGCTCAGTATTTTCCATAATTGTCAGTTGCGGTCAGTATTGTACGAAATGGTCAGTTGTGGTCAATATTGACCCAATCAAGTCTTATTATTCTTGGCTCGAGTAGCCAGTTCTTGATTTCTCTGTGCTAAATGGACTGCTGTTATCAAGATTGGCCAAATGTTGTAAGATGTGATAAAACTGTAACGGGTTCTTCTGAACTACAGTGTATACGTTTTTTTATAATGCAGAACTGTTTGATAGAATTAAGAACATGAGCATGTTCATTCATATCTTTGTCGTGTTCGAAACTTGGTCACACCAGGTCAAAACCTAGGTCACTTGGTCAAAATAAAGAAAATATTGTTAACACTAGAATTCACATTTATCGTTCAATCTTCTTGAAACATGGTCACAGCGAATGTCTTAATGATATATCAGCATTCTTTTAAAATGGTTCAGGTTCGTTGAATAAGATGGCCGCCAGGGGGCATATTTGCTCACATGGCTATAGTAAAACCTTATTTACACTCTAGAAGTCACATTTATACTTAAATCTTCATGAAACTTAGTCCGAACATTTGTTGTTATGATACATCGGCTTAATTCGAAAATTGTTACGGTCCGTTGAAAAACATGGCCACTAGGAAGCGGGGCAGTTTACCGTGTATAGCTATAGCAAAGCCTTGTTAACACTATCGTTTATAAAGAAATATTGATGCACTGATGTTGTCTATTGGCACTTATATCTGACAATGAAGAAAATACACAAAACACTAGTTGTAATGCACCACATGCTGAAGTGTACAAATGCATAATTTCAACATTGCGCTAGGCTATCAACAACAGTATATTCTGATAGGAAGACATTCATGTTCCGGGTATAATAGATATAAAATAGATAATAAATATAAAAGTCCTCAAAATGTTTTAATCCAGTAGATTTCTCTTGAAGCATCATAACTTTTGTAAAGTGTATTTGCTGTTTTTTGCTTATGTCTTACATCTGCCCCCCCCCCTCCATCAAATTGGGCACATGTCCGGTAGGAAGTTATTTTATCAGATATTTAGCATCAATAAAATATTTTACTTCCTGCGTGTGGCAACTTCTGACCCCTGTCAAGATATAAAATATAACACTAGATCATAATGACTTCTTTATTAACATTAAACTTTATTTCATGACATAGCATGAACATAATTTGTATTTGGCTTAAAATAGCACAAAGCATTCTTAAAGCATTCGGAAAGTCTATAACAATTCATAAAATTGGTATTAAAAGGAGGTGGTAGAATCTGATAAGAGTTAATATTTGAGATGTAGATATACAACTATATCATATCTAAGATACATTAGTACAAACTATTTTACGAACATGTATCTCGTTAAATTGTCTGCTTGTGTTGTAGTATTCTCATAGCTTTGAGATTCACACGATATCGATTCCACTTAACTGTTCGCTTTTCGTTTTGACTGATCCATTGTTAATGTTTAGAAGAAAATATGATTCAGTAGCGTCATGAATGCCACGGCATTTTTTTCACAAAATGGCTGCTACTCAAAAAGAGCCCTTGCAGAAATGCTTTTCTTTGCTCGCTTTTTGGGTGGAGATACTTTATACGATGGTGAACGTTTTGGTGACTTAATGGGCGTTAGCACAGGTGTAATTTGTTGCAGACAAACGCCAGTGTGACATGTAGTTGAATGAATGCATTTTGGTAACTAATCGTATAGTTTGCGATGTCTTCAAGCGCTTTCTCTTCAAGCGATGAAGCGATAGACTTGACTTTTGGCGCATTCTGAAATAACAAATCAGCTATATATAACATTTATATAACATACATCTAATTATACCAATTTATTTTATGAGATCAACATTTTATCTTCAGAAAAATAATTATATATCGATTACCACATATATGTAATTCAGACTAACATTTAAATTTAATATTATATACTACATATATTATTGAAGCTTGGCAAAATCACCGCAAGCTCAGAGCTGCCAATGTTTCGAGCCGAGCATTAATATTTTTAATAAGTTCTCATGCGCCAAGTATGTAAAAAGAAATGTCACATGCGCCAAGTATGTAAATAGAAATGTTAAGTTTAGTTAAGTTTAACTGCAAACTACAATAGGTATATTTAAACATAAATATGTGAAAAGCCAAGGATCTTTCGTCCAAATGACATACCTCCTATTATATTATTTTCATGCTTATATATATATAAATAACAACCTTTTTGGAGCGTGACTTGTATTTAATTGAATTAATTTAATTTAATAAAATTAAACACTATGTAAACATGTAAAAAAAAACACAGGAATTAGTTTTTGCATTACAACATATTTAATAGATCTTTTTTTCATCTCATGTATCCCCTTGAAAATCACATAAGGAAACTGGAAGTCATACAATTGAGTCTCATTAACAAAAATGGTCTTAATGCATGTGCGTAAAGTGTCATCCCTGATTAGCCTGTGCAGTCCGAACTTCATGGGTTAATCTGGGGTGAAACTTAACAGACATGTATTATGTCTTGTTTTCCTATAACGAGATTCAATGATTCTGCTTTCAGATATGATGACCAGTACACGCTGTCGATGACGTATACAGACGCTGCTTCCAAGAAGACGCGTACAAGTCAGATAACCAAGTCGGTTGCAAGTTTCTTCGATGAAAACGGCGTTCTTTGCATGGACTTGTATCAGCCCGAAGTAAAGATGTTGAAAAACAATGTGTCAGTCAGCAAGAAAGAATAGTCAAGACTAGTTTATAGAATATCCTGTGAGCCTTAATCTGTGAGAATAGGGCGTATTGCATGCGCATAAAGAGTCGTGCCAAATTAGCCTGTGCAGTCTTCAACGGCTAATCAGGAACGACATTTTGCGCTTATAGTGTATTTTTCATATAAAATATCTTCTTAACGACACCCAGTGTAGGTGGAAAGTGTCGTCCATGATTAGCCTGTGTGAATTGCACGGGCTCATCTGAGAGGACACTTTACGCACATGCATTTAGCCCCGTTTTCACAGAGTGAGACTCGTATTCTTTTTTTTTCACAGTCATTCAATCATATTGCATTTTTTCTTTTCAATCTAGTTTTGTTTATATAATGTATCATCAAAATTGGGCTCTGTGTATCAGATATGAATGTGTAAATTGCAATTAGACAAAAAAAGCTGTGTGAATTACATTCAATGTTCTCATTTTTTAAGGCAGCATTCCGCTGATGATGTTATCATTTACATGTAGCGAGTAAATATTAATCATGTTCATACCATAAAAATGGGATATTCTGTGTTTGTTCATACAAGTTTACAATGAAACTTCACTTAAATGCAGTGTTTATTCCTTTGCGTTATTTAAGTATGGATGTGAAACGTTCCTTATGCCTTGACATTGTTTTTACTTTATCCCAACTTAAAGTTTGACAATTCCTAAACTTTGAACAAAAAATGTAAAACACCACAAACATGCGGAAAAGATTGACATTGTGTACAGTTCCTATTTTAACTTGATGTTCACCAAACAACATAACAGTTTGTATATTTTTAATTATTTATTATATAATAATTAAATAAATCAGGGATCTTGCGTGTGGGCGATTTCTTCGCCTAATTAATCTTCATTTCGCACATTCATTTCAAGAAGGCGAAGATACTTCTCCTCCTTTTAATGATTACCTTTGTGCCAAACATTGACCGATTAAAATTAATTTGATGTGGAGAATTGGACACAGGAGAATTCTCACCCATAAGTTGCCCCATTTACAGGTCATGCAAAGTTGAACATTCAAAAGAACAGTCAGGAGCTATAACACTTCTTGAAATTGTTGATAGATGATGCCTTGATTAATTGCCTTCTGCTGGCTACCAATAACTATGATTCAGAAATGTTTAATGGCCCATTAAAACAATACTTAATAATGATCAAATGGGAAGATGTAACCTAGCACTGGCAATAAATATGGGGCTTATTTACAGGTCAGATTTGGAATATCTGCTGTAAAATGAGATTTTAAATGAATTTTTAATTTAAAACAAATATTTGGAACAAAATATGAATTTGATTTAATGTTGAATTGATTAAAATTAACAAGGAAGTAAAAAGATTCTGAACATTACTGGCTTGTTACAATTGAAGTTTATTTGATACACGTGTTCAGGAAAAAAGTAATTAAAAGTACAATCATAATCAACAATCAATGAGAAATAAGGAAAATGTTGGTTTTATACACTTAAAATGTCTTATTGTATAAAACAAGTGAAGAGTTGATTAAGCCTGAACAGAAACCACTTATCCGTTAAGTTGCTGCAAAATATACGTAAAACTAAGATTTATGACTCAAATGTACCATTTCTCCCAAAAATGTTACCAATTCTCCCTATTTTGGCTTTAGGGAGAAGTGACTTCTCCATAAATTTTGAGCTTAGCTAGACCCCTGTATATAATAATTATATAAAACCATGATAGTCCGTTTTGATGTTTATTATACAGTTCAACTTGTTTCACCAATTTAACTACCTTTACCAGATCCATTCCTCAAGAAGGGACAAATAAACAATGCGATGGGCATAAATGGAGCATTTTAAGTGTATGCATGAATGTGTACTTCATCAAGCAAGAAGTTGTTGAACACAACATGTTCTGAATTAGTGGAGTTATTCCATTTTTATTGTCACTGTGTGTATCTACGCAGATAAATAGTATGATATTTTGTCTGTCTCTTATTTCAGTACAATATAGTTTTAGTTATGATAATGTTTTTTCTTGTTTAAGTTTATCAGTTTTTGACGATGCTGCGAAGCATCGTCTAAGTTATCATATCATGAAAAAATTCTTCACAATGGCAACCTATGTAAAAGACCGAGCCAGTCCGATTGAGATAGCTCGATTTTTCTAATCGGCATACCTCGCTGATTATCATTGATAAAGGTATAGGAAGCTCAGCTATAAATAGGACAGCATATTCTGGGAAAAGATTTAATAATAACTTAAAAACGTTAATTTTAAATCAGTTATATTCAATCCATTATATGTTTATAGATCAATGAAACAACGATGCATTTTCTGTAATGTATTTGACATTGGTCGTAATTCAGTAAATAAATTGCGAATTAAAACGTGTATAATTAACTTTCAACGCGATCATGAGTGTGAAGAAAACGAATTATTTCGAACCTGCCATTTGTAAACGTTGTAGCGACTATGGTATATATACAGCATAATAGCCGTATCATATCTGTGATACTCGCTCTTTTGCGTGCTTTGTCATTTTGCATATTTAATAAACTTTTTAATCATAAATTACAGAGCCACATCAGTGCACATACTATGTTTGACAATTCATTCGTTTGTTGGATATTGTTTGCTGTTTTAAACACATATTAGGTCATATCGCGGAGATTTAATTAACCTGACCATGTGTTCATGGGCGAACTCACGTATTCAAGTGCTCTAACGACTATGTGCTCATACCCACTTTCGATCGGGAATCATCGTGAACTTATTGCCGTACTTAACGAACAAACATGCCTAAGCTTATTGAATTAGAGATAAAGAACAATAATCAAAAGAGAAAAAGTATATGTTCATGCACATGGGATTGTGAAATCACGTCCGTACACATAGCATCATTAACTTACGAAAGGAAACAACGAAATATAAAGTTTGGTATGCTATACATGTGAAATTAAAGAGCATGGTGTAATTAAAGAGCATGTCAAGTTTTGAATATTTCTTGTTATATTTGATCGAGAATGTAACCCGCCTCCCAGTTTCGCTGAAAGGATCAAGTTCCCCTCGGGTACTACTTCCCCGTACCCCCAATTTTTTTTCGTACCCTACATTTTTCGTACCCAATTTTTTTCGTACCCATTTTTTTGTTCGTACCCAAATTTTTGCTCGTTACCAATATTTTTTTCGTACCCAATGTTTTTCCTACCCTAATTATTTTCGTCACCAAATCTTTTTACGTACTTAATTTTTTTTGGCAAAATTTTTGTACCCAAAATTTTCATACCCATTTTTTCCTACCTATTGCCAAATATCTGCTGTTTATTTGTATATTTTTAAATCTATTTTCTAAATTTCGTATGGCTTTTTACGCATTGTTTATTGATGTTTCAAGAAATGTTGTAAAAAACAAATCTTTTCTACCTTAGTTTGCACAAATCAATTTCATTATCTAAGACTACAAAATTGTGATATTGAAATTCAGAAAAGTTTCAATACGAAGTTTTTACTTTATTAATTTGCTTTTTATTTGTAATTCTTAGCCCAATTTGTTATTTGAGGGTATACCATATTGGCCCTCTTGTATCCAAAGCATACAGATAGTTAAGTAATTTAGCTTTAACTACTTGGTTGATGTTCAATCTTAACAAACAAATGCAAAGTCATCATAGTTTACGCTGACGTAAAAGATACAGAGAACAAGTATTATCAAACCAAGATTCAAGAACCAAGCCTTATATAAATATAAGGGTCCACGCGCCGAATCACAGCTTTTCCAAAGATGACACAGCATAAACATGAAATATCTGTATGATTTATTTGCCATTTTCATCGATAAAACACTGTGTGCGGTCGGGGGTCTTGACAAGCAGATTAGCTGGCTTTTATATTAAGCCTATTTTATCAAACGTGGCATTATCTTGTCATAGCTTGCTTGCATATGTAGTGTTATTTATCAAACTTTATCATGTCAATAGGTTTTTTTTCTGCCAATACTCAACTATTATATACCTTGCATAATAAACTTCTATATGGTCACCAGCACAAATGTCTAGCTATCAGGCAACAATAAAAATGTTTCTCAGGCTGGGTCGCGTTTACTTTTATAAAGCCTGTTTTGATTTTCGATCTCTGGCAGAAATTTTTTTAGTTGTTCGCGGAAAACTAAGGTTAATACTGCGCGTTGAAAATCGGTCTGCTCTTAACTACGCTAAGAACGATAACCGTCGCATCTGCCGTTTGAGGCTATTTATAGATGCTGATAAACAAGTATTGTGGGACGTTGTTTAACCTCGTTCATAGTGCATGCTGCTACATCGGGGTTAAAACATTCTGTTGTTCTCAACAGATAGCGGCGATCATTTGTATTAACGGGTGCTAATAATGCAATCGTAGAAGGTTAAGTTTGTTTACATTCACAGTTCTCAATTAATAAAACGTTGAACATGTAGGCAATCGATTAAATATCCTCGATACACATATTGACGCATGCGCATCTACGTTGTGTGCAAACATTCTTCTTGGGCTGTTCACAATATGAATGGACGTTTCCATATAAGCTATTCATATCCGGGTCACTTATTACATTAGTTTTTAATAAAACAACTTATTCCAAACGCGCACGTTTATTTTACGGATTTTGGCAGTTCAATATAGTTTTGAGACTTTAGATGGATATGCGATGTGGTACAAATAGAAAATATTTATGAAACAATTGCAGCGAAGAAGTTTTAACTCGTCGTAGCGATCCCCAGACCAATTAATTCACATTGAAAATGTATCTGCACTAACACAAATTTGTAAACAAGAGAAAAAATTAGTTAACATAAATGTACTATTATACGTGAGAGAAAACTGAATAGCACAGAGTTTTGCAATGCTTTTTGTAACAAGCGCCCGACATGAAGGGTATAAATCTGGAGTCAAGGCCTTGCTCGAGCTTGATAACGAACATCAATATAATTCATTGTGACAGGTTTATAGTAAACATGAACGATTTGGCTTTCATATTTCCCTGATACTTACATGTGTGCACCAACAGCTTCCTGTGCAGCGGTCCCGCTAGGTGATGCTGGAGTCTGCGGGCGTCCTCCTGTGTGAAAAAAGTAAAAACTTATTTTATACAACTTGTATTTAGTGTTTTCACATTGAACGTTCACCGTATTGCTTACATATCAAGGCAACTGCTTATATCAATTCTGAATTCAATAATCTAAGGATTGTAAAACATACATGATTGAAAAAGCATACAAAGACAGAATGAAGTATACAAATAAAGACCATCTGATATGGAGAACTATTCTTCCTCTTCCTTATGTGCATATGTAATATATAAATAATTAATACTTTTGAGTATAATGGTTCTGTAAAATAATTAACTTATATAATCATAGTTTAATAGCAAACCATGTTTCAGGGATAGCAAACTACGTTAATAACAAGTGAATGAACATTGTTTTAACTATATGATGCTGAAAAAAAGAAGCACTCAAATAAAAGGAAACGTAGCTAACTAACAACGCCTACAGTACCGGTGTAAACACTCTATTAACTTTATTTAAAGGATTCTATTGCCTATATTTCTACCACAGTTGCAAATATAAAGTGCAGTTTCATATAATATATTTGAATCACTTTTGAAGTCCCGTGAAGCTGTTTTTCATTGAAGAAAACTAATTTTTGTACTATGTAAGTGTGCGTAGTCAGGCAACACGCTTTTATGGCAGTATTAAATCGGACAAAATGTGCATATAAACATAGTAAATCCATTCAATTAATTGTTAGATTTTTATTTGTATTTGTTTTTAAATTTTTGGATCTGTTAATGTACATGAATGTACAAAACACATGTTATTAAAGCATGCGACCAAACAATGGAACTCAACTCATATCTTTTGAAAATGTCGATTACGTGTATGTTGACCTAGTGGACATGTTTTATCAGGAGAGTTTTCAACACATTCTTTGAGCTTAAGAGTACAACGTTTTTGACAGCATAATACCTATATCGTATAAATGACACTCAATATAAAACATAGTAATCCTCTTCTAAAGACAACCCATCGCACACGATGCTACTTTCTAGATTAAAACTGGCAATTAATCAGACACGGCCGTCATTTCAATGCTGTGTCATCTGTGTAAAGCTGTGATTGGGCACGTACACCTATATGATAATACAGGACATGGTTTTTAGTGGTTTAAACGTGTTTGCTCTGTACCATTAATTTAGTAACAGGACCATGACCATTCCTATTAATATGCCTGCACAATATGCGTAGGCATTCGAAAGAGTATGAGTGATAGTTTGCAATAGGTCACTATTTTCATACATCAATATTGAATCAAAATTTATGTATTTCGCCGTCCGATTGAGTTAGCTAAATTTTCTCAGTCGGTATACCTCACTGATTAGCATTGGGTCTTTTCGTCACAAACGGCGAAGAAGAGTTGTCATTCGTTCGGGACGGTATCGAGTAAACAGGTAAACACATCTAACGAGAACACGGTGTGTACCTCAGATCGCTGGAATCGTTTCGTGGAATTTTCGCAACGACTATGTTAAATGTAGAGAAAAGTTTTTGCATATATATTTATAATATTCGTTTCGTTTAACATCCTTTTAAGAGTGGGACAAACTTGTTTATGGTATAATACGTTTACGAAACAGAACCTTTGACCGACCTACATATTCTATGAATGTCAATTCAAATGGAAACAAATTAAATAGTTGTTTCATTATTAAGTTGAATAGACCTAAGGCAGAAGACAGTAGGATATGAATATGGGTTTCTATGAAGTTAATGCTTGCACGAACACGTATAATTAAAGTCAGTGTTGACCCTTTACCATGTGCACTGATCATGAAGATTGATATTACATTCTGCCTAAACAACAAGCTAAAATTCTCCCATAAACATTCATTAACATGAAACATATCAATTTCAATAGGCATAGTCATCAAACCATCTAGATTCGTTTACAACCTATTTTAATATGATTAAGATACGAGAAATTATGTCTGAGCAGGCCGTCCTGGTTTTGCTAATCGGCTATGTCTTACGACAATTGTTCTGCTCAAATCAAACTCTTGGTTGTGTCAACACATTATCCGAGTTTAGGCATTCGGTGCACATAGTTTTCCAATGACGTTCGCCTGCAATTTGATGCGGATTTTATTGGCACAATTAGTTGTGTAGTAAAATAAATAGTTAACATTTAAACTCTCTTTATGTAGATGACTGCCATTTAGGTAAGGAGGACATTTAATCGTATTCCCCTCATCACGTACACGCACGGTTTTAGTCCCCAGAAACCTAATATTCACATATATTTTCAGGAACAAATAATTTGTATCCATTTTTATATCAGAAAGCAAGTGACAAATTGTGTATATTTAATTCTTTTTTATAGATATTTACACAAGGTTTTTCCTCGTTCGACCCAAACTCAATTTACCTTTGGATTTGTATTGCATTTTTTACACCTGTCGCACTGCCAACATCTTTGCTGAATCTATCAACAGGAATTACATCTACCAAAGCTTGGTATATCTCAGTCAGAACACCAGGTTGTAATGGGCTCAAGAAAGACCTTTATGATGTTAACATATGATTTAAACTGTATTTTCAAGTGAAAACAGTTTTTCTGTTGAAATATCTTCATCAATTATTAAAACCATGTTAATACTTTTCAAACTTTTGTCATCTTTATATGTTGAACAGTATACAACAGGTACAACATGAATATCAAGTTCCTACTATGGAATGTAGTGCAAGAAAGGAGACGAACTATCAAATATTGGAGTTGGTGTAAAATAAAGTAAATCTTTATTAATGTATGGTGATAATTATGGATTAATTAAAGGGCATACAAACCGTATTGAAACGAAAGATTATTGACCGTCCGTATAGCCATGAAATCGTAAATTATGTAATGGATGAATGAACTGTGTATGAAACAAATATACACGAAACTTGACTTCCGCCGACTATGCGCAGTACGTATGTTAACAACGGAACATGGCTTGATTAAATAATTGTTTAATCGACATCAACTTATTATCATTACCACTATCTCTCGTCTGCTTCAATATTTCTTGATGTGTGATAATGATTTCAATTTTTTTTGTAAATATTTTGATTACGTTGCTCAAATGATACCGTAATTGCTTTAGTCAGCGGGCGCTAATTGTCGTCTGCTTTAATTATTATAAAGAAGCCGATTTTGTTATTTTTCTATAAAGTGTTTTTGTCACTCAAAATACGAATTAAAGTTAAAATCATTCGACACTTTTCAAAGGTATTAACTTGAGTTTTGCAATTTTGCAATTATTCACGTTTTCGCTAATTTCTAAAAACCGTACCTTTCTACGCATGTTGCAAATTAAATGTCCGCCTTCTCGAAATTTTAAATTATGTATCAATGAGTAAAGTAAAGCACTGCAATATCACATTTTAAAACAATATTTCGACCTATATTGATTGCGTATTTGCAAGGTAACGGGTTTTTATTTTCTGCAGTCAGTTTATTTGCATGTGCAAAAGAGGTATCTCGACATGTTTTCGGACAGGCGTATTCGGATACGATACGGTTTGTCGATTTTTATTTACTTCCGGCGTTCTTAATAACATTTTTTGTATAGAATGACGAATATATAAATGGTGTTACGGATGGTCTGGTTGACAATATTTCGTATGGTACATGTACTAACCAGAACTTGCTCCTAGACGGTCTTTAAAAATTGAACAATTTGAAAAGGCAGTTTTTATTTTATTGATAGTACTTTAATAAAAGTATTTATCTTTTTGTTTAAAAGTATATATGTATGTAACTGTATCTGATGTCTGGTTTGTTAAGTCACACCCACAACCTTGATTGTATTCTTTATTGTTAAGCCATGATAATATTTTATAAGAAAATGACACTGATATTATGCTTGCTTGTTTTAAGTATATATTATAAATTAGATCCAAGAGATATACATTTCATAAAACAAATATAAAATGAGATTCATAGTTTTTTTTATTTTTGCCTTCAGTACCATTTTGCGGAAAAGTCCGCGTCTGTTTTGGCTATTATTTTTTTAAGGAAAAAAAGTATGGCTATTATTTCTGAAGGCCAGTGTGTGCACTGGGGTTACAATAACTTTTATTTCTATGACGATTTAATTTATCACACAAAAAATGTTCATTTGTGCAGTCACAATTTCCCAGTCAGTGTGATGAGTATGTTGACATCAAATAATGTCAAATAACGGTTAAGAATGTGATTGTTTGTATTTTTATACATCTACGATTCAATCTGACAGATATCAACATAAAGGTATAGATATATGGAACTACGCATTCAAGTAGCAAGGATAATTACATATCTCGAGGGACAACTTCATATATACCCCCTTAAAAAATGTGGTATATGGAGTATCTTAATGTTTCGTATGAATTGTGTTAATTGTTTCTGAGAAACTATCTTATCTCGATCAATTTAAAGACAAAGCAACTTACAGCAGTTTCAAACATAAAAATACGTAAAGTAATGCTAATGAGGACCATTTGACAAATATTTCCGAATTTCAGCAGCTTTTAAAAAAGTACGGAAGTTTTTTCCTCCTGAAATGTTAAGATTTTCTAGTTACGACATTTTCGCACGGAGCCGACGATATGTATTGTGTATAGCTTACTGATCATTCTTGGCATTGTGTATAGCCAGTTTAAGTGAAACGAGGCCCTTCTAGTCAAACCTGCCTGCACAGCTTTATATCATATAAAGACATTCAGAATAGTGATGGATAACACTTGTATTATCCCGACGGAGTCTGGAGGACATTCTCCTAGTGCCCTGGCCAAGAACAGTAAGACGAGCCGCTCTGCAGAGCATCCCAAGTCTACATTTGCTATGGGAAAGAACAAGGTAAAAGGATATACATTAGATGTGAACAAAGACTTAGCAAAAAAATTAGAAGCCGCAAGGAAAGTGGAAAGTCTGACATTTGAAATTACTGGAGGCGGACTTGGACGACCTAACAACATTTGAACTCTTAAAAGAAGCTTGTATTGTTTACAACAATAACTATCCATCTGACAAAGGAACTGCCAATATCATATATGTTAAAGACAAATCAAAGCAGCACTTAGTCGAAATTATCATCAAAACTAGTGGGCAATACACTATGAACGTCTATGTGACTCGATGTAAATTCATGATCAACGGAAAACTACCAGTCTCTTTACAGATAATGACATCTTCGAGATACAGGATATTGTGTTGAGTGCTCGGTTAGACGGAAAGCCAGTTGACATAGGGGAGATTAACAGACTCCTGGCGGAAGGAATTGAGAACATCATGAAGGAGAAAACGAAGGGTACAGTAATAGATAAGAAGTAGAAAGGTAGTACAAAAAACAAACAGTCCAAATTAAAAACCAAATTAAACATAACGATGTAGAGGATATAACCTGTATTAAATGCTCAAGACCATGTAATTCCAGGGGTATCTATTGTGACGCTGGCTCTCACTGGGTGCACTACTATTGCTCAGGAATGTCCGAGAATGATATTGAAAATGTGGAGGACAAACACAGAAAGGACAATTACACATGTAAATTATGTTGCAAAACCAACAATAAGGACATTACTAAGATACAACTGATCATTCCATCAATTGACACTTCAATAGTAAATTGTGCTCGATCCATATTAAATGAAGAAAATGATACTAAACTGTCAAGCTGTTATATCTGTGGTGAAGAACTTACTCATAACGTGCAAACTTGTTAAACTTGTAATGCTTTATGTCATGAACTCTGTGTGGAAACTAGTGAAGATCAACTCACATGGTTTTGTGTTAATTGTGCTAGTCTGACAGAACAGGTGACAAGCTCCAATGATTGTGTGCTGACCATCCAGGACGAAGAGGACAGGGAAGTGAGGCAGAAACAGACTGAGAATAAGGCTCTGGCAGTGCACCAACCAACATCAATAGAAACGCAGACGATACATTCTATTGCGGACTGCACATCGCAAGCAATCACATAAAATAAGATAAGTCAAAATGACGGGAAATTAAAAGAATTGAAAATCTTGAACTTTGAATCAGAATAAAAAATTTAAGATAAGAAGTTAATAGAGAGCAACAAAAAACTGATAAAGCAAGAGAAGTACCTGAAACGAATTGAAGCTTGATATCAGGAGCTTGAATGTACATTTAAAACTTTGAACCACAAATTCCTACATCTGGAAATGACCTCACATAAGGATACTGGAGATCAAAACATAAATACTCAAACACCATCTATGGAAAATGAAAATATAATGCTTGCCATATACTCCAAAGTAACTAACTTTATACTGAAGCAGATGGATAAACAATACACAAACATAGCAAATCAGAATATTCAAAATAATGGAACAATCCCAGACAATCAGAATAATGCTACAAATAATTGTGAAAGTGTAAGATCTAGTGTCTCAAACCTGAAAACTGAAAACACATACAGACAGTCAATCAATGTCAATACCCAAGCGCTATGTGGCAGTGCCTACTGGACACCTACATACAGCACTCACTGGTCAAGTCATACAGTATAGGAAAGAGACAAAAAGTCAGAGTCACACGCCCATACTGATTAACAGGAGAATTGAATCAGAACCGCCAAATAATGCTTGCTCAAACAACCAGAGACAAAACGAAAAAAGGCAGGTACATCCATTACCAAGACACCCAGCTCCAAAATCCAATCATACCGACGTTAAAAACAGCGAGAAAGAAACGAGATACCTCAAGCGACTGTCGTTACCACAGAAAACAGAACGCAAATAAACCATGATAGCATGAATCTTATAGGAAGCAGTACAGAAATGGTTCAACCAGAAAAATGCATCCAGTATTTTTTGGCCGAGCGCCCCCAACCGCCGGACCAAATATAACACAAGTGGAACAAAGCAGTACAGAGATTTCAATAATTTCATACAATTGCAAAAATATAGATACAAGTGGACACTTAATAAATGATCTAATGAAAATTCAGATGTTGTACTTCTACAGGAAACTTGGTTATTTCAATGTGGATTGTCTTTACTAGGATACATTGGCAAGGGGATATGTTATGCTGGTAAAGCTGCTGACTAGGACAGCCCACTGCTCCCCATTCAACTCCCAAGAGGGCATGGAGGTGTAGCGGTGTTATGGAACAAAAGCATAGACCACCTAGTCACTCAAGTAAGCGATGGAAATGAGAGGATACAGTGTGTGGAGGTCAATAGTGAACAAAAAGTCCTCATCATCTCAGCGTACATGCCCTTCCGGTATCTAAGAAATAAAAAGAAAGCAAAGCACGCTGAATTAGAATTTCAAGAGTGCACCGATCAGCTGCGTGAAATTGTTTTTAAATACCAAAACTCCCATAGTATAGTGATTGGAGGGGACATGAATACATATCTTTCTATTAAAAGACCTAAGTTGCCTTGAACTGAATACCATCTTGAATTAATTACAGACTTAGATCTGAAGTTTAACATCTCTGGAAAAACCTATGTAGACCCTAAAGGCCGTGAATTTTCAGAAATTGACTATTTCCTTATTAAGCATATCAGTCATATCAGTTATCAAGATCAAACAGTACCTCCTAAGAAAGAGATCCTCAAACATCTGGAGTCAAATACGTCAGAACATTATCCAATTAAACTGAAAATTCATGTGAACTTTAGTAGCAAAACTCAGAAGGAAAAAGCTCCACTTATAATTAAAAAGATCAGATGGGACAAAATTGATAGTGCTTTACACGAAAATGAAATAGATAAAAGACTATTAGAATTGAACCCTTGTGAACGAACAAACATTGAAGACATTGAAGTATATTCGTTAAAAATTATGAAAATTGTGAAAGAAACTGTTAAATCCTTCTCAAGTAAGGTAAAAGTACAAAGGTCAAAATCAAAATTGAAAATATGGACTTGTGAAATAGGATGTGCATTAAAAGAACTACGTTCTGCATTGAAGTTATGGACAGAAGCAGGAAAACAAAGAGACCTTGAAAACAATCTATTTACAGAAATGAAGAAACTTAAAAGACAATGTCGCAGTTCGATCAGACGTGAACATGCACGACGAATCACACAAGACCGAGAGAATATTATGAATGCACATAGCGGCGACAAAAAAATCTTCTACAGGCTAATTAATAGACAACGCAAAACAAAATCATGTCATATAGATGATCTAAATTTTAATGGATTGCAGCACACTGGTATAAATGAAATTCTTCGCGGTTTTCAGACGCATTTTTCCTCTCTTGCAACAAAAACGGAGAATACACAGTTCGACAGCATATATCATGAAACTGTTCATAATGAACTAATACATATCAATGATTTAGTGAAGGATCGAGATGTTAGAATAATAACTGAAGAATAACTTAAAAAAGCGATGAAAAGCATTAATAAGGGTAAATCCGCCGACTTCTATGGAAGTATCGGAAGAATCGGAAGTATCCTAAAAGGGGGGAAAAATCTATACAATGTACTGTTACACTTGCTGAACTCTATTCTGAAACTAGGGATAATCCTAACATGCCTTAAGATTGGACTATTAACACCTGTTTTCAAAAACAAGGGAGATCGCTTTTATGTTTGTAACTTCCGGGGAATCACAGTCCTACCAGTGGTAGAGAGGATACTAGAACTGTTGATCAGAAACCGAATTGCACCTACCCTCAGCGAAAAACAGAGCCCATACCAGCGAGGCTTCACACCGAACACCTCGCCGCTGCACGCTGCCCTGATAGTGGAGAAAGTAACAAGAGAAGGCAAGGATAGTGGTGAGCCTCTGAACCTGATCTTCCTTGATGCAAAAGCTGCCTTCTATGTTGTTGATCATAGCCACCTACTTCGAAGGGTATATCATGCTGCAATAACTGACAGGCACTGGTCAATCATCCATAGTATCCATACAGATGCAAGAAGTGTAGTCAAATGGAACGGGGAAGTGCGTCAGGGAGGGGTACTCAGTACAGAACTTTATAAAGTCTATATAGACCCACTTTTACACCGTTTGGAATATGCAGATCTTGGATGCTCGATATGAACTATTTAGTGCAATGCAAGTGCGTGTGCAGATGACATTACTAGTCATGCCAAATCCCCATCAGATGCCGAAATTCTTATAAGTATGGCTGAGGACTTTTCAAAATGTGAAAGATATATTCTGCAACCAAAGAAAACTGAAGCTCTTTTAGTACTCCCATCTGGGAAAATAAAACATGAAGATAATGACTTTTCAATATATGACAATGTAATCACAAGTCTTCCTGTAGTACACATCTGGGACTGTTGTGAGCAACCACACTGAAAGAAACTGCCGAACATAATGTTAATAATAACATCCAAATGGTAAGACGGGCTGTTTATAGCTTCATGTCAAGTAGACTCCATGGAGAAGGAGGACTAGATGCACGATCAGCACTGCACGCTATCAAAATGTTTGTCAGTCCCATCTTGATGCACGGATTGGAAATCGTACTGCCAACTCAAGGCCTACTGTACAAGTTAGAGCTAGCGCAAAAGCGGTAAATTAAACAACTGTTTATGCTTCACATAAACACTCCTGATGTAGCCACCTACTTGTTGAGTGGACTTCATCCAATTGAAGCTATGATCCATAAAATTGCAATTATTACCTTCAACTCAGTGTGTCTACAGAAAGATGATGCGGTTGAAAGGCGTCTAGCCCTACGCCAAATTAATGTAAAGTCTGCAAAAAGTGCAAGTTGGTAAAAAAGATGTTTGGAAAATATTATCTAGGGAATCCAGAAGAAATACTAGAAAACCCTGTGCACAAAGTAATTTGGAAAAAGAGAGTTAAAACTGCTATCTATAGGCACTGGCAAGACCTTACAAAGGCATTGAACACGAGTAAACTACGACATCTAAATTTACAACACGTAGCAATAGGAAGACCCCACCCTCTGCTACAGATACCTGCAAGGTCATCTTGGGATGCAAATAGAGCCCTAGTGAAGCTAAAACTGATGACAGGAACATACACTCTTCAGAGCACCAGAGCGCGTTTCAACAAAAGTGAGGTTGACCCAACTTATATGCATATGCAACTGTGCAGAGGAGACGATGTTACACTTAACGCTCGAGTGCACTGTTCTAGATATAGTGCGAAAACCAATCCTGAGTGATATTAAATATGAAGTTAAACTCCTATCACGTAAAGCTACAAAGCTATGGGATGAACACTCCTTAGAAGAACAGATTAACATAATCATCGATTGTACTTCAATCTACAAATGTGATAGAATGCAGACAGATTTATGACAGTGACAGATATATAGATTTATATAAATCACTTATTTTTATCTTTCAACGTATGCATTCATATATTATTGAAATTCCATAGCCTAAATTTTGGAAGTCGAGGGACTGTCAAGGCTGCTTTTAATTCAAGCCGTCACCGTCCTCAAGAAGATCTATACGACAGATATGAGATGGTCTGGTCCAGTAACATTGATCGAGTGCGGCTCTACGGAGGACATCCTCATCCCGTTTACATGCGTGTATAGGGCTGCACTGCTACCTTGATATCATAACTGATGGCTGTATAAATCTCCCGAAATTCATCGTTAAAAATTTCAAACTACTAACTTATTTTAAGCCAATATAGAACGAACGAGAACACGCACTGCTAACGCAATTGACAATCCATAAGAAACGGTATGCTCGGTTGTTTTCGACCGCACGATACATGTATAGTGCCGGAGATTGTCGAAGTTTAATATATAATATAAACTTATCTATTGGACGTAGAATGAACCAGAACAGTTAGAGTGTTAAACATCTATAGTGTTTTATTGTTCTATCTGGATATCAGGTGGTGTTGACATATAATTTGGCATAATAATACAACAAGAAAATATATATTGTCGATAATATCATTTTGTTATGTAAAATATATTTAAAGTATATATTAAACATACACACGCTGGTTTTCAAATCGAAAGTAGAAACCTGTTTAAACACAATTTCAAAATGGCTTCTAGAATATTTCGGGGTTCAAACAAAGACAATGCAGGTGACTTCATTGGCGAAAGTACTGTGACACAATCATGTGAGCCTTGTATTAAAACCAACATATTAAAAACTGCTACGGTTTTCTGCAAGGATTGTGATGAGTTCTTGTGTGATACTTGCAAGAATCCGCACACCGTGTATAAACCAGGTCAGCATAACATTGTTAATGTACCGGAAAATAAATCTGCGCCCGTAATACTCGACATGAAAGGATTTGACAAGTGTCATGAGCATGCACGAGAAATAGAGTTTTTCTGTCAGGATCATTCTAAGCTTTGCTGTCTTTCATGTGCTCTCATTCACCGGAAATGTGACCAATTGGATGAAATAGCCAAAGTATCAACACAAATACGACCCGACCTGCAAGGAATAAAACAATCATTGATAAAATTGCAATCCGAAGCAGACGCTATTTTAGCGGATTGTAAGCAGTCGGAGACTGGCTTAAATGAGTCTATTGCAAAGATTTCTTCAGAGGTGGATACAATGAAAGATCGTATCATACAACTGTTTGAAGGAGCAAAGCAAAAATTAATAAGTGAGGCAAAACAATTTAAAACTGCAGAGGTCAAACGGATTGGAAATAAACGTGACGCCTCGCTCAAAGTTAAGGAAGTACTAAACAATGTATTGTCGATGTGCTGTGTCGTTTTAGACCGCGGAACGCCCAGTCAACAGTATATTTATTCAGAACAAATGAAGGAGGAACAAAAAACTATCGAAGCAACTATAGATGACCAAAGAAAGATTAAATGTTCAACAACAATGACAGTGTCTTTTTCAAAACAGGTTACTTCACTCCTTGAGATGGGAAGCAATTCTATAAAACTGAATTATGATGACAACAAGACAGGTATTTTATTAAACAGTTAGTTATCATTTGGTATAAATTAAATATCTGTATTTGTCGATGACGTTCAGAGAATAATGAGCGGTATGAAGTTCAAAAGTGTTATAACGATTTAATTAATTTGATACTTTTACAATCGAACAGTTTTTTTTTTTAATTAAAAGTAGTATTTATGTAAATTTTTCAGAGTTGCTCGGTACGGTACGGTACAAATAAACATAAGTAACTAGCAGTATTTGAGATCGTAATACTTACTTACATCCCTATAAAATTAATATACTGATCATTTAAAATATTTAATTTATCATATTTTTGTAAATTTCAAACTTAGAAAACTAAAATGAAATGAACAAGGAAACACACAATTGTTGTGAACGATACGACGCGAACGCGAATGGAAGCTGCGTGACAAAAAAAATAGATAAATACGGAACATGAACTGAATGATTCAGTTCATGTTCCGTGTTTATCTAATCAGTGAATGTGATCATCATGGTGCTGCTGATGATGATGACGATGAGATTTATGTATTTTTAACTAGACCTATCCGTTTTGGGCTATTTTAGTGAAGATAACACAAAGAACTTTTTTGTTTTACATTAAAACAATAACGAAGTGTACTATGTTAACAACATACATATTATTTACTACTGCAAGAATATAATGTGCCACTATTTTATTACATTATTTCATATTAGCAACCTATGATTCTTTAGATACTTTTGTTAGGTTCTGAATTTCCTATCTCAACATAGTTGATATAATGATTTAATACTTTGAAGGTATAGGTATAATAATACAACGCTGTTGTTGTTGATGATGATGATGGCAAAGGTGACGGCAATAAGGAGTACGATGACGATGATGATGATGATGATGATGATGATGATGATGATGATGACGATGACGACGATGATGTTTATGATGATGATGATGATGATGATGATGATGATGATGATGATATACTTTTTAGAAAACACACACATTTTCAAATAAACCTTCAATAATAAAGAATGTATTATATTCCAAAAAGCAAGGTGCCGTTTTTGTATATTAATCAAAGAATCATAGACATATTTATCATGCGTTTTAACGTTTTTATGCGTCCATCTATTAATTTGGTATATTTTAAAAAGAGCATTAAAATACTCACTTATATGCTTATCCCTGATTAGCCCAGTGCGATTGAATTTTCTCCAATATAATAAATAAACGTATCCAAACGAAATAAGTTTATCTTGACATAATAATTATGTAAGATCATATACATATAAGAGTTTCATTTGTAAAGCTTTTTCATGGCACTTTACAAATACAAATATATGTGAACAAGTTCCGTTAAATGGACTCATTTTAATAAAACAATTTATAATTATATAACAATAATACAATTAATAGTTTTATTATTATTAGTATTATTATTATTATTATTACGTATTAATATCTTAATTGTTTTTTATTATTATTTTAGTGGATACCAGTCCCATCAGCTTATCATCCCAACCAATTCCATTAACCCTGAAGCGGCTCCTGTCCGTGGATCTACTAAATACTGGAGATGATGAGAAGGATCCTTTCCTCACTGGACTCGACTTCCTGTCGGACGGGAGACTGGTAGCCGTGGATAACAGGAACAAGAAATGTATCATACTGAACGAGCGACTAGAGAGACTTGGAACACCGTACAAGTTCAAGAATAGCCCACAATGCGTAGTATGTGTGTCTCATGATACACTGTGTGTAACGTTTGGTGGTTATAAAGTAGTATGTCTCCTGTCTGTGAGTACAGACAATACCATCACACTGACCAAGCAGATCAATACAACATCAAAGTTCGACTGTATATGCTGCATGTCTCCATCTAACATGGTCGTGAGTACGTACGATGATCCCCGTCCTATGAGAATGATATCAGTGGACGGGGTAGAGTCAGATTTTGATCACTCCCTGACGTTTCCAAAGAAGACTTACAAAGCTGATGAGAGTATGTGCACGTATGTCCAGTCTAAGAACACGTTAGTACTGACTGACCAACTCGCTCACACACTGTACATGTACGACACCGTGAATGGCACATCTAGAGCAGTCACTAATGAGAACATACAGGAACCTCGTGGTGCCTGTGTAGGACCTGGTGACACGGTGCTGGTGTGCAGTAAGAATAAGAACTCCATCGTGCACCTGACTATTGCCGGTAAAATACTAGGTACATACCCAGTGGATATGAAGTACCCGTATAGCATACGTCTGTCTAAGGACGGCACCAGGATGGCTGTGTCCAACTCCGCTAAAGGCGTCCAGAAACTTCATTTGTATAAGATATCACCGGCAAAGAGTTAGCTGACTACATGTAGTAAGATGTAAATGCTATCCATGTGATCAGGCTTTCTTCACAATTATAACATACTGACTTTCGTGTATTGGAGTTGTTGAATCAACTCCGAATACTATTCCAATAGATTAAAATTGAAGAGTGTTGTGATGCGGTTTTATCGTTGAAGAATTGCGAACTACCTATGTACTTTGCATTTGTTATAATGTAAAATGTGTCCTTATACTTAACTTCAAGAAATGCTATTTTGTATATTTAAGACATTAAAATATATTGTACATGTAATTCTATTTAAATTTGCATTTGATGCAACCGGTGTGTACGGTAGTTAGGCGCGTTAAATATTTCTATATGTATGTTAATTTGTGGCAATTTACTATGCATATGTTTTCTTAATACCATGAAAGAAATTGTTCGTGCATTCAAAATAATGCTTGTTTTTTGTTTAGCGTACATTAGCCACACGTTCTATAATCATCAACAAAAGTCGACAGAATTCCCAGCGTGTCACGTCTGCCAGTCAATTCTCAATTAGAAGCCTTGTATCGCTCTAAAGCCGTTAATTTCAGTTGTTGTTGTGTTATTTGAAATACATTTGCAATACGATAATATCAAATTAATTATAGTATATTTGCTTAATCTTCGCTTTGTTATTACTTTATTTTAAAATAAACCAATACTTTTGCATTTTGTAACATTTTATGTATTCGCAAAGTTCAAGGACCGAGACAACACACGCTTTTTTATTTAAAACCTTCTAATATTTAACTTTCTGATCAGACACATATCCAATACACGCGCGGAGAATGATTAAACGATAATGTTTTTATTGTTTTATTCAGTAAGAAAATATATTGTATACATACATGTATTTCATTTGCAAACAATGGTTTAACAAATTATTCGGCAATATGCCTTATATCTTTAGTATGTGATTTTATAAGATAAGAAAAGAATATATGAAATGATAAACTTATATAAAGAGAGTAGTATATTTAAGTATATATTAAACGAGAATTTAATTAAGGTATTCAACGCATAATGCTCAATGTTTAGACCGTTACAAATTATAATATTTTCTTGCAGGGCATTCATATTTATATTCATTCGCAAAATGTTAGGAATTTTTACCGTTTTGTAGTTCAGAGATAACATGTTAATTACCATAGCCCCTGTGTTGCTACAAGCTCGAAAATCTAAAGATGCCCACACTTTTATTGGACAAATACTTTATTAATATGTGATAAACTGATTATACATTTACATTTCTGAATGGGAACTTATATAATGAAACTATTGACAATTTTTATCAATTAATTTATATAGAATTTATATGTACAAATATTGCTAATAATATATAATTTGATGTGAATTTTCCCGTTTTTGTATTTGAAAGCCATAAACATAATAAAATAAATGTGTTCTTTTTATGCATGTTTTAAATTAAACCATATTACTGATTTTCCTCGTGCGAAAAAGTATTGTAATAAAAATACTGTAATCCAAATGGTCAAAAGGAATTAAATATGCGAACACAAATCAATATTATTCGCATACATCTATTTACGCTTTCAGCGCAATTCAACCATACCGTAAGTGGCACAGATGTATTGGAACGTCTAAGATGAATGATCTCAATACATTTGTGGTTCAAATGATCTCAAATAAAATTAAAATTGATATATTAAGCCATTGTTTGAGACATAATAATTATAAATACTTTGCAATACAAGTGTCATTGAGTGTTTAGAATAACATTATAAAGTACGAAATACTTTTTATAATAATTTATATATAATCCAGTATACTTTGATGTCATAATATAAATATATGATGATTCAATTTAAAATATGTTTTATGTGAAGGAAAGCTATCCGTTTGAAATAAAGTCTAAATTGCGAAACACATAACTTTCATTATAGGGGTGTATCGGCTGTGTTTTCCCGCACTTCAAGACTTGCCATGTCTGTACAATCCCGCGAAACAAAGGTTTGTGTGCTCTAAGAAATCATGGTCGATTGTTATTGTGCGGTTTAATTGTATCATTTTTTATTAGCTTCATTATATTTTATTTCTTGCGGTTATTCGCTTATTACATATCCATCTCGCTTTTTATTCAAATATCCGTAAAAGCATACACCCATTGCGCAATCGGTATCACAGTAAAATCAAATTTGCGCGAAAACTCTGTGAGCAGTTATCCTCCATAGATTTGCCTTCAGCGATTTTGGAATGCATTTTCGGGTTTTAAATACTGATTAAGTACATTGTTATCCAATTAAATGGAGTTGGTGATGTTTCAAGATAGCGATTGCCTGCATGAACCATGCAAATCGGCTCCTTAACAAGTCGCGAGCAATTAGTTTAATATAATATGCTAATCACACAAAGTTGTATTCACACTAGGAATCAAACATGTACATGTATATAAAATTGATCAGTAATGAACCATCAAAATTATGGGGATACAACACTTAACTAGTATTTTGAATTAAATGGTTCTTCACACATATTGTATATTATGTCTCGCTTTTATAAACGCTCATTGAAAAAATAATTTTTATAATGATAAACAGTTTTACCCACGGGCATTTTAGCACGCACATGAAAATCGGTAGTATTAGTGAATGAAATGTACTTTAAGTACCGCGTTACACGAGCGCACTATTAATAATCGGACGTTAGTGTGGTCAAAATTTAATTTAAGTAAACTGTTTGTGTAGGCGTAGGTTATTATCTAACTGGAGGCTTGCATGAAAAAAAATCGCTTACGTTTTTATAATGATTTTATCAAGTGAACATAGTTGCTAGACACATATCTGCATGAAAAGGTGATACATGTATTATTTAAATAAGTAAATGTATGGAAATTTTCCAACTATATGCCCCTTCTAACATTTGGGACTTTTTGGTCATACAAATCCTGTGGACATTTAATCATTGAATAAATGAACACACTCTGATTCACATAGGAGGGACTTTGTGGAGCCTAAACTCTTCTTATGCCAAATGATGTGTACTGATGCGTTTTAAACTTAATAATTGTTTATTGTATCATATAAAAATTGAAAAGCGTATTTGTCCGTCGATCTACACAAAACTGGAGATGATGAGAGGGATCCTTTCCTCACTGGACTGGACTTCCTGCCGGACGGGAGACTGGTAGCCGTAGATAACTTTAACATGAAATGTACAATACTGAATGAGCGACTACAGAGACTTGGAACACCGTACAAGTTCAAGCAGCCCCCATACAGCGTAGTATGTGTGTCTCATGATACACTGTGTGTAACGGGTGGTGTTAAACAAGTATGTCTCCTGTCTGTGAGTACAGACAATACCATCACACTGACCAGGAAGTTCACAACATCATCAGAGTTCTACTCTATATGCTGCAAGTCTCCATCTAACGTGGTCGTGAGTACGTGCGATGATGATCCTCGTCCGGCGTGAATAATATCACTGGACGGTGTGGAGAATGACTTTGAGTACGTACCGTTTCCTGTGACGAAGTACAAAAGAGATGAGAGTTTGTGCACGTATGTCCAGTCTAAGAACTCGCTAGACTGACTGACATGCTCGCTTATACAGTATACATGTACGACACCGTAAAGAGCACGTTTAGAACAGTCACTAATGAGAACATACAAGAACCTCGTGGTGCCTGTCCAGGGTCAGGTGATACGGTGCTGGTGTGCAGTCAGAATAACGACTCCATCGTGCACCTAACCATTGACGGTAAAATACTAGGTACATTCCCGGTGGATATGAAGTTTCCGTGCAGCATGTGTGTCTAAGGACGGCACCAGGCTGGTGGTGTCTAACTGCGCTACAGGCGTCAGGAAACTTCACTTGTATAAGATATTACCGGCAATGAGTTAGTATTGTTTTGCTTGAAATATTCTGGTACTATTTTCTTACGCGGACCTCTTTACAGCTAAGGTCGAAAAACACTGTTTGCTTAAAATAACTTCGGGATTTTCCGTGTAGTTTTATTTTCATATTCTATTTTAAAAGAAATAATTAACGAATTAGAAAAATGATGGGATAAATCGAATACTAGGTCGGTGCCGAATAAAGCGAAGTTTATTTTGCGAGGCTTAGAAAATCTGAACCACGAGCCTAGTATTCTATATAGGTACATTCCCGGTGGATATGGAGTTACCGTGCAGCATATGTGTGTCTAAGGACGGCACCAGACTGGTGGTGTCTAACTGCGCTATAGGCGTCAGGAAACTTCACTTGTATAAGATATCACCGGCAATGAGTTAGCTGACTAGTAAGATGTAAATGTTATTCATGTGATCAGGCTATCTACACAGTTATTAAATATTGACTTTCGTGTATTGTTTGTGTTAAACAACTCGGTATACTATTCCGATTAATTAAAATCAAATAGAGTTGTAATAAGGTTTTATCGTTGAAGAATTTCAAAAGATTCCGAACTAACTATGTATTGTGCATGTATTATAATGTAATATGTGTCTTTATACCTACCTTCAATAACTATTTTAGTGTATATTTGAAGACATTTACATATATTGTGTATGTAATTCTATTTCAATTCGCATTTCATGCAACGTAACCGGTGTGTACGGTAGTTAGGCGCGTTAAATATTTGTAAATGTATGTTAATGTTTGAATATAATAACTATAACTGAACATTGCTAAGCATATGTTTTCTTAATGCCATAAACAATTTGCGTTCATTCAAAATAATGCTTGATTTTGTTAAGCCTACATACGCAATAAGATTTATAATTATCAACAAATTCGACTAGATCATGAATCCCAGCCTGTCACCTCTGCCTGTCAATAGTCTAATAGCCCCGTCACACCGGACTGATGTCCTTACGGCGACCTAAGACTGTGTTTCTGAAAATTTCTGACTGTCGTAGTAATGACGCCAATAACTTTTTCGGTATAAATGCTGTTTTTCGCCTTCCCATCACCCCAGCGTCCTGGTTTATGGCGTTCTGCGCGTCCTCATGGGGTCCTTAATCCGTCCCCAGCGACCTTACCGCGTTCGTACTGCGTCCTTACGGCGACCAAAGCCGACCATACGGCGTCTGAGCGGCGTCCTTGGCATTCTTACTGCGTTCTTATTGCGACCATAGTCGTTCTGAGGACGCGATAGACGTACAAAGGACGTACTAATGTCGCAATAAAGTCGCCATACGGTCGCCTTGCAGTCAATGATCATTGTCTATGGGTTTTAGCGGCGACCACACGACGTCCATGGCGTCCTTACAGCGACCCTACCACGACCCTACTACGACTACTGCGTCTCTACGGCGTCCCTACGACGTCCTTTACAAAACATGTTCAAAGTAGTCGCCGTGGGCTCGCGTCCTGAGCAATTTTCGCCATTCTCACTGCGTCCTCTTGCGTCCTTACTGCGTTCCTCCGGTGTCTATGACATCCTCACTGCGTCGCCGTAAGGACGCAGTAAGGACGCCAGTCCGGTGTGACGGGGGTACAAGATGCCTTGTATCATTCCAATGTAGAGGATACTAAATAAGGCGATTCATTTCAGTTACTTTTGTTTGTTTTCAAATCAATTAACAAAACGATTACATGTATATCAAATTAATTCTATATTATTTTCTTAATCTTAGCTTTGTTATTATTTTATTTTAAAATAAACCAAAGTTGCATTTTGTAATATTTTATGTTTTCGCGATTTTCAGGTACCGAGAGAGAACGCGCTTTAACTTAAAACCGTCTAATATTTAACGTTCTGATCAGACACAAATCCAATTAACGTTCGGAGAATGATTGAATGAGAATTCAATTAAGGTATTCAATCCATCACACTCCGTAATAAATTATAATATTTTCTTGCATGGCATTCGAATTTATATTCATTCGCAAAATGTCAGATTTTACCGTTTCGTTTTTTTGGATATACCATGTTAATTACCATACCCCCTTTGTTGATGCAAGCAGGAAACATTTAAATTGATTATAAATGTACATTTCTGAATGGTAAATTAGACGTATATAATAAATATATTGACCAATTTGTCTTCAGTTAATTAATAAAGGAATTATATGTACAAATATTGCTTATGATCTTTTAATTTGATGTGAATTTTCCTGATTTTGTAATTGAAAGCCATAAACATAATAAAATAAATGTGTTATTTTATGCATTTTTAAAAATAAACCTATTTCTTTTATATTATTTTTTTTAATTGGATGCGAGAAAGAAATGTTCATTACTTTATTCTAATTAAAATAATGAAGGAAAGTCATGTATGCGAACAAAATCAACGATATTCCCATATATCTTTTTACAATGTTAAGCATGATGCAACAACACCCGCACGTGGTACAGAAGTTTTAGATCGTCGTAGACGGATGATTTTCAATGCCTCTTTGTTGTAAATATTTTAAACCTTAATTGATATCTTCAGCCGTTGTTTGAGAAAGTAAATTTACAAACGTGTCGCGATACAAGTGCGATTGAGTGTTAAGCAAAACATTCAATGTACCGTGCGATTTTAATTATAATTTTATATATACTCCAGTATATTTTGATGACATATTTCAATTACATGTATGTATACAATGATTCAATAAAACATGCTTCATGCTAAGGAAAGCTATCCATAACAGCGCACATGCGAAACACATTAATTTAAATATATGAATGTTTTTTAATTAAATCGTATTACTTATTACCGTATTACCGTATGTAAGAGGTTAACCAGTAATCCTACCAGAACGACCAGTTAACCGGTTACATTTTCTGGAAAAAGGTTAACCTGGCAAAACATGATTATACTCTTTGTCATGGAATAATTCGTGTGATTTACGTTTCGCGTGCGACGTACTTGCGTTGGCGACAAGTTAGAACAACATGCCACATCATCGACGGTAATAAATAACGAATCATCAAACAAAGCAATAAAGCAATAAATCAGTACCTTTGTGATAATAATATTAATGATACTTAATAATTATAGTAACAATAATAGCATTTATGAATGTAACATGAAACGCATTTCATTTATAAACTATTTATTATATGTACATGTATATATGAGTAAAATATATGATACAATTGTTTTCTTTATTTAAAGATCTCTTAATATATTGTTAGATCTATGTTTCAATCAAATATCATTGCACATCCAAACAAATGCTTAAATTAGGGAACAAATTAAAAGTTATAACAGTTTGCAAATTTTAAAAAATGACTTAGGAATAGTGCTTTTCAATCGTATCTTTGTTCTTAATTCAAAATATACAACAAAGATTTAATAATAATCGATTTCTTACTATCACAAAGAGTGGGACCAAAAGGGTACAGGTCGAAGCACCATTGTATTCTGCTGTAACATTTCCTAAACTTCGACATCACTTGGTGATATATTCATACAGACGACTCCAGAAGACATTGGGAGGCGCCGCGGAACCCGATATATACACCGTCTTTCCGGGACCCGGCGTTTTTATTGTACCGGAAAACACACACTCCTCGTCTGCCTTTAGATCTCCCAACTTTTCCATGCGCGACCCATACGATTCCTCAACTGGCACACCGACCATGACGTTTTTCGATTTCAAAGACCGAATTTTGAAACTGATCGTTGACTTCGCGGAAATTTCGTAGTCCTTTGGCTCAAGTATTTCGCAAATGTGTTTCGCAACAGAGTCCGCGTTGAATTTGGGGAACTTCTTCACATTTGTTGCGTTTGCTGTGCATTCCAAAAGAAACATGGCCGCAAATTCGAATTTCTCCGTTTTTCCCTCTGCAAATAAATCAAGGCGATAATATCCTAGTGCTGGAAACCTTATATGAACAGTTTGCGAATTTTCACGAGCTGTAACCATCGTGTAACCTTCTAGTTCTTTTTTGTCGTCACTCGAGGCCTTAAGTTCGGCTAGAATTGTTACCAGCCTGGTTTGCTCTAGCTCTATTGACATTTCCGCGGAGTCGCGTGAGAACACTGACATTGACTGAATCGCGTCTGTAAATCCTAGCTCTGCGTAGTTCGGTTCAGGACCCCAGGCCTTTTTATGATCTGGAAACTCTGTTGGCGTTGGATACACACCGTTACACCGTAACGTATAATCTACTAGCTTCCGGAACTTGGCATGAAGATAGTCTCTAGCCTTTCCATAAAGATTTAGCGTATATTCGCCCACTTCCGGCGGAACAACGCGCACCTCAAACGTCTTATTGTCCAGACGCCTCATACATCTGCGCGAATTTATTTCTGTTCCGCCCTCGTCGCGCAGGTCCGCAGTTATATTCGACAGCGGATAATTCTCGGTTGCAAACGAGATAGTGACTTCGTTGCTAAAGTACACGATCGGTTCCCGATGGGAAATTAGCTTAAATCCGAGCTCTCTTGATTTCTCGGTTAAGCACGGCTTCTGGTTGAACTCTTCGATTTCAATCGGCTCTTCGAGGAGCTGCCAAGCAGGGTGTGCGGGGAAATGGTCATAACAGAAAACCTCGGGGTCCGTCAGGAACCAGAACTCGTCGAACTGACGTTGGAATTTACCACTGACGTCGACGTATCCAGACCCCCACGTGCAATCCAGAAAACGCCACTCCCCGTTAAAGTAAACGGCGTTCCAGCTGTGGTTCCGTTCGCCAAGTTTGAATTCCTTGTCCGGTTGGTGGCGGAGACCTTTGGAACATCCGGGTATCGTAACTACAGGGATATTGACCTCCCTATAAAAAACGGTAAATTGCAATAAAAGTGTCTTATAAGACTCGTTATATCTAAATATTAAATTCATTTTCGAAAATGCTGTCGGATACACATGTTCAGCTGCTATTTGTACATGTCCTGCATAAACGAAAATGTATCATCGGAAAACGATTTCAAATTTCATTATTCAAATTGACCGACCAGATTTGTAAGTTTCAAAAGTTTGATGTCAGTGAACTTAACACCGGTTAAAAGCAAGATGGTCATTGTCACAAAGATACGCCCGTTAGTAAAGTATGTTTTGAGAACTGGTGTATGTTGAAGAAGTTTCAGTAAAAATTGACTAATGCTGGATTGTGGAAAACCCCACTGATCACGGGCAACAAACCAAAGTGACTCATTCAAAAACACTTCTTTTTTTCAGCATGCTTGCAACATCTGCCTTATGCTTCGTACAAACGGTGTATTATACTACCCCAAGAGTAGTACTTACTTGCAGAGAGCTGCCATGAGGTTGACGTAACTTCCTTGCCCCTGACGTAACGTCGACGTCGCATCATAACGCAACTTATCGGACAACGTTTTTTCCTTATCGTACATGTAACTGGAACATAGCGAAATATTCACTTTATATGATATTAATCAGTATGAGTACCGGGATGTACCGAGTAAGTACACTACATTCGTACGAAGCATTCATTGAAGAATATGTATAATATATATACATGAGCCGCGGTCTGATAAAACAGGGCTTAATGCATCTGCGTAAAGTGCCGTCCTATAATAGCCTGTGTAGTCCGCCCATGCTGATCAGTGACAACAATTTCCGCTTTGATGTATGTTTTCTTTTATATGAAGTCCATTCTTATAGAAAACTAAGTTTAGACATCACGGATAAGCTGTACGGACGCACATGAAATAAGCCCTGTTTTATTAGAACGCGGCTCATATGTACCTAACTCGCATCAAGCGCTTCCAAGCATAATTCCATGCATTCCTTACCAACAAAATAATATCAGGGAAATAAGAGTAATTTTATTTTATGAGAACTAATGAAATTTTAACATTCATTAACTATGTTCGGTGGACGGAAGCTTGATTTATTATAGCATGCGTTCAAACGGCTACCCGGTATGCGGTTGGATCGAAATGAACACTTTTGGAAGGGCATGAGAACTGCTCGAGTCGCACACCGACGCCAATTGCTTTTTCTTAAAGTACATCAGTTTCTTACCGTTACGGAAACAAACACATTACATCCTACTTAATGCAGTGAACGAATCATCTACATGTTATCATTAAGATGTTTCAACTGGTTTAACCTTGACAAGAACTAATTATAAAACACTATAAAACAGAAAGATAAATCAACAATTTACCCTGATGCAAAATGTTTCAATGTTGGAATTAACACAGCAAACACAAAACACTACCAATAGACCGTTTGATTCCCATGGAAACGCGAGTTAATCATGACAAGTTAGTACTGTTAGCTAATGCTGAAAGAAAAAGTGAGCTCAGTGAAACATCGGGTCATGTAGTTATGAAAACGATATAAATAAACAATATGCATACAAAAGTGGTGTGGTGCGAATGTTGACAGCGTGGTGTGAACATGCAAAAAGTGATACAAATGGTCAAGTAAATTGTTCAAGTAAATTTCCAGGGATTAATTGAGAAGTCGTCACGTTTATTTTGAGGATGATTGTAAAACATATTAACCCTTTGCATGCTGGGAAATTTGTCGTCTGCTAAAATGTCGTCTGTTCAATTACTAAAATTAGCATTTTCTTCGATTTTTTTAAAGAATACTATAAGAATAGCAAACAGTTTGGATCCTGATGAGACGCCACGTTTTGCGGCATCTCATCTGGATCCAAACTGTTTGCAAAGGCCTTCAAAATTCGGTTCCAGCACTGAAAGAGTTAACGTGCATCGTTACCGAAAAAAACAGTAAACTGTTCCTTTTCTAAAAGCAAAACTAGCAAGAGCTTCCCTATAAAGTATGCGCGACCATCTCTTGCTTTGATAGAATAATGTACGTTTTATTTCAGTCAACAGTTAACACTACGCGATGACATCATTGTTTTCCTTTCGGTTGTTGTTTGACAGTATAAATGTAAACTTTAACTAACAACAAAACTACACAATTCACAATTCATTGCCTTCATGATTGCTGATGATAACTTTTGAAAGTTTTTTTCCCTACTGGTCCGCCCGAACATGCAACACA
This sequence comes from Dreissena polymorpha, assembly GCF_020536995.1. Taxonomy (NCBI): domain Eukaryota; kingdom Metazoa; phylum Mollusca; class Bivalvia; order Myida; family Dreissenidae; genus Dreissena; species Dreissena polymorpha. The sequence goes on along the minus strand of NC_068356.1, from coordinate 102,067,840 downwards.
AGATATATCCCAGGCAAACTTGCTCTATACAAAGCGATGTCAAGGTTGGTCCAGGCAAATAGAGATATCAGTTGCCCACAAACGGTACCTTGATATGTCATTGTACGCAAGGGGACAAACACTCCTGCTAAATTGCAATTCAGAGTTATGGGTCAGTCACCTCCAAAAATTAAAATGTCTCAAGTGACCACCAGTTGTTACAGATTTTTCAACTTGCTCACAATCTTTAGTTTGAATTTCGTAGTGTCAGAAAGGGCCTAATTCAGCTTAATTGCAGATTAAAGTTGTGCTTTGGTAAGTGACCTCTCCTGATGCTTCTGAAGACATTTGAGAATTTTCAATTAAATACCTTTTGTTATTAATTACAAAGATATGTACTTGCAAACAAACTTTAAACTGACATCGCATCCTGAAAAAAACTGGATATAATTCCGCTTAAAGGCTGTTAACAGTTATAGATCTTGGTCAGTGATTGTTAACCCATTTATGCCTAGTGGACTCCACCATCCTTCTAAATTGGATCAATTTATTTCCAAAATTAGGGATGTCTAGTGTATTAATTTCTATATTTAGAATATTTCTTACAGAAATTCCTTAAAGCAAACAGCGCAGACCCTGATGAGACGCCGCATCATGCGGCGTCTCAACTGGCTCTACGCTGTTTTCCAATGCTTTTTTTTTCTAGACGCTAGGCATAAATGGGTTAATAAAGACACTCAACACATTTGCAAAGTTTTATTTCAATAACTAACGTTCGCAAACGTTTACCTTTCATTTATAATACAAGAACGGGCATACTTGTCCGTAATATAAATAATTCTTAAGGAACTTTGTCAGTGATCTTGAACCCATATGACCATGTTTAATAAACTAGACAAAGTAGGAACAGTGCTGTGGTATTGTTGCACACAGGACTAAGCCATTTAACAACACCGACGCCCGTAATGGGCGAGTAGTATTACCTAAAAGATATAAAGAATAGTAAAGCTAAACATTTTTTCAAATGCAATATCTGTATGGGAGTGTGGGTAAGTAAAAACGCCAACACCATGGAAAAAGCGGTGACGTTGTACGGACAAACAAACGTTGACAAAGTGACGTCATTTAAGGGTGCAACTCTGTTATACCTGTCGCTGTGCCTTAAATAAAATACCTAAATTAAATTAGTATATTAATTGCAACTATATGTTTACATTTATAAGTCATGTACAATAGAACTTAAAATAAGTTGTACCTGTCGGCACGTTTATAAATGCACTAATGTAATATATTAAACGTTTAAGCTGACATATGACGTAGAGGCAAATGCATAAATAATTTCAAACCTTACAACTGAACACGGTATTTTCCATAACTTTTACAGAAAATAGTTACATATAGTTTTTAAGATGTCAATAGTTATCATACAATTATAATATAGTAAATACTGAGTCCTACAATAATTCTGATACCATTTATCACATGCAACTTATAGGCTATAGCGCATCTAACATGCTTGTGTCAGAAGACCCAAAAGAGCGAACGAACACTAAATATTAAATGCTAGTTTGCATTGACAAAGAAATATATTGGAAATTCCGTTTGTGTATAAACAGATTGAACATATGTATAACATCATAATAGATTGAACCAATATCCATATTTTCTTCTGTTTTTTTGTGTTCAAAAGCATTGGTTTGGAGGGGTCAATTTTATTACCGACATATATAGTCCAACATAGTATTTTAGCATTACAGACATTAATTAAATAAGAGATGTGTTTGTCAGAGACACAATGCCCCCTAATGCGCCGCTTTTTTTACATTTGACCTTGAAGGATGACCTTGACCTTTCACTGCTCAAAATGTGCAGCTCTATGAGATACACATGCATGCCAAATATCAAGTTGCTATGTTCAATATTTCAAAAGTTATTGCAAAACTTTAATGTAAGGTTAAAGTTTTGGTGACAGGATGACAGACAGACAGACACACAGGCCAAAAACAATATACTCCGATCATTCGATCCGGGGGCATAAAAAGCAAAATTTTGAAATATAGTCATTTTAAGCATGCTGTTGCAGAAAACGAACGAAATCGATCAAAAGATGTACTTGAAAATCCGCTGTGTACCAAAAAAGCAAAGGCGGAAAGAAAAGACAGTCCACCAAAACGCCATGGTTAGATCTCGAAACGTCCAAGGTGATGCAAAAGTTAAACGTCGAACAAAAAAGACAGAGATGTACCAAAAGAGTAATTGTTGGCACAGAGGTGAACCCAAAATTTCAAAACGGAATAAAAAGTCAGAAGTAGACCAAAAGTCAGATGTGCTGTCAAAACTCCATGTTCGAACAACAATTCAGAGGTGAACCAAATCGTCGGGGGTTAACCAAAATTCACAGGTGCACCAAAATACTCGAGGTAGACCAAAGACCGCGCCAGGACGTACCTGATATTATTACAGACCCAGAAGTAGAAGGCTCGAATCTTCTCTAGATCTGAGGTGGCGACCGAGCACAGATGTGACGCCAGGCGGTCCACTGACAGCAAGCACGACCCGGGGGTCTGAAATGGATAGACGGAATATTGTTTTATAACTAGCGCATCGTTTGAGAAAAGCACCCAACACCTCACGCTCGATTTGGTTTTTATAAAGATTCTGATATCATTAACAGCCACAGAATAAGTTGATACCTTAGCTTTGTACATTAATTTAACGTTTCTCTTATACACATTAAGTTTCTTACTTTTCTGAAGTTCTTGGACAAAGAAACTGTAAAATAGTTTTTTGCAAAATATTACTACTAATATTATTATCAAGTCAATATTTCTAAGCGTATTATGCCTAATTAAGTTTATTAAGTCACTAACATTACTTTTATCGCTCACGTACCTTTAAATACTTACCGGTACACCATTGAATACTACCTTGATAACGTGTGTAACGTTAGTAACGTTCCCTACGTTATTTAAGTTTTCTTCGTTTCGTACGTTTCTTAAGTAACTTACGTTTCTCACTTTCAATACATCCCTTTCGTAAATGACGACTATAACGTTACTTTGGCCCCTTAGGTGTATACCATCATTTACGTTACTTACGTTAAAAACGTTTCTTACGCTAGCCTAACTATATTGAAATCATTTATCGCGTCTTTCATGCCCCTTATGTTCATAACGTTACTTACGTTCATGATTTGACTTAGTTCACTACGTCCCATAGGTTCATGACGCAACTGTGGTTATTTATATTCATTTCATCATTGTGTAACTGATGTTACTTACATTCTTTGCGTTCTCATCGATGTGCTTGAACTGAAGCTGCACGTCAGTGACGATGTCCTTCTTTCGTGTTATAACGGGCTTTGCCGCCGGAAGTTGAGGATTGTTCGCGCCGGCGTCGGGCTCGTCGTCGTCTGCTTTCTGTAGTTCACTCTTTTTCACGGTTCCGGTGAGGTAACCGGCGAGTTTGTTGAAGGCGAGAGCGTCGTTTGGAGCCTATACGAAATTTGCATTATTAGTTAGTGTATATGGCTTGTCCGCCGTTTTCAGTTAAAACCTGTTAATTTTTTATTTTTTTGCATCGAGCGCCTAAGGCGTATTGAAACGCTCTCGATTCCGTTTCCTTGGCGTAAGGGAGGTCTAAAAAAACGCTCCCACAGTAAGGATCGAAACCGTGAAATCACGTAAAATAACTTGTGTTGCCGCCATATTCATTTCGCCACGGTGACGTCTTAGGTGACCTTTGGCTTTTTTTAGAGTATGTCTGTCAATCTTCTGTGAATAGTCGAGCTAAAACTCAACATTAGGTCGCAGATCAAATTCATTTTTAAAATAGAGAGTTAATTATAAAGTGTTAGAAACTTTTATCCCCGTTCTGCCGTAGTGATTAAACTTTAGTTTGCTATGCAAAATATTTACATAACTAAAACATATTTTGGAAAACAAATGTTGCGGTTTATATGGCGACGAATAATTAAATGTTATAAATATATATATATATACCTTCTTTTTAACGGTCATAACTTAACTGGCCAACGTATTTTGATAGAGGTTGCTGTTTGCAAGGGCTCCTTATGGTTGAGTTTTCTTTGCTTAGAAAAGAACCGCATAGGTGGAATTGCTAACGTTCTTGTGGCGACTCACATGTTCGACACAAAATTCATACCTCGTCCACTAATCTGTCTGCCAAAACAAACGTGGTTGGCGTCACGATGTCGGACTTCCGGGATTTCGGGGGAGCCGGTTCAGGTACACCTTTTGGTATTCCGTACTGAATCTGACCCTCATTGATGTGTCTGAAATCAGTAAATCAATCTTGCAGAAAATATGGTTTTGCGTTCTAAAATTCATTGTCGTTTATGCAATCGGATATAATTTTGAATACAAATTGAGGGTACGCCTTCTGTCTATTTGTGAACATCACACAAGTTTACTTTGTATTAGTAGTTATTGTTAAAAACAATTAGAGCAATACATCAACCATAGACATGTGGAAAAATCGCTATAACTTGAAAATTATAGTTGGTTTGCCAGATCTCCAAAAGTGGTATGGTGAGAAAGAAAAAAGCTATATGTACATGTATACACATATGTACTAATAGAACTACATGTACTTGACATGGTGTCTGAGAGTTGATTAACATTCGCGATTTAAGTCCCAGCCATTGATACTCCTTATTGTTATTTCAGATGAAAAGACAACAAGAGATGTGTTTGTCAGAAACACAATGCCCCCTACTGCGCCGCTTTGAAGCCATAAATTTGACCTTTGACCTTGACCTTTCACCACTCAAAATTTTCAGCTCCATGAGATACACATGCATGCCAAATATCAAGTAGCTATCTTCAATATTGCAAAAATTATGGGCAATGTTAAAGTTTTCGGACGGACGGACGGACTGACTAACAGACGGACTGACGGACAGTTCAACTGATATATGCCCCCCCCCCTACCGGGGGCATAACAAAAGAATAGTGCATTTATCATTTAAAGTTACATATACCTGACCGCGGATGAGCCTTCCCACGGGTTAGGCTTCTCCTTAGGCTTGTTGTCGTCGGGAGTGCACAAGTCCGGAAGTGACGTAGGCGTCTGGTTGGTACTCACATCCGGGTCTCGAACTGGTGTTTTTGACGTCTGCGAGTTAGCATCAATTTTTATGTTAAGCAAAGTGACGCAAAATTAAGGCCAGCGAACACATGTATACAAACACATTAATGGTGCCCACCGAACAAACCTGGTAATGTGGACTTCACATGTTACAGCGTAGCAAGTTAATGTAGCCGCGTTGTTCATTATCGCCGTGTTAAAAATAACTATATTTTTAACGAAAAGCGATTCAAACAAGATTTGTGCCATACTTATTCTGCACACTTGCATTTAAGTATATGCACTGTTGTTTTCAGCCACACTATTTTTTTAAATTACAAGATAAAAAATCATAAAATAAATGTGCCCGATGTATATTTCAAATGAAAACGGCATAAACATGCGATCCATACCTCTTTGGGGGACGTGTTCAACGCTTTTTCCGACAAACTGACGTCGCTCAAGTCAACAGCTTCACTCTTAAGTCGACGTTTATACGTCGGACTATCAGGTGCATCGACGTCAGGGATAAAAGCGCTCGTCAACACGGTGTCCTTACCATGGCTCATAGCATCTCGATCTTCGATCGTTTTCTTGATCAGTTTTCTTTTATTATGTTCTTTCTCCATTAGCACTGCGTTAGATTCGCTCTCTGAATTATAATCGGGTAAAGAAACCGCAACGGCTGCTTCAGACGCTGATTTTGCAGTTGTGAGTGTTTGTGAATGGTGTGGTGAAGTTTTACCTTCGTTGCATTCAGTCCGTTGGATTTCTAATGGCTTTGCATCACCGTTTGCATTGCTTATTGTTGGTTTGTTTGCAACGTTTGTTTCAACCGACTTGGATGCCTTTTGATTGTCGTCTGCATGTGTCGATTTCTTTGCGGCTAAATTTGGATTCGGATTGGCGGGTATAATGGGTTGAAGATTCTCACTTATGCCCATCACTGCTGGGTCATCATTAAAGTTATGCGTGGCTTTCGCGGGCGCATGCTTAGATTGTTCGGGTTCTGGTCGTACGGCGTCGTTTCTGCTTTTACGCCCATTTACGTCACCCGTCCCGTTAACGTCTGGGTTAAGGTCACGTGACTTTGATTGCGGACAGCCCATTTTTATCTGCAACACAAACCATTTGACGATGCATATATTTCTTTAAACTTTAAAGATCAAAGACAAACGTGTGCATAATTTTCAAATATCAATGTTAATCATCTTTTCGTGTGTTGTCGAGATGTGTCGACCACGACCGAATATATAACCCTCTATTGCCGATCAGTAAGCGAACAAAACAATCAAGCATGTTCGATCTAGATCTTATCGCTCGTTTCTTTCTATTATGCATTATTAATTAATCGATGATTAAACGATGCCATACTCCAAGGTATTAAATATTTATTGACGAGTATTTGTGTAAGCGTTCAGTGATTGTTGAAAATATTTGCGTTACGCAAAGAATATACCGAATAGCCATTACATGCTTTAATGCACGCTAAATATTTAGCCTGGTATAGAATAGTCACGCGTGAACGACAATGGTGTCCTGAACAAACAAACCCCGATTTCCATATTAAAAAAAAACCTTTGTCGCATTACAACGTAACTACACACAAATAACAAATATCAGCTTCATTTTTTTTATTTGCGGTTCCTAGCAGATTCAAGTTAAACTAGAAATGGCGCGGCAGAGGCCGACGCGTATCCCCACGCCGCATGTTTGATACAGGGGACACCCCAGGGTTAGTAATGGAGCCATGCATAGTTGAGATTGACCGTATTGTCATAAGATATGTCCAGTATCAATTGGAAGTGAATTGGTGTAGGAATGAAGAAGTTAATGTAAAATAACATGAACAAGAGATGTGTTTGTCAGAAACACAATGCCCCCTCCTGCGCCGCTTTGATTTATTAAAAAAATCATTTGGCAGGTTCATAACTTACCTCCCTTTAAAGCTTATTACTTCCCGAGGATTTGTTTTTTTTACCTTTGACCTTGAAGGATGAACAAACACAATGCTCCCCTCCTGCGCCGCTTTGATTAATTAAAAAATTTTAAATCGTTTGGCAGGTTTTTTACGTTTTTTTTTACATTTTACGTTGAAGGATGTCATTGGCCTTAACCTGTCACCACTCAAAATGTGCTGCTCCATAAGATACACATGCATGCCAAATATCAAGTTGCTATCTTCAATATTGCAAAAGTTATGGCCAATGCACCATGCCGGGGGCATACAAATAAGTGGAAATCTCTGATCCGGCCCCACCCCAACCCCCTTAACTTTTGACCCAGGGGTAAGATCAAAAATCACACATATGCTCATAGCTACCATGTGTGTAAGTTTCAAGGTTTTAGTGCTAATAGTGTAGGCGATAATAGTGGCCAAGACGGACGGATGAACAGACAGACGGACGGACGGATAGACGGTGGAGATAACCACAATATAATCAATGTTGATTTTGAAGAACAGATGTTTGAGTATTTCGTTTAAGATGCATAGAATAATCAATTGATAATCCTAATGCGAACATAATAATCCACAATACCAATGTAAACGTTGCAGCTTTAAAAACAAGATATGAATTTGATATAGATTGAACATAGACAATGATGACAGGCGTTTCACGGACATACCTTGGTATCACAGCTTCATGGATATCCAACTGTAATCCACCCACATCATAGATTGTGCCAACAAGTCCATGTATTAAAGCCAGCTCTCTCAGTTCATGAACTACATCATCTGTACACGATCCCTTTGCTATCACGCTTTAATTTTCTCACGACGTGAAATAAGTTAAATGATTCAACAACGTTTCGCAAGAGCACACAATGTTCTGTTTTAAAGCTTAACCGCTAAACATCAAATACAATATGCTAAAATCAAAACAAAACGCTAATATTAGAACAGAACATGACCGCAAAGATAATCCAATATTGCGTCAGTAAATTGACTACTGAATTAAAACCCGTTTTATATTTATAGATCCACGGGTTAATCATTTTGTCGTGACCGAGCTTACGCCTCGTTGGTTTCAGAATCGCGGTCGATCAAAGAGTGCAGTGACGCGTAGAGACAGAGCTTTGAAAGGTTTTGAATGTATTAAAGTGGCTTGTTCACAGATTGGCAAAAACACTATTATAGAATGGCATTCATTAAAACATGCATTTATTACTTTCAACAAAACAATAGTTAGAAACATATTAAACAAGATGTGTTTGTGAAACGCTATGTACCCTCATATATTTGACACTTGACCTTGAAGGATGACCTTGACCTTTCACCACTCAAAATGTGTACCTCCATTAGATACACATGCATGCCAAATATAAAGTTGCTATCTTTAATATTGCAAAAGTTATGGAAAATGTTTAAGTTTGTCGCAAACAAAGCAACAAAAAAACAGACAGGGCAGAAACAAAATGTCCCCCAGTATAGACCGTTCAAGAATCGATAAATTGACCGCCGCCATATTGTCAGTCACGTGACTGTCCGCCATTACACTACTGCCAACTTCTGCGAGTCAGCGATTCCAAAAGCCAAAGACGTAGCGAATACCCGCTTCGCCGATGTCGGATAAATAAATTACTTAATGAATTATTTTCAGACGATTATCACATTTTTTTTGTTAAATTGATTGTTTGAAGTTGAGATTGATTGTTACAAATAAAAAAAATAAAATGCTCTTGTGTGTTTGTTTTGTGTGTGTGTGTGCAAACAAGTGGTAATCATTGGCGAAAATTTGCCGGTTCAGTCGCTCATATTATTTTGATTAGACATTTTACTTATTACTTGTTACAAACAATTCACGCATGTATTTTTGTGTTGATTTTAATAGCCGCAACACCAAGCAGATTATACTTATTAAAGATTCTCGCGCAATTAATTAACGCTAATTGTTTGAAATGGGTAAAACTCGATACTCTAAAATCATAACATATTGTATTAAGTATGGTATTTTTAATACGCCTTCCATTATTTTGCTTGTTCTAACTGAAATCAGATATAAACAAATCGTTGTTTGGATTTAAATTTAATTTTGTGAGCTGGAATTATGTCTCGTACAAAAACCCGAACTTTTGGGAGAGTGATATTGATCTTGACGATCTTTTAGGAGATTATATGAAAGATGAAGAGAAAGTGAATATATCTAGTTGAGTAGATTTTCATCTTTGGAATAATTAAACAGCTATAAAGCTAAAAATCTTAAAAAATGTATTTTATAGGTTTTTGCAGTAACGCAAAACATATGGATAACGACGCTTGTTTAGTCAATTAATCAAAACGAAACTCTGGAAAAAAACACCTAAATAATATTTCAAAAATATATTATTTAGTGCCAAAATAATTTATTAATACATTTATTGGCATCTTAAAAAAACGCGTCATTAGCATCAAAGTAAAGATTATCTGAAGACTGAAAGGCTGACAATTTGACACAACAAAGAGCTCTATGCATAAGCCTTATTATTTTTTGCAGAAAAGCTTCAATAAATTACAATAGTAATATATCTAATTATAACAAGGGCTGTTTGTAAAACATGCATGCCCCCCATATGGGCTCTAAGTTGTAGTGACAGCCATTTTGTAAATATGTTTTTTGTCACTGTGACCTTGACCTATGACCTAGTGACCTGAAAATCAATAAGGGTCATCTGCGAGTCATGATCAATGTACCTATGAAGTTTCATGATTCTAGCCATAAGCTTTCCCGAGTTATCATCAGGAAACCATTTTACTATTTCGGGTCACTGTGACCTTGACCTATGACCTAGTGACCTGAAAATCAATAGGGATCATCTGCAAGTCATGATCAATGTACCTATCAAGTTTCATGATCCTAGGCATAAGCGTTCTTGAGTTATCATCCGGAAACCATTTTACTATTTCGGGTCACCGTGACTTTGACCTTTGACCTAGTGACCTGAAAATCAATAGGGGTCATCTGCTAGTCATGATCAATCTACCTATCAAGTTTCATGATCCTAGGCATAAGCGTTCTTGAATTATCATCCGGAAACCATTTTACTATTTCGGGTCACCGTGACCTTGACCTTCGACCTAGTGACCTGAAAATCAATAGGGGTCATCTGTGAGTCATGATCAATGTACCTATGAAGTTTCATGATCCTAGGCCTAAGCGTTCTTGAGTTATCGTCTGACAACCACCTGGTGGACGGACCGACCGACAGACCGACAGACCGACCGAAAGACCGACATGAGCAAAGCAATATACCCCCTCTTCTTCGAAGGGGGGCATAAAAATATAATTATGATTGGCATGAGTACGTTAGTGTGATAAACACGTGAGTGATAGAAAGTGTAAGGGGTGCATTGAAAATAAACGTACTACAAAGCCCTATTAAAAGCGAAGTGCATGACAGTATTTACATGTAATGTTAATTTGATGGGTTTTGTACAGAGAATGACACAACTTTACATGATGCAAATTGAACTGTGTATTCATGTATACTGAAAACTCGTTACTAGTGAGTATGAGTGGCAAATATCTAACATTTTAACACACATATATCAATATACATTTTTTTTAAACATTATTTACCCCCGTTGGTGTCAAATGTAATTTCTTGTTTTTTCTATGATGTCGTTCGTACATTGTCGTAACATTAAATCTTCATACGAAATGACGTAGTTTTAATTAACCGATACCCGCTAAATACGTAAAATGTTATGTTTTTAGGTAAATTTTATAATTATTAAATACTTTTTTTCATAAACTAAACCAGGAATTAAACGGGCTAGTATCTTAACGGTGTACAATTTCTGATATTCTTTATTGGACATAACTTTTAATTTGTATAATATTTAACATAATTATCTAATGTACGCAACTGCTAAGTATGTCGGAGGTAAAATATTAAACCGAATGACTGCTTAATACTACCAGAAAGAGAAGATATGGTGGCATCATCAATTGTGTTTAATGACCAGACTGTCATCGGCCACCCAGTGTAGTTTATGGAACAGAACAGAACAGAACAAATATTTTATTTCACTTAAGCATATAACTGCTCATCGTGATGATTCAGAATAATACATGCATGCGTGAGAATTGTTCGAAATCAATATATAAATAATCAAAGCACAAATAACTAATAACAGATTTGTATTATACAATACAAGTTTACCAAAATGTCAACTAATCATCCGATAGGTGAAAACAAGTATGTGTGAGAGTGTTTTGTGTTAATATAAACACTGCTATTATTTTGACATATAAACAACATGTGTACCGAAAACAGTGGTAACAGGCAACACAATATATGCATTCAGTTCATTATAAAATATACTCAAATGAGAAAATAGACGTTGAGTCAGGTAAAAATAAAATTATCTCTTTTTTTAAAGCATATTAAACAGTAAATAGCTAACTTCCTAAGCGTTCCTTTATTATTATTATTCAAAAGTGTCAATAATTTGTGCATACTTGGTCTAACTGAGAAGTATGATGATATATATTTGGTTCTTTCCTCTAAATAAAACGGACATTTAAGTATAAAGTGATATTCATCTTCTAAATCGTTTAGATTGCATAAAGCGCACTTTGTCTCGTTTCTGCTAATGCTATAATGTCTTCCTGTTTCAATTAACAAATTATGCGATGATAGGCGTATTTTAGCAATGATATTTCTATGTTTTTTATTGTCAATCACATCTAAATACAAAGACCTTTCAAATACAGGTTTAAGTTCTTTATACAGTATTAATGAAGTTGATGAATCAACATTAACTCTCCACTCAGATACATACTGGTCTCTGAGTCTAGTCTTTAACAAAGGAATACAGCTTTCAATAATAACTGACCCAGGAAACAACCATACATCTGTAAATCCTGTTTGGTTTAATATCTTGCGAACTTTAGAGGACCAATTAACAGTGTTATTTTGTGTTTCAATTTCTAATCTTTGCATATTGATGACAGTAGTAAGAATACAATTTCCTTGTTTCTTTTGATGCAGTTTTAAAAAATATTTAATAATTCTTAGGTATCTACCAATGTATAAAGGGAATCGACCAACTTCAGCATACAGTGACATCGAATTTGTTGACAGTTTTACATTTAACAGTCTTTTACAGAACTTTCTGTGAATACGTTCAATATTAGTTGCCGTAATAAATCCCCATACTTCGCAATTATAATTAAGGATTGACAAGACATATGCATCAAACAACTTGAACATAACATTAATTGGCACGTCCATATCTTTTGTAATGCAAAACAGGGAATTCATCGCCCTTGTAGCTTTGCCATATATTGTATTCGTGGCAGGTATAAATGAGCCCCCACTTGACATAACAATACCAAGGTAGTTAAAATTGCTAACTATTTCAATTTCCTTTTCTTTGTAGGTCCATTTGCATTTTTTGCTAAGCGCGCCCCCTTTTCGGAAAACCATTATTTTTGTTTTGTCAATATTAACAGTAAGATTCCATTTATCGCAATATGATTCTAAATTATTCAATGATTCTTGGAGTCCTTCTATAGTTTCTGAAAAAATGACAGCGTCATCCGCAAATAGAAGGAGGTAAATAGACAATTGATCTAACGTTATGCCGGCGTTTAGTCCGTTTTGTAAATTAAATTCTATATCATTAATAAATAATGAAAACATGATCGGCGATGTTATTTCTCCTTGTAATAAGCCGACTTTGCTACTGAAAAGGTCCGAAAGTGAGCCCATGTGTTTAACTTGAAGTTTGACCTCGCTATACATAGAGCGGATTAGTGATATAAGCTTGCCGTCGATTCCCGATAAAATCATTTTATGCCATAGCTGTCCGCGATTTATAAGGTCATATGCCTTCCGGTAATCGACGTAACAGCAGAAAAGTTTCTTTTTACTATGCAGTTGCTTTTCTATTAAATGATTAAGAATGAAAATCGCATCAACAGTACTGTAGTTGGGTTTGAACCCGAACTGAGCATCTGTAAGAATGTCATATGTTTCTGCCCACGATTTTAAGCGTTCGTTTATCACACCTGTAAACAGTTTCGCAAAACAGCTTATCAACGTGATGCCTCTAAAATTGTTTGGATCGGAACTATCGCCCCGTTTATATACTGGAATAATAACTCCCGTTGACCAGCTCTTTGGAAATTGTTTCGTACATGTATCTAAGATATAGTTAACTAGAAATGGCGCGGCAGAGGCCGACGCGTATCCCCACGCCGAATGTTTGACCTAGGTGTGCCCCAGGGTTGGTAATGGGGCCATGCATAGCTGAGATTGACCGTATTGTCATAAGAGAAGTTCATCATCAATTAGAAGTGAATTGGTGTAGAAATGAAAAAGTTATAGTAAAAGGCAATTTTGGGTGGGTGTGACATATGTGGGCAGGGCGCCCCAGGGTTGGTAATTGTGCCATGCATAGTTGAGATTGACCATATTGTCATAAGAGAAGTTCAGTATCAATTTGAAGTGAATCGGTGTAGAAAAGAAGAAATTATAGTAAAAGGCAATTTTGGGTGGGTGTGGTCTATGTGGGCGGGGCCCCAGGGTTGGTAATGGGGCCATGCATAGTTGAGATTGACCGTATTGTCATAAGAGAGGTTCAGTATCAATTTGAAGTGAATCGGTGTAGAAATGAAGAAATTATAGTAAAAGGCAATTTTGGGTGGGTGTGGTCTATGTGGGCGGGGCGCCCCAGGGTTGGTAATGGGGCCATGCATAGTTGAGATTGACTGTATAGTCATAAGAGAAGTTCAATATCAATTTGTAGTGAATCGGTGTAGAAATGAAGAAATTATAGTAAAGGCAATTTTGAGTGGGTGTGGTCTATGTGGGCGGGGCCCCAGGGTTGGTTATGGGGCCATGCATAGTTGAGATTGACCCTAATGTCATAAGAGAAGTTCAGTATCAATTTGAAGTGAATCCGTGTAGAAATGAAAAAAATATAGTAAATGGAATTTTTTGGTGGGTGTGGCCTATGTGGGCGGGCGCCCCATGGTTGGGATTGGGGCCATGCATAGTTGAGATTGACCCTAATGTCATAACAAAAGTTCAGTATCAATTTGAAGTGAATCCGTGTAGAAATGAAAAAATTATAGTAAATGGAAATTTTTGGTGGGTGTGGCCTATGTGGGCGGGGCGCCCCAGGGTTGGGAATGGGGCCATGCATGGTTGAGATTGACCGTATTGTTATAAGAGAGGTCCAGTATCAATTTGAAGTGAATCGGTGTAGAAATAAAGAAGTAAAATGTAAAATAACCTAAAAAAATGAGTGATAATTTCTGACGCGGCCCCACCCCAACCGCTATAACTTTTGACCCAGGGGTCAGATCAAAATTCCAAATAGTGCAGGGTCGCACATATGCTCATAGCTACCATGTGTGTAAGTTTCAAGGTTCTAGTGCTTTTGGTGTAGGAGGAGATAGTGGCCAGGACGGACGGACAGACAGACGGACGGACGGACGGACGGACGGACGGCGGAGATAACCACAATATGCCCACCTTTTTTTCAAAAAGCGTGGGGATAAAAAGTATTTCTAATGGTTTGACTATAATTTGCACTGTTTCTTTAAAGTATTCATAAATTATATTATCGTTTGAGCCTGTCTTATTATTATTTAAACGCCTTGTAGCTTTTATTATTTCTTCTGCGGAAATGGGTTTGTCTAGATCCGGGTAGGAGCTGACTGGATTTTCTATGTTATCAAACTGCCGTAAATAACTGTCACTTTCGTCGTTGTTTGCGTTGACGTCAGCCTCAGAAGCTAGAGTATTGAAATATTCGTAAAATTCTTGCAGCGATATATTATCTGCTTTCGGTGATACCGTTTTTTGTTTAAATAGTTTCCAGAATTCTCGAGGCTTTTTGCGACTCATATTATTTAATTTCATACCCTGTTCTCTGTTAAACTTAGATTTCATTTTCCGACATAAATATTTATATTCTTTTCTTGCTGCTAGCATTGTTGCTCGTGTATGTATATTCTTAATTAAATTATACTGGTAAACTGTTTGAATATATTCAGTCCGTTTTGCTTTGCATTCTTCGTTAAACCAGCGTTGTTTATTTGTGTCAGCAGAGGCGAATCTATTATGATCGTTAATACCATAATTGCTTTCTACATGTTTAAAATATTTTTCACCTCGTTTATTTAGAAAATCAGTAAACTCCGAGACTAATAAATCCGGATCGCATCGCGAGTGAACACCTGATTGTAAATTGTGTTCTAGTTCTTGAGCACCGTTTAATATGTCGTGCACGAAATTATCACTGTACTCTGGTTTCCATTTAACGTATACGCGCTGATTATTTTTACCGTTAGTAACCGGGTTGTTCGTGCTTAGAGCAAATGTCACTGGGGCATGATTTGAGAATTCCGTGAAATCGTGTACATTAAAATCGGTCAAATCGTGGAAGTTTTTGACTGATGTTAACAAATAATCTACTGTACTTTCCCCATTATGGGTAAAACAAGTTAATTTGCCAACTTCTTTATCGCGAAATGGCCTACCGTTTACAATTCTTATATTAGTAGATTTACATACGTCTAACAAATAATCCCCAAACCTATTTGTACCAGAGTCACGGGCTGCCCTCTGAAGTGGACTATCTATTTCAAATAAATCAAAATCACCTAAGCTTCTATCATTATCAATAAAATCAGCTTTATGGCCGGTTCTTGCATTTGTGTCCCCCGTGATAAATACTTTTCCTTTATTATCAAAAAAGTTAATATCAGATTCTAACAGTTCAAAAATGTTTACGTCATACATATCATGCATTGGTGAATTTTCAGGTGGAATATATATAACAGCTAAATAAATATCATCTTTAATATTGAAATGTGTTTTATCTATTTTAAGCCATAGTAAACAGTCTATGTTATTTCTTACTAGAGAAACTCCTTTGCGTATTCACGATTTTGACATTGTTAAATCACGCGTAACGAGACTGCCGAGATAACGCGAGATCAAGGGTTCGGGGGGGGGTTCTGACAGTATTCGCTCTACAGTAGACACCTTACTTATCCGATATTTTGACTTTTAAATAGAATAAAAGCGATAAATTGCCGATTTATTACTAATAAAAACAATCATTATTTTTATTATAACGTTCAACGACCATCTGCTCATTAATAGTTCAGTATCATTGTAATTAACGGCTCCGTAATTAACTACCGGTACCGGTACTGACAAAAATAACAAGATCATACCTTACTCATGTTACTGTACTGTGTGCTGAAATGTCAGAAATTAAAACAACCCCAGACTATTATAATTTTTGAGTGCAAGTTAATTTCAACCCACCCACTAATTAAAAATAAACATTTTTATTATATTAGCTCATTTTTCTAAATTTTCATAAATAAAAACCAATTGGTATTTGCACATTTCAGTAAACATAAGACTACTTTATTGTTAAATTTGTAAATTGTATAATAATCTATATATTTTTATTACTTCTGTTGCAAGCCCAACTTGTTGTGCTTTTAAAATACATAAAAATCTATTGTTGACAACTATAATATTATTTAAGATCATAATTAAGCAAAAGTAAGTCCCCAATTCCAAGCTTACCCCGGCAAGTTAAACCGGTAGAGTGCTGATCTCTGACTCACTCATGGGTTGGTAAGTTTAAGCCTCAACTCGGGTTCATCTCTTAGAAATAATTACACTTTAGGCTACCCTGTCTGTAACCAAAATTGCAGTTGAGGGTCACCGGCATACATGTATCAAATACATTGTAACTATGTGCTTATGTTAGCATTTCCTGAAGATTCAACCACTGAGCAGGATTACTAAGTTAAACCCATTTTATTAATGAAAAAAATAATAAATATACTATCAGATGTATTCAAAAAGACAAACCAACTGGTACCTACTAAGGAACATCATCCATTAACCATCTATACTTCCAGGTCTTTTGGCTCTGCTACACCAACAGGAATAAGCGTGTGGTTAATGTTTTCTGTGTTAATCATAGGGATTACTATTTATAATATTTCATCCCAACAACAAAATCTTTACAATGATTGTATTCATTTTACAGTCCGGTTTTACTTCTATTAGGTTAAAAACTAAATAGTGAATCAGTTTTTGAGATGAGCTTGTACCAAACACACACAAGCTCCTGCACATACACACACTTTAATGAGCAAATATTTTAACTGTCACAGTTATTACTTGTTGGAATGTCTCAGACTAACCAGCATATACAAGCAGTCTTCACTTTAGCATTTTTGAACAACTAACTGCAGCCTGAATCTTTATGCTTTAATAGAACAGATTAAAATACCCACAAGCCCGACTATATGAATCTGGAAACTTTAATAGCCCAAATTTAATACATATCACTAGCCGCGGGCTGTCGGGCTAGGGGTAAGCGTCAAGACTGTAAAAGCAATAACAATTCTTCAAACATTGATACTTGTCTTCTTTTGAACAAATCTGCCATGACTGGTAGTTAATTGGGATAGCCCAACACACAACCAATTAAGGATGACTGTGATGCAGGTGAAAGTTTCACCCATATAGATATTAAGCCAATGGACATTTGACCAGGGACACTTATTTTAATTCAAAGTAAATGTTTTCTTAGCAGTGTTAATAGTCATGTCAACACATCACATGTTATGTAAAATGATTACATGACAACATTGGATGTGTAGCAACTTAAACCACCATCCATTTTATTATATTTCTGAATGTGTAGGATATTTTTTAATGTAAGGGTATGAAGTAGACACACATCTGAAGTATCTTTATTTCATTTTTTCAAAGAACATAGTTATGTAACTGTGGTGATGTATAATATTTATTGCAAGAGTCAATAAAATTTCAGGTGAAGAAATCTTGAGCTTCATGCAGCATTAGATACTCAGTACAGTATCCCAGTTTCTGTTGACACTGAAGTGTGATATTCCTGAAAAAAAGTTTCTAGAAGTTATAACAATAAACCATTCAATAACATTTAAATACAGCAAAGTTATCTGTTTTAAAATAATTGTTCTTTTTAGAGAAAAGTATTTTACCAAATGCCATCAAACTTCTAATTTGCCCAAACTTAACAAATAAGTCTAAGATATTTTTCCATACCCCACCCGCTTTAGCATGTTTCGTTTTTACCTATAATTAAACACAATAAAATCGAAATAAAGCATAAACATGAACGACAATTATATCAAAGATACTAAGCTAATAAAAAATTACAAAAAAAATATACCAAATAAGTTATATCTGCAAATTATTGGGAAATTATAATTGCTTCAACATAGAACTGTATGCAGACGCACTGCAGTAGATTATCGAGTACCCCCCCGACCTCACTAAATCCACTCAGAGTTGTCTCCCTTAAAATAATGTCGAAAAGGTCAATACTGTCTCTAATATATACAATGATACCGCCGCTCGAACGTCTTGCTTTACGGTGTTGGAAGCGTCTATACGAGTGTATGGGATTGCTGTAACCTTTAAAATCAACTGTAGAATTCTTGTTAGTCCAGGTCTCGATTAAACAGATAATGTCATGTTCGACCAAAAATGACGAAAGTTTGCTGTCACCACGCTTTGTAGAAGATAGCCCTTCAATATTCCAAGAGACAACTTTTATGGTACTCTCACTGTTTTCCTATTCGACGTACAGCCGTTTGTTAATGAACAACCTGTCCACCGTAATATATGCCAGCTTGCCCTCTGCGCGTGCCGCCTTCATAATTGGCACCAGCTTTCTTCTTTTCTCCATTACTTCCGGGGGATACTGTTCAGCGATGCCAAATGGGGTTCCTTTTAACTGATTGGCTGCTTTCCGCACCTTTTCCTTATCTGGGAAAAACGCAAATTTGGCCACAATTGGTCTCACCTTGTCTTGTCTGAAAGCTCCCACTCTGTGTGCCCTGTGAATCTTTATGTCCTCTTTTGCATTTTGAATATGTAGTTTGGTGACAATAAAGTCCAAAATAGTGTTCTCGCAGATTTCATTTTGTTCTTCCGGGATTCTAAAAAACAGAAGGTTGTCCCGCATACTTCGGCATTTCAGATCAGTTACCTCCGCCTGAAGTTTCGATTCCTTGGCGACATGTGCATCTTCTGTTGTTGTCAGGTGTTTCATATTTTTCAGCAGAGTGTCCAACTGCTTTTGTTTATTTGATATATCCTCCGCGGCACTACCACTAAATTCACACGATTTTTCTACTTCAGTGATTCTGCTTTCTATGTCACTAATCCGCTTGTCAACTTTATCTATTCGTATGTTCATGGCCGAGACACTTGATTGAATTTTCTCGAGTTGTGACAATTTATTGTCCATGGAATTTAAACGGTCCAGTATTGTCGCTAAAATGTCGTGGTTAGGAGAAATTGGACTTGCTAATTGCGACATAAAACTCTGTCCTTGATATGACGGTGTGCTCATTATAAATTGCCCCATGGGCGCATTTGGCATTTGCGAATAATTGAACAATTGACTTGCCTGTGCTTGTAACTGTCCATTTTGACCACTTTGACCGTATCCTGGTGTACACGAAACATTTTGCGCCATTTTGTTTTCTTTGGTTTCTTTGTTTGCCTTCTTGGCGTTACTGTTTGTTGTTGTCTGACCGTTATCCGGCGATTGTTTTGACGGTTTACGTTTTCTAGTCATCCAGCGATATGATCACAATCAAAATAAAGATAAAAAATCCTTTTCTATCCACGTTTGAGCTTTTGAAAATTAAAATATCCCTGTATTTTTTGCTACACAAAAATTCCTGCCGCCATCTTCACGCATGCGCAGAGATTATGACACCCCGGGATGACACCATGTTGTTAGTTAAGTCTGGATAATATCTGACCAAAACGAGATAATCGGATTATGCAGAACTAACGGGCAATTCAACACTGGAATGCAAAGGATTACGCGATTTTAAGATTGATGCAAATGATAAATATTGCATTTAATTTAATTAAATGTGTTTTTAATGTGTCAACGTGTTCATTTTCCTAGACAAATACCTAAAAAAATGCACGTTTTTCAAATATTTTTCTGTTATAACACTAGCTTAACATCTCATCTAGCAGAAAAACTTAATTTCATACAATTTGCATGACAAACAACAAAGTTTTACAAGAAGAAAGAAATTCATCCGTTGAATAATCGGCGCTCTCTTATATATGTTACCGGTTGTTAGGCAGTAGTGTAATGGCGGATGCGGAGAGTATTCCGGGGAGATAATTGGGTAATTACTAAATTATGGAACGGTCTATAGACCGTTCCATAATCGATAAATTGACCGCCGCCATATTGTAAGTCACGTGACTGTCCGCCATTACACTGCTGCTAACTGGTGCGAGTCTGCGATTCCAAAAGCCAAAGACGTAGAGAATTCCCGCTTAACCGTTGTCGGATAAATAAATTACTTAATGAATTAATGTGAGGCGATTATCACATTTTTGTTGTTTAAATGATTGTTTGAAGTTGAGATTGATTGTTACAAATAAAATGTTTAAAATGCTTTCGTGTATTTGTTTTTTTTATATCTGTAATCAAGTGGTAATCATCGGCGAAAATTTGCCGGTTCAGTCGCTCATACTATGTCTTTGATTAGACTTGTTACTTTTAACGTTTCACAAACAATTCACGCATGTATTGTTGTGTTGATGTTAATAGCCACAACATAAAGCAATTTATATTTTAATTAATACTTATTAAAGATTCTCGCGCAATTAATTACCGCTAATTGTTTGTAATTGGTCTCATTTGGTACAAATCTACATTCAAAATTCATAACATATTATATTAAGTACGGTATGATATTTTTGATACGCCTTCCATTATTTTTCTTGTTCTGATATCAAAGATAAAAAATTGTGGTTTGGATTTATTTTTATTTTTTTAGATGGAATTTTGTCACGTTAAAAAACGAGCTTTTTATCATGAGAGAGTGATATTGATCTTGACGATATTTTATGTGATTATTCGGAAGATGAAAGGAATGCGATCTATGTGATATATCTATATTTTCATCTGTGAATCATTTAACAGCTATAAAGCTAAAAAATACTGAAAAAATGTATTTTATAGGTCTTTGAAGTAACGCAAAACATATGGATAACGACACCAAATGTTTAGTCAATTAATCCACACAAAAAAACTCCGAAAAAAACACCTAAATAATATTTCAAAAATATATTATTAAGCGCCAAACGAATTTATTAATACATTTATTTGCAACTTTAAAAACGCGGCATAAGCATCAAATTAAAGATTATCTGAAGACTGAAAGGCCAACAATTTGACACAACAAAGAGCTCTATGCATAAGCCGTAATATTTTTTGCAGAAAAGCTTCAATATATTACAATAGTAATACATCTAATTATAAAAATATAATTATGAATGGCATGAGTACGTTAGTGTGATACTTACGTGAGTAATAGAAAGTGTAAGGAGTGCATTGAAAATAAACGTACTACAAAGCCCTATTAAAAGCGAACTGCATGACAGTATTTACATGTAATTTTAAATTGATGGGTTTTGTACAGAGAATGACGCTATTGAGGAATATTAACATACAACTGAAAAACACAACTTTACATGATGCAATTTGAACTGTGTATCCATGTATATTGAAAACTCGTTACTAGTGAGTATGAGTGGCAAATATCTAACATTTTAACACACATATATCTATATTAATATTTTTTTAAACATTATTTACCCCCGTTCGTGTCAAATGTAATTTCTTGTTTTTATGATGTCGTTCGTGCATTGCCGTAACAATAAATCTCTATACGAAATGACGTAGTTTTAATTAACCGATACCCGCTAAATACGTTAAATGTTAGGTTTTTAGCTAAATTTTATAATTATCAAATACTTTTTTTCATAAATTAAACCAGGGATTAAACGGGCTAGTATCTTTACGGTGTACAATTTCTGATATTCTATATTGGACATAACTTTTAATTTGTACAATATGTAACATATCTAATGAACGCAACTGTTAAGTATGTCGGGGGTAAAATATTAAACCAAATGACTGCTTAATACTACCAGAAAGAGAAGACATGGTGGCATCATCAGAACAGAACAAATATTTTATTTCACTTAAGCATATAACAGCTCATCGTGATGATTCAGAATAATACATCAATTGTGTTTAATGACCAGACTGTCATCTGCCACCCAGTGTGGTTTATGACACCCCGGGATGACGCCATGTTGTTAGTTAAGTCTGGATAATATCTGATCAAAACGAGATAATCGGATTATGCAGAACAAACGGGCAATTCAACACTGGAATGCAAAGGATTACGAGATTTTAAGATTGATGCATATAATCAAATGATAAATATTGCATTTAGTTTAATTAAATGGGTTTTTTAATGTGTCAACGTGTTTATTTTCCTAGACAAATACCTAAAAAAATGCACGTTTTTCAAACATTTTTCTGTTATAACACTAGCTTAACATCTCCTCTAGCAGAAAAACTTTATTTCATACAATTTGCATGACAAACAAAAAAGTTTTACAAAAAGAAAGAAATTCACCCGTTGAATAATCGGTGCTCTCTTATATATGTTACCGGTTGTTTGGCAGTAGTGTAATGGCGGACGCGGAGAGTATTCAGGGGAGATAATTTGGTAATTACTAAATTATGGAACGGTCTATAGACATAAAAATATCGGTTCGTTAATGGATGACCATCTATTGAAATCAAAAAAGTTTACAGCGTGTGTATCTATTTTCATCGCATTAAAAAACCCAGAATGTTTAAGTAAAATAGCGTTATAAAAAGTATTAGAACAAAATTCTACGCGACACACTATCTTGCAACGCGACTAACGACAATTTACAACGAAACACGATATTTTCATTATGGGCTGTCGTGCGTGGGTCATTGTCGTCTGTCTTGTTGAATGTCGCGCGTTGCACTCATTCAAATTAACAAGACAGTCGAGCTTACGTCAATATCTGATGCGACGTCATATGATTTTAGTAGTTATTTACTTTTAATGTTTTCATGTTGACTGCAAACTCATTTTGAAATGGTCATTTATGTAAAAAAGCAGACATTTTCATTAAATGATGAAAATGAACCAACGCATAATCCCTCCAAATCTGGGGATATTTACCATCTGACGGCTGTGGTAACCGCGCATGAGGTAACCGCTGCCGAGATTTCAAAAGATTTGTTTAAATTGCCCAGATACCTTTGTGAAATAAACTTTTCAGGCAATTTTCATATCAAAATCTGTTTTACTATGTACAAATAAACTGTATTCGTTGTTCGTGTCAAATATTGCCGCTTCTTGGTTTGTATTGTCCCATATATGATCAGAAAAACTCGGCGTGCAAAGATCGAAATTGGATAGCATGTGAACCTGACACGAACGTTCTTCCCAATGCATAAGCTATTTTCTTTTATTGCAATAACAAAACCGAATCCGTGTTTATTATGCGTTCATAAGTTGAACAATTGTTCATTAGAAATGCGATATGCCAGTAATATGTGTTAAATACGACTTAAGCCTGCTCTATGGATTCCGTGCCACTTAAACTGGGATTTTAAAAGATAATTATTTGAGAAAAAAACGCAGTGAAAAAGGCTAAACATTCTACACAGGTAAAACTGTTTTGAATTAATGTGAATTCGTTATTGCGACTTTATTAAAGTTACGTGTGTATGGAAGCGTATACGGTACACCCTGATGCTGTGATGTTGTCAACATTCTATGACGGCATGATATGAAAAAGGTGTCATGGCGTAAAAAATAACTCATCGTGTTGACTAAAACTATGATGGCAAGTCGTTTTTTTGGCTTGACGCCAAAAATTATGTTGATTTGTCGACTTGGATCATTTTGACCAAATATTTTTTCGGGAAAAGCCGAAAACATTTACGTTGAGACTTTATCTTAATGTCGTTGTGGCGAGTAAAATTAAGAGGGAAAACCTACAAAACTATGACGACATACCATGTTATTTCACAGTAAGTCGATATAAACTAATCCTGCATGACCATATTATTGGGGTGTACCAGATACGCTTCCATACGTGTGCGAGTAATTAGACAACATAGTGTTCGTATAAAAGTATAAGATAATAATTTCAAAAGTGGGTGCGTTTGCCTTGTTACGTTGCATGATATTTTATGAAATTTCAAAAAAAAAATACAAAATCGATAGCTTAAATCCTTAATAAAAACACAAGAGCTTCATTTTGCTAAGAAGAGACTTCGTTGAAACAAAAAATATCATAAAAGCGGAAAGTGTCGTCCTTGATAAGCCTGTGCGGACTGCATAAACTAATATTGGACGACACTTTACGCACATGCATTAAACCCCCTTTTCACAGAGCGCGGCCCATATTTATTCAAAAAATTATTCACACTCTATGATAACAACTTTGTTAATAATAAGACACACCTTAATTTTTTGCGTTTGTTATTAAAAAAAATTAATTTTTAAGTTCAGGTTAATGTGGTTATTTCAAACTCACCTTTGCATTCACGTCCACTTCACTAAGGAAAAAACATGCAACTTACAGGTATTTTTAGATTACGCTCAGTTATAGATCAGGAACACTTGCAGGTCAATTTTTTAGGTCATCCTCAATATAACACATGTATTTAATTTTAAATAGGTGGGAAAAAAAACGGTGCTGAGCATCACGAAAATGGACAAAAACAAGCAACGAAGCACGGTGAGTGTTATTAACCTTCGTAAAGTCCCCACTCGTGCTGACACATCCGTAGCATATTTGAGCATCGTCATGGGAAAACCGGCTTAATGCATGTGCGTTAAGTGTCATACCAGATAAGCCAGTGCAGTCCTCATAGACTAATATCGGTCGACACTTTCCGCCTAGAATGGATTTTCGTTTAGAAGATATTTCCTTTAAAAAAAATCTTTAAAAGCGTAAAGTGTCGTCATTGATTAGCTTGTGCGTACTGCACAGGCTAATCTGGGACGACACTATACGCACATGCATTAAGTTCCGTTTTCCCAGTGTTCGGCTCATTTTCTGAACATATTTATTAGTAACTTTAAATGCTGTCTTCATCCTTTGACTGTGTCACCAAAACGAATGTGTCAAGGGTTGCATTCCTTTTCATTTGCAATCGTTGAATATTCGCAAAATCTATTTCGTGACCCTAGAACATTTTTTCAAGCATGTCATATATTTTTGCTTGTTTTATTTATTTAGTTCAATATTTTGTTGTTGTTTTGTGTTTAGAATATTTTGATAGCAGCCGCTTCAAAAGCTGATACTGCTTTTCTTGTTTGTGTTTAAAATGTTTTGATAGCATTAACTTCAAAACACGATAAAAGGGCTTTCAGAGAATTTTTAAGTTGATTATTCTTCGTTGCCCAGTGGCTAGGGCGTTCGCTTACGTAGCGGATGTCGAAGGCTCGCTCCAAATACTGGACAAGTTCTGACCAACAGCAGGTTAAGTCGAATGGTACCGATCGCCATCCTCACAAGCGCCCGGAAAATGAGATAGGAATCGCGAGTAAAGATGCTATCAGTAAAGATGTCGCATAAAGTAAAACCTTCTGCGCTTAGTTGAGAGGCGCGATATTATAATAAACACATACTTTAGTTTTATTGATGCAGCTTAAGCATTTTCAAATTGACGATTACTAAATTAACTTATAAATGACAAAAACCTTCGACCGGTAAATTGCATTTTGGTCATGTGGTCTAAAACAATCGTTTGTTTTTGCCTTTATGTAAACCAGCTAGGAAAATCATCGATCATTATAGGCATTGAACCAAGGTCCTCCCGATTCTAAGGCAGACTCTATACCGCGTCGCTTTCAAAGCTAGCTCATATAGCAAGACATAATTTGTGCTCGCTATACCTCAACCTACTTCATAAACCCTATCCATTATTGAAATTATTTCACGAATTTCCATCAACCATGATATCTGTGGTACGTCACACAGACAGATAACCATTTGTGGGCTAATGAAGTTGGGCGCCAATGTAATCCAGCTATAAAAATACCCCGGCCACTATGGGAATTGAACCAAGATCCTCCCGGTTTCAATTCAGACGCTCGACCGCGTCGCTATAAAACCTAGCCCACATACAAGTCAGAGCAATATACGCGCTCCATATACCTCATCCTACTGAATTAATATAAACCTCGTTCAGAGGAAACTTGGCTTAATACATATACGTTAAGTGTCGTCCCGGATAAGCATGTGTAATTCTTACAGGCTACATGTAATCAGCGATGACACTTTCCGTAAAGACCTTATTTTTTTGTTAAGGGACTTTATTTAAACGAAAAGTACCATACAAGCGGAAAGTGTTATCTCTGATTAGCAAATGCGGACCGCACAGGTTAATCTTGGACGACATTATTCGCACATGCATTAAGCCCAGTTTTCCCAGAACACAGCTCATATAAAATCCAGCTCAACGTTTGCAGCGTTGCACGAGGCCCGTGAAGATCGGCATCGGCGTGTTCGTGGCGGCGGTGGTAATCGCCGTGGTCGTCATAGTACTCGTGGGCGTGGCCAGAAATAAGGACACCGGTAAGATGTGTGACCAAAGTAAAGTGCTAAATCTAGCTCCCTGCACATTTCCATTTCTGTTTTAGATTCTACTTCAAATTCTGCACATTATTTTTTTTTCAGAAAACGTGATCAGAACTTCATGTTACTACGTAAATAAGAATTATTTAATCATCGCATAGCGAAATTGGGTCATATCCACATGTGTGTAATGATAATAAGATGGCATATCCAGCAAACTTTATACGCACATTGTGTAGAAGTCCAAGCTATACAATCATGTTATCCACATTAATTTAAAGACAAACCGAGTATTTATTTTTTTTTTTGCATATATATTTCTAATATTGTTTTCCTTTTTAATGCAAACAATATGTTTTAAAAGACATACCTCTGAGTTTGGAATCCACTGATCGCGCGTGATTGTGAAGTTAGACATGACATCCGATGGTTTCTTTTCACAATATAAACATATGTATATAACACCATACACATGTTATATTCTACTAACTTATTGGTCAAACAAAAAGTTACAGAAATGCTGTTGCATGCACAAAATTAAATGAGTGTTCATATACGGCTACACAAATGTCATTGTTTCTCGGCTGTCATATATTTCGCTTCTCTCTCGCAAAGATATAATTGGCTGCGAACATTACTATGAGATCCTTACCGAAAGTAGACACCACGTGAAGATTGATGATTCAAATACTATTTTTTATAGAGATAATACACATTTTCGAGGGCATGATCATCTGCGGGCGCTCGAAAAATCCGTTCCTGCTCGAGTGCGCAGCACGAGGACACGAGCGGATTTTGAGAGCGCCCGCAGATGATCTTGTCCGAGAAAATGTGAATTTTCGCTATTATTGCATAAACAAATCACACATACCAAAATAATTTTAAATAACATTGAAAACAATATGTTTTGTTCATTCGACATCGACAAATTAATTCGATTATTTCAATACAGTCCAAGGTTGTGTTTTACATATGCCTCACTCGGTCATCATCCGAAATGACGAGGCTTTACATTCGGATAGGCTGTTTTCGATTTAAAATGTGTTTAAACAGTGGATTAATGCAAAGTTAAAATGCAGCCGCGCAAAGTAAGCAATGAGGAATTATTTTGAAATTTACAGCAGGAACGTTGAAGGTACATAAACACTTACATTTACAGCATAGTCTTTTGAAAGTGTTGAGTATAAATAACCTTAACTTCATTGACGTTGCCAATAAAATAAAGCTGTCGTCAAGAGAGTGCAGATGGTATAACTTGAAAAGTGGATTGAAATAGTCATTATCCATGCATTCATGAGGAAACCGGTGCTTATTCAGTTCCCCATTTATGCTTGGAAAGTCGTCGAAGGCTGGAGACGGGAAGTAACTGCGCGTGGACCAGTTTATGGATATGAAAAACACACAACAGGGCTTGAACGGCACGTGAATCGCATTGCTAACACACGATTTCTCCCGTTCAAGCCCTCCTTTTGGAGTTTCTGCACCCCGCCAGAGGGCATTATAGATAGAGTTTATGCAATAATATGATTTTAAGTACGATTTTCCATTTTTGACTGTAAACTAATAAAAAATGTTCAATTATGTAGAAAATGACAATGATTTGTACAAAAAAGAAAAAAGTTCCAGACCTGGTAGAATTTTAAACGCAGTGTGTAACTTTAACCGGTACCCATTTTCATGTTTGAGATGATTTTAAATAGACACTATTATAATGATAGAATATGCACCATCAATGGTTGTAATCCGATTATGCAACTTGTGTTTCGAAAAAATAAAACAGCTTATTTCTCGGTACAAACTATGCAGGTCCGTTTTATTATCCATTCATACTAGTCTTGTTTATAAGACGCGCAAACAATTAAGAGATACTTTTTATATGGGCTAAATTCTTTGCAACTATTACCAATTTAAAAAGAAGCTTAATATTTGAGAGCGTCAACAATTTGGACTACCATTCATACTAATAGTTGCATTCAAATAAAAAGGAAGATATGCTATGTGGTTTTGAAAGGATAACAAATGTGTCATAGCTCTTTGTACACATAGATTTTTTCACAATATATTCAATCCCACTGAGAATTTATTCCATTATTTTACAATTCTTCATTGTCTACATACATATGTATATACATGTACCCTTATGTATTGTGTCATGAGCGTAAAAACAGAACTATTCTTATTTGGCCTAAAGAGTATTACAATG
Organism: Dreissena polymorpha; assembly: GCF_020536995.1. Lineage (NCBI taxonomy): Eukaryota > Metazoa > Mollusca > Bivalvia > Myida > Dreissenidae > Dreissena > Dreissena polymorpha. The sequence continues at coordinate 102,039,078 of NC_068356.1, read as the reverse complement.
AAGTACGCTCGTTATTCTTCTCGACTTCAAGAACAATCCGAAAGTGCCACACAACACATTTGTTGCTTTGAGTTACCCCGTCACAAAATATGAAAATAATTATCTACAAAACTTGTTTCGCGCAAAACAAACGAATGTGTATAATTGACACACAAGCGTTTATAAATGTACGCTGTATTAGCAAGAGAAAGCTTTTTCATGTTTATAAATACATTTTAAATGTTCTTATAAATGTGCAATATCCTTCCTTTATATTTGCATATGAATAACAGCATTAATATCCGTAGAATAATACGGAATCCCGTTACGGCCAATGACTATGCATTTTTTGGATTTAAAGTCGATATTCGACAGCACGATTAGATTACGCTTCAGAACGATGACGATAACGCGTCAACATAAAAACAATATTACAATAATGCAACACGACGACAGTTCGATAAAGATAACGTGACAGTACGATGATGAAGATACGATAAGTAACTACAACAGCGAGGTGATGGATATGCTATATAATATCGTGTTATCAATAACGTACTGTCGCATTATCGTAATCGTTTTGTCGTATTTTCGCTTTCTCGTCATCGTTATGTCGTGTTGTCGCATTATCGCCATCTTTATGTCGTGTTGTCGCATTATCGTCATAGTTATGGCGTTCTGTCGCATTATCGTCATCGTTATGGCGTTCGGTCGCATTATCGTCATCGTAATGTTGTGTTATCGCGTTATCGTCATCGTTATGTCGTGTTGTCGCATTATCGTCATTGTTATGGCGTTCTGTTGCATTATCGTCATCGGTATGTCGTGTTGTCGCGTTATCGTCATCGTTATGTCGTGTTGTCGCATTATCGTCATCGTTATGGCGTTCTGTCGCATTATCGTCATCGTTATGTCGTGTTGTCGCGTTATCGTCATCGTTATGTCGTGTTGTCGCATTATCGTCATCGTTATGTCGTGTTGTCGCATTATCGTCATCATTATGGCGTTCTGTCGCATTATCGTCATCGTTATGTCGTGTTGTCGCGTTATCGTCATCGTTATGTCGTGTTGTCGCATTATCGTCATCGTTATGGCGTTCTGTCGCATTATCGTCTTCGTTATGTCGTGTTGTCGCGTTATCGTCATCGTAATGTCGTGTTGTCGCATTATCGTCATCGTTATGTCGTGTTGTCGCGTTATCGTCATCGTACTGTCGAGCATTGACGCTCAAATCAATCCATGCATATGTAGATTCTGTAACGCTAGTGCCACGTTTGTCAAGGTTTGTGTACATAGAGTAGTGCTCTATCGACTGCTTATTGGTTTGTTGTTGTACATTTTATTTCAGTTATTTCATCATTAAAGGTTAAAAATATCTTGCAATACATTCGCATCTAACGCATGCATATTTCTTCAATTACATTCCATTTCGTTTGAACAATCATATTACAGAATATATGTTGGTGTTACCATTGACTTAAATTCTATACTATGAACCTATCTTAAACAATTATTTCGACACATTGAGGCTACAACTTGATGTTTGGTTCGAAACAAAATGACAAAAAGACCTATGATTATAAATAAAATTGGCCCTAGGCAGAAGGTGGTCTTTTACTTTACGTATATTGGTCACAAACTTAAATAATACACAACCTGCTCTATGATAATCTTTGATTCGTCTTATTCAGGTGAAACACCAACGCCTGAGTTTGAGTTTGAAGGTAAGTTCGTTTATGATCTAGAAACTTTTTTACGAATTAACCTATTTATGACTAGCAAGGCCTTGGCAAACAGCGTAGACCCAGATGAGACGCCGCATTATGCAGCGTCTCATCAGGGTCTGCTCTGTTTGCTTAAGGAATTTCTGTAAAAAATATTCTAATATAGAAATAAAATATACTAGACATCCCTAATTTTGGAAATAAATTGATCCTATTTAGAAGGAAGGGAGAGTCCACTAGGCATAAATAGGTTTAAGGCGATAAGTAGGTAATGACATCATTTAAATGAGGCCTATACATGTTGTACTGTTCTATAATATCGAGGTGAAACCATGAAGTTACACTATCTTGGGTAAACTTTTAGGTTTTGGGTTTTATATACATGTAATTCGCAATTGTGTAGTCGGTATGGTGTTACAGTCCAAGGTTTGATACCAGTTTCAATCTTAAATTAAAGTAGTTATGTAGCAGATTCGAATCAAATACTCGACCAATACATTTTACATGTTCTTAAAATAAAGGATACATTTACACGAACGTGAAGGGATTATGTTCCCAAAATATGCTTTTCTTTGTAAAAAATATTTTGCGGACACTAGTCCGGTGTCGTTTACTTTCGTAGCTTAGCAAGTTGAGAAATTACAGCAGATGAACTAAACGGCGTAACATAAACAGAAAACAAAGAAAAACATGCAATAAGTTTGTTCCTCAGACGTTTGTATTGTCTGTTTAGAAATCTGCGTCGTGGAACCACCATCTCTCAGAAAACAAGTTCAGATCACATGCGATTTTCGTGACACCGCAAACGTGGATCCGGATATTCGGGATAAGCTGAAAGCAGCGACCATAGACGCCGCCGCCACCACCGTGAAGCTAAATGGAAGAGATGATCTTTTTAAGGTATGAATATCATTCAGTGTAAACCACGTGCAACAACAACAACAAAAAAGAAAACCGATTCGCGATTGAAACAAGAATGTGTGATCACCAGAACAACGTCTGCGTGTTGGCCGGTTTGAAGGAGCAACACATGGACAGAAGGCTTACATGAAAGTACGACACATCATAATAATAGTTTCGGCACATACATTTGTTATCATGGTGTGTTGTCGTTTTGTGGCCTTTAAAACGCTATGACACCGGAACCACAAAAGAGCGAAATAACGAGTGATTCATGTGTCATTTCGGCGGTAACTCGGTTTGAAAGTCATAATTTCAAGTGAATAACACGTCGTCATGTCAAAATGAAAAAAATATAATCACATATCATAAAAGTGATAACCATATATTTCGTATTAAAATTCGCTGGAAAGTCAGCCGCATTAAACATTTATGCAAGTAATAAAGGGTATACACGGCGAAACATACCTGTCTCGGCATGGATGCCGCCATATTCTGATTCATTCGTAGTTTCGGCAGGTATATTTGTCGCTCTGACGTGTTTTGTGTTGTCACCACTTTAAACCCGCCGAAACGTCAGAACGATATTGCTGAAAACAGCTCTCATACGACTGTAGAAATTGGAAAGGATGAATTTATATATTTAAGCTGTGATTACAGAGAAAGTATAGTTTATTTGATAATACAGTAGGCAATATGCCCATGAGTATACATGAAATGTCACATACAATATTCAAAAAAACAAAGTCACAGGTCATTCAAATCATAGACATCAAAAATATATCGGTACATTGTAAAGCAAAGTATTGGATATTTTAGAGAAGACAATATACAGCGAGAGGCTGTGCATAAATATATACAAAAGTACTAACCTCATCATAATATGTATAATAAGTATTTCCTATTTCCCATGCTTTAAAAAAACATAGCTAAATTTTTAACAATATTGCTATTTTTAGAGGTCAATAAATCTATAAACTTTAACATATTTGGTCTTAAGTAATAACATGGTTTTAAATAAGCTCTCGTTTCGGCAGGTATATTTGTCGCTCTGACGTGTTTTGTGTTGTCACCACTTTAAACTCACCGAAACGTCAGAACGATATTGCTGAAAACAGCTCTCATACGACTGTAAAAATTGGAAAGGATGAATTTATATATTTAATCTGTGATTACAGAGAAAGTATATCGAATAGTATCTTATTACACTACGTTAAAGTGTTCGTGCAAAACTAATTGAACACGTTTAAGCGTACATTTATAATTAAGTAGTGTGTTCTTTTTTGCATGTATGCTGACCTTTATAAAACATGGTGTTCACATACAATAAGGATTATGCTCATGTGTCCATGTGGAAACATTAATGTGGGCTTATAATATGAATTTGATTTTTAGGGGTCTACTGTATAATTGTATTCGATGCATTGCAATCTGTGTATGCACTTAAGTGTTCTCCCTTGTGTAGAATAAGATCGTGTGTTTTCACAAAACACGACGAACACTATTTTCATGAAAATGCTCTACATATATAGATACGACTATTGTATCTTGTATCCGTAAAACAAATATGCGACCTCTTGTTTCTTATGTCACACGGTAAATGTGATGCCCTTTTTTCACAGTTTACTTGCTCCGGGAAGACCAACATGATCACGTGCTTTGGACCCAAAGTCACGTGCTCGTTCAAGGGAATGCTCGATATTTCGATCATAGATTCGAAAGGTCACGACGTCTTCTCCAACAAAACATATATAGCAGTCGCAGGTAAATTTACTGGAAAGAAAAGAAACATATTTTCACGGCACGGGTTTCTAAGAAAACTAAATATACAGATATCTTCCCTCAACAGTCTAGACTATAGAACTACGTAGTCTAAATGAAAGTGGCTGTTGTCAGAAAAAATGTTCAAGATAGTCAGGTATTTAAAAAATCAATTGAAGAATCATTAAAGGCAGTCGTTACATTTCAACGAGCCGTTTTCATGTAAGTATTCATTTATCTATACACAGCATTGTCGGACCGTATTTGGTACAAAAACGAATATGGTACATTTGTACCATATTCGGCCGAATATGGTACAAATGTACCATACTCGGACCGAAGATGGTACAATTTTCGACCGAATATGGTACAAACATTGTACCATATTCGGTTGGAATAAGTTTTTCTATGCTCGCCAAAACGTATTTGGTACATACCAAAAAAACTCATAAAAATGAAAATGGCCTACGTATATGGTACATAAATTATGTATTTCTTAATAAATGAAATAGTCTGCCGATGTGTAAACTTTTTTTCAAACTCAAATATATTGTATTAACCTAATATTGGAAGTGACAAAAGTATCATCATCATCATCATCATCATCATCATCATCATCATCATCATCATCATCGTCGTCGTCGTCGTCGTCGTCGTCGTAACTAGCAGTAACAGAAACAGCTAACCTAACCACACTTTACATGGATTTTGCTGGTTGTGTAACTGTTTCGCCGGCTAGCTCAGTCGGTTGCGCGTCAGATTGGCACGATTCCCGGGCGGGCCAGATACTTTCGTGGAGATCATTAATAGCAATTTTCAAATTTTTAAAACTTTTTTTTTCGAAAGTGTATTTTCACCAAAATCCGATTTAAGAGATTTTGAGCTCTTTTAAATGAATATATCTCTCCAAAAATAAGGATGTTTGACTGGCTGCTTTAGACAGGTGTGACTGTATTCCTAAACATTACTTTGTAAAGTTGATTTGTCGTTCCGACGTCATATTGCTGAGAAGCCGACAAAGCTTTGAAGTTTCCGATTTTTTCTTTGATAACGTGCCGCTTTAAAAAGGCGGGAATTTTGCACACGAGTCTTACTCAGAAGTCAGTAACCATATTTGACTTGGCGGTCGGCAAGAAAAGTTGTGATTTTCGACTAGAAAGAATTGAAATCCAAACTTTCTTCAAACTTCAAAAGAATTCTTGACAGTAAGTACTGTACATAATTTTAATTTTCAGTTGTCTTAATATGCATTGATGTTTTAACATGCATTGATTTTTATGTTTTATGCCCCCCCCCCTCAGAGTGCATTTGCAGTTGTCCGTCCGTCTATCCAATTGTCCGTGGCATTCCTTCCGGGTGCGTAACTCCTAAACTGCTAAAATATTTAAGCTACAGTCATTTTTTCGAAAGTGTATTTTCCACCAAAATCAGATCGAGCTCCTGTAATCTGTAGATTTGAACATTTTAAATTTTATGGAGTTTATAGGTCTTTGACCTTCGAACCCTGCCTAGTCGTGACTTCTGGTGAGCGACCTAGGCCCCCAGGGCCCCTTCTTTATATCCCTTCCATCCACGTAGCATTGGTTTCTACAGACCGTTTGTCCGTTGACCGCCATAAGTTTGCCCGCTATTTTTCCCCTGAATTTGAATTCGGTTGGATTTCAATGAAACTTTACATGAAGTACTTGCTACTTTCATTGCGCATATTGCCCGGAAGTTCGGATTGTAAATTTTAGCGGAGCTATCAGACGAGTGATTTTAGCTCAGCTCATGTCGTGAGACATTCGTTTTCGACACGCGGTGTTCAATACAAGCTCTATTAACTAATGAAGTATAAATGTATAATAAGTTATTATATTATTTCAGATGAAGGAAGCAATTAGGAGAAAAAGGAAGCAATTAGGGTGCTTGCCCAGGTCGAAGTACGACATTATTGTCAGATGTTTAAACGGATCGTTCGATGTCCCTGTGAAGAAACGGACACTTGAAGAGAATAATTGTTTGGCCATGATTAGAAAACGTAAGGACTTCGAGCTTGGTGACCGGGGTTCTTTATTGTGTGGCGGAAAGCAAGTCCTTGTGAAAGAAGATCTTCCTAGATTTGTTGAGAAGATGTTCATGGAAAACAAAGGATGTGGAGCAAGGGTTATTTACAACAAACTGAAAGTAAATTACACGGGGTTCTCGGAACAAGCTATCCTTGAAATACTGTACAATAGCAAGTATTACCATGAGAAGTATCCGAGATTTACAAACAAGCCAAAGCCAAAGACAATTACAGAAGAGGAACCAGGCAAAAGATGGCAGATTGACATAATTAACATGAAAAATCAAAGTGTTAGCTACAAGGGGTCCACATACAGTTATATTCTACAAGTCGTGGACGTTTATTCTAGGTACGTTATGCCAAAACCCCTGAAAACGAAGAGTTCGCGTGAAGTTGCAAAGGCATTAGAGGACGTGTTGATGGTTAACCTTGCCCCTGACATCATCCAATGTGACAACGGACTGGAATTTAAAGGCCCTAGTATGAAACTTTTGTTGAACAAGTACAACATCAAAATGATCAATAGTAGGCCGTATCATCCTCAATCACAGGGCAAGTGTGAAAGGTCAAACAGTGTTATAAAGGCCAAGATTCTATTTGCAACAAAAAGTAAACGTGGATTTAACTGGGTCGAAGGGCTTCAAGATTTAGCCTATGCCATAAACACAAGTTTCAAACGAGTTCTTGGGGGTCTCACGCCCTTTGAAGCCTACTACGGAAGAAGTCATGTTTTTACCAAAGAACGTCATAGTTCTCGTGAAATAAAGAAAACCATACGGCGAGCAAATAAAAAGGCTTACAGGTCGCTGTTGAAAAACGCAACTTCCCCAAGCAAGTACAAAGTAGGAGAGACAGTATTAATTCGCTATCCCTTTCGAAAATCCAGGGTGCCAACCAAAAGATATGTTATCGAAGGCAAGGTAGAAAAAGTAAAACGAAATGGTGTTTATATTAGGGATGCAAGAGGTTACAAAAATCATTAACCGGTTAACCTTTTCCCGTAACCGGTTATTAACCGGTTAACCGAAACGCCTTAAGTAGTGAAAATGATTTAGAGTACGTAAAAAAATTCATACCGCTCGAACAGCTCTGTAGAAACAAAAGTTATTTCAAATTTGAAATCGCTTGCGTTGATAACATGCCAGTTTTGTAATAAAATGTATTGTACAATTTATTTTAATAATTTTGTAAATGTATGCTATATATTTTACTATAGTATATAGTTTTCCTGCGTACATGCACAGGGGTAAAAAAAAACACTACACAATGTTCATTTTCACGTGTTAATAACGTATTTTTGGTTGGGCCGCTTATTTTACGTTCGCGTCGTATCGCTCACAAAAATGGTGTGTTCATTCTGTTTTAATTTTTGAAACTCAAATTGGCTTAATATAGAAACGTTTTTTTTTACCTTTCTATTTGACGTAAAGTGGGTCATGTGTGTCCAACGAATTCGCATCTCTTTTTATTCGATACTTACATATTTTGTTGTTTGCATTTTAGCGTTTGAAGCCGAAGTAGTATCGTTTGATTTTCATTATACAATTAAAAAATGTGGGTAAAATAAAGGACACGAATGCAGATTAAATTAATTTTGCACGATATGTAAGTTGAATGTTTAATATAATCAATTCATTTATTTAATAGCGAAGTAACTAAGTACATGTATAATGATCTCAAATACTGATAGTTACGTATGTTTGTTAACGTACCATAGCGCGAAAATTTTAAGCAATTACACAAATACTAAATTCAACGGTTTTATTTTGTATCTATTTTTAATTTATGTTTAATTATTTAATAAGTTAATAATTTGCTTTCTTTAATAACACTTTCATCGGACGGTAATAGTGGAATCATTAGACGTCATATTATCATAATTATATTATTTTTTGATAAACAAAAGGACGTTAACTCGTCAAGATTTCAACTACGGATGCAATTCTTGATAAAAATGTTACTTATAGACACGGTAATTTTGCGACCAATCAGTGTTGGGTATTTGTAAACAAAACATCAAAATAAGCCGTCTAATGTCTCAACTGTTTTTTATCGCGAGTTCAATAAACGTGTCAATTACGTCTTCGCTAATAGTTCCCACTCACCGAAGTTAAAAAAAACAACAATAGTGTCAGTTACCAAAACGTTCCGCCTATTTGTTATCACAAAGGTATTGATTAATTGTTTTATTACTTTGATTGTTGACACGTTATTTATTACCGTCGATCGTGCTGCATGTTGTTCTAACTAGTCGCCAGCGCAAGTTGGCAGTATGTCCCGCGAAAAAGTAAAATCGTACGAATTATTCCATGAAAAAAAAATAATCAAATATTTTTTCCAGGTTAACCTTTTTCCGAAAATGTAACCGGTTAACTGGTCGTTTCGGTAGTTAACCGGTTAACCGGTTAACCTCTTGCATCCCTAGTTTATATCGTGTCATTTCAAGTACCGAACAAACCCGAACTTGGATTCGTAAGCAAATCGGTTGGGGTCGAAAACATGACTAGCCTAACTGTTGCGTTAGAGAAACAACGAAAAATTAAAAAACATTCATTAAAACAGAACCGCTCAGAGAAACAAAATCACAGAACTAAGTACTATCATGTTTTAACACACCATGAAAATCTGCAGTTGTTGGATGGGGTGAATATTGCCATGGACCCAAATCCGGATGGAAATTGTCAATTTGCTGCTATATCGCATCAACTTGGTAAAATTGGTATATACAAAGACGTAGATGCTTTACGTAAGGAAGCAGTCCATCACATTGTAGAAAACAGATATTTCTATGAAACTTTTGTCTATGATGAAACATTTGATGAATACGTTAAGAATATGTCTAAGAATGGGACATACGGCGACAACCTCACGCTCATTGCACTTATGAGAGAATATAATTTGCAGTGCCTGGTAGTTTCTACCCGAGGACTAGAACACTCATCAATTGTGTCAGCAGATGGAAAGTTCGATGGTGATGTTGGAACAATTGCATTGGGGTATTTCCCAGAAGGATTTGGCATGCATTACGTTAGTATCCGTATCAATCAACGCGTGTACAAGGACATAATATCACGCTTAGAACAGTCGTATGACAACGGTGACTCTGGCGACAGCGCTGCGTCTGGCGACAACGCTGCGTCAGGCGACAACGCTGCGTCTGGCGACAACGGTGACTCTGGCGACAACGGTGACTCCGGCGACACCGCTGCGTCTGGCGACAACACTGCATCTGGCGACAACGCTGCGTCTGGCGACAACGGTGACTCTTGCGACAACGGTGACTCCGGCGACAACGGTGACTCCAGCGACAACGGTGACTCTGGCGACAACGGTGACTCCGGCGACACCGCTGCGTCTGGCGACAACACTGCATCTGGCGACAACGATGCGTCTGGCGACAACGGTGACTCTTGCGACAACGGTGACTCTGGCGACAACGGTGACTCCAGCGACAACGGTGACTCCGGCGACAACGGTGACTCCGGCGACAACGCTGCGTCTGGCGACAACGGTGACTCCGGCGACAACGCTGCGTCTGGCGACAACACTGCATCTGGCGACAACGCTGCGTCTGGCGACAACGGTGACTCTTGCGACAACGGTGACTCCGGCGACAACGGTGACTCCAGCGACAACGGTGACTCCGGCGACAACGGTGACTCCGGCGACAACGCTGCGTCTGGCGACAACGGTGACTCCGGCGACAACGGTGACTCTGGCGACAACGGTGACGTCTCTGTGTGTTCAGCCCTGAAAGAGCTTCAAGATATGATAAACAATAGGAGGGCACAGAAGCGAACGACTTTTCCATTTCTGATGTTACCACTTCACATTCAAGTTGAAATTTTTAAGTTCTGCATACAATCAAACCCGTCAATCCAGTTTGTGTTGGCGAAGGTCGGCAAACCCTTTAGAGATTTAATAAGGTCAATGAGTTTGCAAACACCTAGAATTTACATTCGGCCGGATATTGGACTAGATACTAGTAACAGAAATCCTGTTAGCGTTCGTTTCCTATTAACAAGAGCGGGCAGAAACAGCGGTCTTATTTCGGCAATAAAAGAAATCATCAAGGGGCCAAAATGGGCAAACGCATGGCTGCGTTTGCGTGTTAGTGGAATCGGTTGGTATGATATCATAGATGTCATGTACAGACATTACAGGTGAAATATACATGTATATCGGTGTTTGGAAACCTGTTATGTTATTTTTGTGATTGATGATTATGTTCTTCTACCGGAAATTTGTTGTCATTTGCTCATTTACTGGTAACTTTTTACGAAGCACATTTGGGATATTTTGGCTGCTACTAAAATGAATGTATATATGTATATTATGTCTTGTCAAAATGCTACAGTTGGATTAAAATTTAAATGCTGTTCTATGTTCTTCAATATTACTTTGAAAAATCCTGTCAGTATACCAATAAATGAAAAAAGTACAAGTTTGTTGAATCTCTTGAATGAAACAAATTATAAAATACAAAATGTAAAATGAATATGTGATGATGATGATGACAAAACATTTGTGATGATGATGATGGTAAAAAAATTGTGATGATGATGGTGGTGGTGATGATGATGACAGTGGTTATGATGATTGGGGTTTGATGATTGTGGTGATGATGATGATGATGATGATAATGATGATGATGATGATGATAACAAACGTTTTGGGATGATGATGACAGCGATGTTTATCGGACGATGATGATGGTTATAATGATGATGATAAGTTTTTAGATGATGATGACGGCGATGTTTATCGGCCGACGATGATGATAATGATGATGATGATAACAAAATATTTGTGATGATGATGATGGCGATGTTTATTGGCCGATGATGATGATGATATTCTCATCGTCGTCATCATCATCACAACATCCTCATTATCGACCGAAAACATCGCTGTCATTATCATCACAAAAAAAACTTTTGTGATCACCATTACGATCATGATAATGGATATGATGATGTTGGTTTTGATGGTGATGATGATGGTGGTGTTGGTAAAGATAACAACGATGATGATCATTGGGGTGTTGATAATTGATGTGATGATGATGATGATGATGATGATGATGATGATGAGATAACGATGATGATGATGATGATGATGATGAGATAACGATGATGATGATGATTACGATGATGAGTGTGTATCATATTCGGAACGAATGTGGTACATTTTTCATCCGAATATGGTACAAGTTTGTACCATATTCGGTCAGGCATTTTACCCCAAAACTGCAGATACGTATATGGTACAATTAGACAGTTGTACCATATTCGGCCGAATATGGTACAAACTTGTACATATTCGTTTTTGTACCAAATACGGTCCGACACAGCATCAATAGATGACACTTTCCCAGCAAAATTGTACTGTGAAACGCGGATTTGTGTAGATGAGTTAGAACCATATTGGAATCATAGGGTCCACTATTTTAATTCCAATTACTAATTAGTTATAAATAATGTAATTATTTATCACATTTAAAAGGTCATATTGCTCATTAAGTTATATTCAATTGATACATGCTACACAAGTTATATTCAATTGATACATGCTACACAAGTTATATTAAATTGATACATATTACAATTATTTTTTTACAGTTTTCATCGATTATGTTGAAAGGTAAATAGCAGTAAGTAAAACATGTACTTCCAGAAAAGACGTTGGTTACCAACATTACCCAAACTTTCTCTGATGACGTCAACAACATAACGTCGAATTTCACGTTGATTTGCGGTGCGCGAGAAGTCTGTGAAGACGTGCACGTTGAGGTTTACCTCGAAAATACAAGTTTGATAAACAAGCACAGTAAGTCTTACCAAACCACCCGTATATAATCACCAGCACCACTGCGCAAAATACTAACCGTCAAAAGCATTAATATAATACATGATCATAACAAATATCATCTCCAAACAAGGTGGGTATGTCAGCCAAACGTTTTTTTTCTACGCAAGTTTAAAACAAATATGTATAAGTCATTACATACCTTAATTAGGATGTTCTATTACAGAAATCGTCAAAATATCTTTGCAACATAGCAATCATTATATCTAAGAGTTATTTTTTGAATATGATCTAATCTAGCATAACTTATCGAGAATTCAACATGGAATATAAACAATTTGAAAAACAAGTAAAGGATTGGTCGGGTGTGCGGAAACAAACACCGTTTTAGTTGGGGCCTTATCAACATTTATGCAACCAACATGTAAATCACCTTTACCAATATATCGCATCAACTTACGTCTTACGTAGATATTGCCTTTAAATGTTTTATGCAGTCCGATTTTAAGTTTAAATTTTAATTGAAACTCCAAAACATATATTTACTGTATGCATACGGGAATATTCAAACAAAAGCGGTTAGACGTCACTTTAATATTTTTACAGTTAAGGTTTCACATGCAATTCATGTTTTCAGACGTGCAAATGAAATGTTTGAATACTTCAAAGTCCGACACTCACGGATATGACATCACGTGCGAATATGTCGTCGGAAGCGAAATGATTAAGTCTCTATCTTCTCTGAACTTGACGTGTGTTTTATGGGGAAATAACTCAGTTGTCAGACAACAAGAGCTGTTCGAGTTACCAGTTTGTTGGGAGAAAAGTAATAGTAAGTGCTGATGCTATAAATACTTGTTAATACATTTGCAAATTACAACGTAACAACTTAATTGTAGAAAAGCGAAGGGTATTTAAGGAGTGATTAATAATTGAAGTTACACTTCCTTATTGTATATTCAATAATGTAAATATACGTACGGAAACGCAATAATAGATACATTCCTTCAGTTTCTTGTTGAAATTCATTAAGAATATCTTAATGAAATACGCACAAGCTCAGAAAATAAATGTATTTAACTATTGTTTATATCTTCAGCTTGTAACTGTTCCCAACCACGTGACACGTGTAAAGGAATGTGCGACATCATGACGTCATGTGGTACCAGACACGTGCAATTGAAAAATCCGGTGAACACAGAATGCTCGACCGAGTGCTTTCCAAAGTGGTGCAGAAGTCGAAACAACAGTCTCCTGACTGACACAAATAATATTCTACTCTCTGTATGTGAGCTTTGACGCGGTCACAAATATGTTACTCCGACCGATTACAATTGGAATTTATGTTAATTGTCAATTTATCATCAGTTACCTCCCCCCCCCCCCCCCCCAACCCACATCCCCAACATTTTCGGGGAAAGTTGAGTTTAGGATTCTTTCATGAGTATATGTGCCTTTCCTTCTGCCATTCTCATTTGCTTTTCCGGATTTTTTTCAATCCACTATCAACCAAATTCAACAAAACTTCATAGAAAAGATCAATGCCAAGAGTTTATGCGCAGTGAACCAAGAAGTTCTGTTTAAATGATTTGACGTAAAAGTATGGGTACGTATGCGAAATTTTATAAATTCTGCTTTTGTTCTCTATAAATACTTTTTAATGTTTTTCCAACGCACAATTGCATGCAACTGTCTTATATCTACAGCATTCTCTTCAGAGTGTAAACTCTAAATGTCTGTTGACTTGAAGATGTTTTTTCTTTGTAATTATTTGTTATGTAAACGCTAAAACCCCGTTCTCACATAGCTGCGACTTTACGACGATCATCCCGATAAAGCCACGATATGAAAAAAAAGGATCAAGGCCGATCGGAGTCTAAATCGAGCAAAATGGCAAATTACGGTCATCATTTCGACCTTTCTACGATGCCCCTACGTCAAACGCTTACTGCGTTTACTGCCGCGACATTCAAGATCATACAACGACGCTACGCAGAGCTTTTACTGCGCTTTTACTACGATCATGAAGATCTCTCCACGATGCTTCCATGCTGCCTGTACGATTACGGCGCTTCTACTACGCTCTTTTTACGACTTTACACCGATTCTTGTTGGCCACGATCCCGCTACGCTTGTTTTGAGCATGTTCAAAATAAGCGTGGCGAGAGCGTCGAGCTCTCCGATCAAGACGACTTTACCGCGATCATACTGCGCTTATGAAGACTCCACTACGTTTCTCCTGCGATTTGTCACGATCGGCCACGTTTTCGGCCTCGCTTTGATCGTAGTAGAAGCGGCGTCTATGTGTGAACGGGGGTTAACAAAGACATATTATGGTTTGTGATTTTGTTTATAAACAAAAGAAATATTTACACTCTTTAGAGAATAATGTATAAAAGAAATGGTATGCTTTTGTAGACTATTTCAAAGAATTAAAATAAACACTGTCTAAGACATTAAGCATTAGCTCTAAATTCTATATTATTATGTGTAATTCATTCTTTCTCGTATGGTAAATGTAGTGTTTTTTTCGACCTTCTACGCTTATTGCTTTGTCTTTCTGTGTATGTAACTGTCTACAATGATATAGATAACGAATGACGTTAAATGTGTAGCATATATATTTCTTTGTATGTAACTGCCTATAATTACAAGGTATATTGTGTTGCATATGTATTTATATTGCATCTGTTTCCAGTCTTGTAATAAAATGTAATGGAATAAAAAGGAAAAAAAAAACGAAATTCAAATTTCCATTTTGTGTATAACTCTGTTACGGAGAATTAATCAGTAGCCACTGGCCAGAATTAAATAAAACCACAGAGATAATATGAGTTTTCACTTAATCAGGAAGTTCTGCTTTAAGTATTTTTTTCAATATGAATGGGAAAAAATATTGAAAAAATATATATATTGAATATAATTCAAAAGTATTAAGACTGATATTAAGAGAAAATGTCTGTGATGATCCTATCATTAATGTTAGGATGGTACATGATGTGATCGTAATTAAAGTTACAGTGAGTGAATGACTGCAGACTTGATGTATACATTTTTTATCAGACCAATATGTCTAACAGAAGGACGTTCCACGTAAGTCTTTGTATAAATGTAATTCAATTAAAACTTTAAAATCTTTTCAAATTAGTATTCAATTAATTACAAAAACAAATTTCCCGTGATTTCTGTAAATTTCCAACTGATTCTTATGAGTTTTTGTAAAGAGTCTACCAGCTTTTGTTTGCACGAGAAATGGCAAACTTAGCCTTGCTATTTCCACCTACGAGTGTACTGTTGCAGACATTCCCCATGTGGGAATCTTGTAATGGGATCAACATTTCCTTGTAATCAATACCACCTCTATTACAAATAATTGTCCCTCATAATTATGAGTAATTTGAATTAAAATATTGTTTACAAATCCGCTTTTATAATATGTTATAAACATTATTTGAATTCATATACAAAAACATGCATGTTGTAAAGCAATGAGTGATTCCTGTTTTTATTCGGTCGCAGTTTGTTATTTTGATCTATTTTCTCAACATTAATGTAAAGTAGACACATGTCAAGTATTTCTTATTTCTATTACAAAGTTTGATGCCTCATATAAACTACTATTTTCGGATATGACATTTTCGTCCTTTTGCATTCCGCCTTCATGCAATGATAAATTTGCTTCGTTATCAGCTACCCAAAGTGTTAAGTAAGACAACCAGATTTGATACAATATAGGTATACTATTATTTTATATGTAACCTATGTAATGATATTATAAATAGCATATTGTGTAGGATTTTTGAAATATAATATTAGTTCGTATGTTTTTTTTAGGTATTGAAAGGTATTGTAAAGTATTATACGTTTTGATTTTATATAGCTTTCTAATGCGTATGTAAATAAAGTTTAAATTAAATTTCCATTTAATATAAATGGTATTTTGTGATATGTTTGTATTTGACGACATGCTGTCATATACGTTGTTCTCGGTTGAATAACATCACGCATCAACAACATCAAAAACGAAAAATAATTGGATGCATGTATTTATATGTCAGTGCAATGATTCTAAACGAGATATAAATATGTGGAATAAAATAAAAATAATGACTTTAAATAAAGTGTTACCTCAAAGAGCAATAATTGTTCAGACATAAATAAATGTGCGTGTAACTACAGATTAGCATTGTAATTATAAACGCCTTAAATAAACAGAGGTGGAAATATAACGCAATTAAAGAATCTCATTTAGTAACAAAATATTGGAGCAAGAACAATATAACGATGCATTCAATTTCATAAAATATCTCGAATACATATCTAGTACTGACTGGAATAAGTCCGATTGGATTGACATATACTACACATAAATGACATAAATTAAAATATCAAATAAACTAGCTATTGTAAGAGCGAATAAAATAATTAAAACAACATGTGAGATATAGTGCTAAATATCATCAATAAACCCCTTTTGAAACTTTAAGCTATGACATCTGAACAAAATTAGTTGATAAAAAGATCATCAAACGCGATAGCAAAACGCCTCGTTGTTGACATTTAAACATATACACATACCAAGTTTTTGTCGATTTCCAGCAAAAAACAACTTGTGTTTGTTCTGTGAACATAGCATCAGATGTCTACATTTTCCATTAACAGGTGTAAATAACTGAAGTCAGACACGATTATTCATGAGTGCGTCTCGTTGCTACTTAAGTTGCCGGACTTCAATTCTATGAAACCGGTGAAAACATATGCAGACACGTTGTTATACTTAAAAATATAAACGCATCGGAAAAAGTATAAATAAAACAAGGAAACAATTAATGTTTGTTCTGTCGAGATTAAGCATGTCATGTGTATAATCATACAAAGGTCTAGAGACTATATATCATGGAAACAATCGTCATGGTAACGCTATTCGTCGATATTAATTAAGAGAGGAATTTCACTTCCCACTTTATCACGAAACAATATGTTATTTAAGATTAAAACGAGGCTCACGTTGCATACATAGTTGTAGGTACTCTTTTCTTCGTATTTAACATAGTACTGTGTAATTTCACTGTGTACGACACGTCTTCATTGTTATTTCATTTTCGGGGTTCAAACCCCCATCACTCCGGCACCAGGGCAGATCCGTTGTGTGTTTGCACGCGCAGTCTCCGGGGTCGAAGAAGGTCCCGGGGGAACAGTATGAAGTGTAGACCTGTCGCTCATAGCAACGATGGAATATATCACAGCGGTTCGTGTCTACAGCGTAATAATCGCCGGCTTCTTTGCACTTGAAACCGCAATCTGCAAAGAACAAACACTGTAGCTCTTAATCTTATTGGCGATTGGACGCAACTTGGATGGTCACATTTTAAGCTACTTAGCAATCAAGAAATGTATTGTTTAGGGTATCTATATATAATGTTATCACATGATATACCCTATTTCCCATGTAATACAGCTATTACATATTTTTTGATATTACACATGTGTAATATACAACATTTTAAAGCGTTTTCATTGGCTTAGTTTTCGTTTATTGACCAATCGCATTTTGTTATTTTGCTGCAATGCGTCAAATGACGTCACGAAATGTAAACAACATTCGGGATTTATCATTATGTTTGCGTAAATATTTATTTAATTTGCTCATTCAAAATCATGTGATAAAAAAGATCTGACACTCGTTGTCATATCATACCATATTTGATTAAACTCGTCCAAGAAATTCGTTAGCAAGCTCGCCAAAGGCTCGCTTACGTACAAAATTCCTGAACTCGTTTAATAAAATATGGTATGATATGAAAACTCGTGCCAGATCCTATATACATTTGTATTCTGTCGGATATGCTCATTTTTGGCTACCGGTTCATGTCTTGACATGAAGTCCAAAGAAGATACGATTTTATTGATGAAATTAGTGAAGCAAGAAATGTATTGTCATGTGTATAGTCTTGTAAACTTACACCGCCTATGTGCATTTAATTTGTCGGAGTTTGACCTTAGTTTGCGTGATTACATCCAGAGACTTTCGCCATTTAACCAATCAGTCTGCATCGATCTATCATCTTCTATAGCCAATTGTATAAATATGGATAACTTTAGCCAATCCATATGATAACCTTATCGGATAAAGGAAACCGAAGTCAATTACATTGGCTGAATCTTACCAAAAACTTCACCAAAACATGCACCTGTTTGGATATTATTTTTATACAATCGCTAACTCAAGATATCAAAACAACAAGATAACATAAGATATCATAAAAGTGAAGATAACCAAAAGATAACACACTCGATAAAAGTTATCTAGATTTATACATGTGGCTACTGGTGAACTGTTCTATACATGACACGCCTTTAAACTGCTTAAATATTTTTTCTCAATCAACACGACGTTAGTGATAAATACATTGATGTGTATTATCATTAATCAGAAAAGACAAAATAAAGTCACATATCATAAGTATGCCAGCGGGCAAAATATAATAATTAAAATGATCTCCATACGTGTTGTTATATTACAATGCACCAGCGGAAAGTCATTTTCGAGCTTTCTTTTCTCTGTTTCATTAAGGTGGTCCAGAAGTTTTGACCTCGGCTTGCACGTAATTCGTTCAAACTGTGCTAACAGGAAGTCTGGTATGGTGCCATTGCATTCGACGCGGTAACCAGCGAAATCGTCGTACGTAATCTGGCACGAGAAATTCACTCCTATAAATGGAAAAATTGTAGCAAAATGATTTTCTTTTCGATTCGAACAAACCTGTTGTCAAACAATATTTGATTGGCTTATATTCTGATAACGGTAAATGTTGACTAGAACAATTTATGTGCGGCTGAATACAAGCTACAAAAAAGAGAAATCTGGCGATAATAAATTGGTAGAAACGGAAAATGTGGATTGTGAAACCAAGTAGCGGCTTCGTAAATTTTATAACTTTTTACTCGAAAACGTTGAAGTTAAATATGTTTTCATAGAAAACCATTCTATTACAATTTTCTTATCTTTTGTTATATGTTCATATTTTCAGATTTTGAACGCACGTCTTCTGCATTTTTTTACAAGTTTGTGTTATTTTAATGAAGAAAAAGAAAATATTGTTTGGTTTCTGAAGAATATCCATTGAAATCCATAAGTGACCAGAGAAATAAATATGTGTCACTCTTGCAAAAATTTATTTTGCATGAACACGAGTAGATTAAAATGGATTGCGTGTTAATGATTTCATAATAACGACGTCATACATATAGTAAATAGTGGAAATAATAGATATGTATTGTTCTAATTTGTTACGGTTACACCATTGATTTACCAGTTGCAAATTACATATATTTTTATATAAACCACCTGTAAGCAGTCAATATAGAAAACAAAAACAACGAAACCATTAATATATTTTTTACTGAAACAGAATTTTAAACAACCGCTTTGATGAGATTTTACATATTCCTTGTTAAAAAAAACAATAATTAACGTTTTTTTATACAATCCAGGAAACGGCATTTTATCAAGATTCGATGATTTCTTAGAAACAAATCAAAATTTCCTAATATTACAGAAACAACCTGCAATAGCAGTTACCTCGTAAGAATTGCTCCTCTTGGTTAATCTCCGCAAAGAAGTCAACAAACGACTGCTCGCAACCGGAAGTCGTGGAGCAGCCGATCTTGTAGTCCGTGGAATTGTGGGTCACGTCCTGACTTAGCGATATGTTCACCTTCTTAATTTCACCTGAAAAGAGAGCAATATGAGTCATTTTATTCGTCCAAGGAAGACAAATGCTGCCATATGAATAATGTTAACGTTCATACTCATTTATTCCGGATTTATTCGCGGAATGAACCGCATCAGCAGGGCCCGTAAACATCAAACAATTCTTCGACTTAAGGCTAAGAATAAAGAAAATTCTTTAAATTAGAATATTCAAGAAATTCATTAATATTGAGTCAAAATTGGCATGAACCACCTCTATTTACACTCTTATTCATGTATAACATTGTGTTAATGAGATAATCACCAGTGGTAGCTTGTATATATTCAAACCCTGGAAGTATTTTTCTAGGCCCTAAGTCTAGTCTTTACTCTTAAGTCTAAGAATGGGTTGGTGAATACGGGCCCAAGTCCGCAAGAATGACAGTCAGCTCAGGCGCGTGACCCCACGTGACCTTGCCAGTGATACCTTTATAACTCGGTAGTTCATTTAATAAATCAGACAAGTGTGTGACGTTGCCACTGGCATCGAAATTCGAAAACAGCGCTGGTGGACTCCAGCTTGCTCTGACACATCAATCCAAACTTGCACATATTCGCGAATAATGTGGTATTTCGATTTCAGAGCAATCAAAATATTCGTTACAGCTTGACACTCTGCGATCCATCTTTGAGTACCGATGCAAGTACTGGCTCGAAATTCAACCTACCTCTATATTTACGGTTTATGTTTGAATATAGATGTCAGAGCTAGCACGTTGTTTGCATCAGTCACGTATCGCACTTTAATGTCATTTTCAGTGTTGGTTCAAAATTCAACCTAGCTCAATATTCGCGGGTCCTGTTAACATTTCGATCTAAGAACTTGCTTAATATACGATTCAGTTCGATTTCAGTGCTTGCTCGAAATTAAAAATTCGATATTCGCGGTTTATGTGTGAATTTCGAGGTTAAAGCTAGCACGTTAATGGCGTCATTGCTATATTCACGTATCTCCTTTTAATATATATACCAGAGATGACTCGAAATGCAACCTAGCGCGATATTCACGGTTCATGTATGAATTTTGATGTCAGTGTTAGCACAATATTCTATTAAGCATGATATTCGTTGTTACCGTTGAATGCCCATATCAGTGCTTGCTCGAAATTCAAATCAGCTCGATATTCGTGATTAATGTATTTATGTCGATTTTAGAGCAAACTCTATATTTGTATCAGCAAGGTACTGGCAGTTTGCCTTTGAATTGCGATGTCAGTGCTGGCTCGAAATTCAATCGAGCTTGATATCCGCAGTTTAAGTTTGAATGTTGGTGTCAGAGCCAACACGATATTCGCATCAGCCCGTTCTTCAACTTTCGCCTTTTAACTATCGATGTTAGTGCTGGCACGATATTCGTGTTATCTCGATATTCGCGTATCGTATCAGTTAGATCATCGCGGTTTGCCTTTGAATGTCGATGTGAGTGTTAGCTCGAAATTCAACGTAGATCGATGCTCGCAAATCAGGGTGGATTCAGGGTAGAATTTAAAGAGTTAGCAATATTTTAGCACTAACTCGATATCCGAAATGTCGATCTTAGATTGTCGATATCAATGCAAACACTTGACACAGACACGAAAGTATAACAAATGCCTACACTTACTTTAATGATAGTCATTGGTAATGTATTTTGTGTTATGTTTTTATCCGCGAAAACCCCCGGGCATTTTCAGAAGTCCGACATATCCTTATTAGATTGTAATATCTGGCTTGAAGATGGCGCGTAAACGGCATTAAACCGTTATATGTGCCAGTAAACATTTTTTACACAATAAATTGTAATCACGTGATTGAATGTATTAATTTTTAATACAAGAGTGTCCTTAAAACAAAAAAATGTCATAAGACAAACACATACAAAACAAACAATAATATATGAGCCGCGGTCTGTGAAAAGGGGGTTTAATGCATGTGCGTAAAGTGTCGTCCCACATTAGCATGTACAGTCCGCACAGGCTAACCAGGCACGACACACCGAAACTTGATTTTTGCTAAGAAGAGACGTTCTTAAAACGAAAAATAACATAAAAGCGGAAAGTTTTGTTCCTGATTGATTAGCCTGTGCGCACTGCACAGGTTAATCTGGGACGAAACTTTACGCACATGCCCAATTTTCTGTACCTTATCCATCCTATCCCGATTACGTACTTATCACGTTGATGTCAATGGTGCGGTTGTACAAAGACATGTCCTCTGATGCCTGCACGTGCAGTCTATATTTGCCAGTAGAGCGACAGGACGCGGCGGGACCTCTTATAGTGAGCAGTCTGCTGGTAGCATCCATCACTGCTACCCACTCGTTAGACGTGTTCGCCTACAGTCAAGTGTTTCTTTATCGAGTTAAATAAGTGTTTCGGGCTAATATCAGGTTATGCTTCTACATGATAATAATATTAGCCGTACGCAAAATTCCTCCTGCCCTGTTGCCCCCCCCCCCCCCCCAAAAAAAAAATAACAAATAATTAAAGGCCAAATAAGTTAAAACTCAATACATTTTGGATACAGTTAAAATATAGATTTTCTTTCAAAATGTGTGTTTCTTCGGTATGGAATTGATATACTAAAATATTTTTCTGATATAAATATTATTTACTTATTAAATACACTGGCTGTAAGCCTAATTGGTCGGAATTGCTTTTAGCAACCACTGCCTGATCCTGATTTATGCTAATATCCATTTTAAAATTACGACCAATATAAGTGCAAAGCGATGAAAACATACACAATTATATGATAACATTTTTTTGCCATTTGAAGCTATCTTAATATACATATACAGTCAACGTCCTCTGACTGAACAAAGGACAAGCGATCGGGCTTTGTCGTTTGTAGCAGGAGTAATAAGGAAGTTCACCCTGAAGGTAAGACATTTTGGGCATACAATACTATTTATAAGTGTTTATTATGGTATGAGTTATTTACGCTCGTACACACGTTCGAGTTTAGCTGAATTATAATTCTCAATAACACATCAGTACATTACTGCAAACATATAACACTGACCCTCATTGCCTATATGAAATCACTCATTTAAAGACATTAGGTCGGCCTTCAAATGTATAAGCGCCAACCTTATGCTGATCCACAACCGACAAATAAATTATCGGTTCAGTCGAGGTACGAAGGAGGAATTATCAAATTATGGTCAAAACTGTATACACAATGACAGCGCACTATGGATACGCTCATGTGTCATTTAAAGCCAAGATGGTCGTCGTGGCGTTGTGGATATGGTGTCCGTCTAGGGACCAGGAGGTCACGGATACGATCACCAATTTCGGATTGTTTTAAGATAACCCCATAGACACCAGGTACTCCCTATCCAGGAAGCAGACCGAGCGCGTTTGAATAAGCCTAATGCTTTCGATGCAATCAAGCTAAAATATATAGGTTTAAACTAAAGGCAAGATGCAAGGGACGGATACGATCACATGTACGGATAATGGATCAAGCGCACACTGAAATCGGCCTAATAATCCACGATAAATAAGCTGCATATATTGATGTGTGCTTTATGCGTACCTCTGTACAATGACTTAGTTAAACGTGGCATCCTTCTTTGTGTATAAATCGTAATGTGTTATTTTTTGTAAACTATAGCAGACGAAAGGTGTCACGGTACCTGTTCTCCTATTGACACCCGAATCTCCTTGCCCTCGTTCATATACAGGGGTGGCTTCAACGCAATCTTGGTCACGTGATTCAACGAGTACAGATCCGGGCACTTGATGACAATCATGTCCTGCAACTTCACGTTCACGTCGGGACACGGGACTTAAACGAGATGTTCAGATGCTATGACTTAATAGTCTATTTTCGAATGTATATAAAAGGCGAAAACAGAAATATCGGTTTAAAAAATATTAAAATTCCGTTGAAATTGCACAAAAAAAACACATAATGCGAAGTTGCTTGTTTGCAAGTGTTTAAAGTTGCAAAGAATTTATGATTAAATTTCGACGATCTGATGTGCGACAATCGTAGGAGGCCTTCCGACCGACGAGCGTTTGATGCACGATGAGCATCATACCGACCCACTAATGTGGTTTTAAAAATCAACAATTGTGCGTAAACCGTGATCGGGCTTATTGCTAAATTGCGCGTCTGGTTTGCGGTCTGCGTCCTGCGTCTGACAGAGGCTCTCCATTACTATCCAGTTATAACAGCGTTTGCGCTGCAAAGCATTTTTCTACTGACGTAAGGGTTTGTGATTAATACATGTAACTTACAGACGCCCTTGAATTGAGAAAACGTGTTCGCATGCAGAATGAATTTTGTTATACGTTCGTGGCTTTTTAGTAGTTATATACACAAAATACCGCACTTCGGTTTAATAAAAAATGCAACGCACTTAAATGTTGAAAAATGGACTTAAGTGCTGAACACTGAAGTTGGGCTGCCACCAAATGCCGTTTATTTGAAATATGGACATCGAATTACTAGTAATGAACATGAACATATTTTAGATGACGAATATTCATCAATTGCATATTAATAAACGAACACAAACAAGTTTTCACATACTTGTATTATCGGCGTTCGTCGTAGTCTCTGAAAATAACGACATAAAACACATTATGAGTTATTTATATAATGGTTAATTTAATATCGGTTTTATAGCTTCTGTGTTTTCAGTCGTTTACTTTTCATTTTATGTGACGCTAGCTCGGCTTGGTATTGGGTTAGGTGCGCCTTCAAACCGGTTCAATCCCCGTTTGCACTGCATTTCCTATTCCAAGGCAGTGACCACAGCTGAGCTTAAACCATTTTTATGTTTTATGTCGTGTGTTATGTTTTGTTATTTATTGTATGTACACTGTATCACTTGCTTTTAATAAAAGACTAGCGGTTGTTCATACTATTTTTTCTCATTTATGTTTGGAATTTTCATATTTTTTATATAATCCTATACAACGACATAAAATTGCCCGATGTATTTGTATTATTTGTTTAAATTTGTGGACATTCGGATTGGATATATATATTTATTTATTTATATATATATATATATAAATCCGATTACGACTCGTTATTTAAAACAATTGCAAATAACTGAATGAGTCTACAATAATTATTTATTTACATTTGTACATACCTTCCGGTCGTATTGTAGTGATAATCACGCCACCAAGTTTTTCTGTGCGATTCCGAAAAACAAAGACATACATGCATAAATATAAACGTGGGTGTTTAGTACATTCTCATTTTTTATATAAAAAGTTGAATGCATTGCAAAATATGTGAAGCGTGAAACATGTGCATAAAGACGTATAAATTAAAGTGTAATACAACTGTTATAAATGACAATGAATACAGTTTGTGCTGCGCATTCACATTTACAACGCATTCGATTAAAATGTGTTGTAAAAATGGTACCAAGTAAGTCAGATATTATGATTTAACCTACTTTATTGAACGTCTTCAGATCATGCGAATTTCGTGATAAGATTATGTCATGTATTTTCTAGATGAAACGTTGTTTTTTGTTGTTGTTGTCGTTGCAAATGTGTCGATGATTACTTGCTGCGGAATAACTTATTTTATTGAGAATATAGTTGTTGTTGTTTTATGTTGTCGTTGATGTTTCAGTGTTGAATTATTGATTGCTGAATCGCAATTGATTTTGAGAATAATTGTTTTTATAAAAATCAGCTGTTTCTGCCTATTGTAATTGATCTTCTGTTCGTGGTTGATAATGGTTACAGCGGTGTTTGTTAAAATTATAGTTGGTTATAGTTATAATTATGTTTCATAGCAATCTGTGCCGCGGTTACTGCTGTAACTAGCAATCTGTGCCGCGGTTACTGCTGTAACTAGCAATCTGTGCCGCGGTTACTGCTGTAACTAGCAATCTGTGCCGCGGTTACTGCTGTAACTAGCAATCTGTACCGCGGTTACTGCTGTAACTAGTAAAGTGCTACAGTACCAAACGCTTCAAAAACAATTTATGCAAAATAGGATCTTATTATTTGTAAATGAAAGTCGTATTTTCATATGTTCCAAGTTTTTATCGCATTCGATTTGTTAAATGCAAGATGCATAAGGGGTATTTACGCAAACTCAGTTGTGCTAATATGAATGTGACCAAAATAAGGTAATGATATGCTATATAGAATAAATAAATTGTTAGAAAAATGGGCGACAACTCACATACCCGGTTCAGGCGCGTGTTTAGCCCGCATAACAACCAGCACAACCATAGCTGCAACGAACACGGTGATAACTGCTGACGCTACTAGGCATTTCAAACAAGATCTTTTCTGAAATTCAAAATATGCAATATGACTTAAACATTCCGTACGCTAATAAACGCTCATTTTGCATGAAATGAGAGTATCCGGATGTAAGTCATTACTGAGCGTGGCTTGGACATGATTTTGTGACGCCTGATACCAAGATTGTTTCTATATTGCATATCCGTTACAATCTTAGAAGCGGTTAGTATCCACATCAGTTAATTGATGTTGTGAATATCTCTACATATTTTTCGGCTTGGGAATGAGTATATGAAGAAACTGTCCAGGACATGATACAATAGAGATTAAGTCGTGCAAATCAGTTGTTTTGTGTCATTTCACACATTGTAATAGTTCATATATTGGAAATAGTTTTGACATGGAGAACATTGAATTCCAACATTTAAAGATAAATGATATATTATATCAAAGAAGGACAGTTTGTGCATGCGTAACTTATGGACAGTGGGCTTCGGACGAAGTATTGCGGACATCTCCGATGAGTTCAGAAAAGACCCGAAATCTTCACAGTAATCTCATCCTATTAGCTTCTTTAAAATTTACGGTATACATTTTCCAAAACTTATCTAATATAGTGTAAAGCCTTCACTTGTAGTAAAAAAGGAAATCAAGATTTCGCATGAAGGGAGGCGCATTACCGTACACCAAGACCATTCTAATACCTCAGTCACAAATAGACACCGATCACCGTCCGATCAGCGGCCGACGAATTTTTCCGCTCATCGGGCTGGCGACAGGCCGATGATCGCACGGAAACCGGGCCAATTTGTAGCATCGGGCGGCGTCCGGATTAATTTTAAGTCTCACTTACATTTTTTCCCGACGTCGGGCCCGGGAAGGAATCGAAGTGAGATCGAAACAAGATCGGACAATCAACGCACAGCTATCGCCCAGCGATCGCCCGACATCGGATTCATTGAACGTGTATTGGCAAAAGTAAAGGTATTTCCCAAAGGCATATACATCGGCCGGCGACCATCTGATTGCCGGAGGGCCTCCGCACGATGCCCGACGGACACCGGACGATGCTCGTTATGATACACGTAAAATGATCTCAACTCAATTCCTTCCCGGGCTCGATGTCGGGTAAAACAAACTGTGATGTAAAAAATTAACCCGGACGCCGCCCGATGCTACAAAATGACCCGATGTACGTGCGATCATCGGCCGGCGCCAGCCCGATGAACGGAAAAAAACGTCGGCCTCTGATCGGACGGTGATTGGTGTCTATTTGTGAATGAGGTTTTAAAATTGGTCACTCATCGGACGGCGGACGGCTCTGACGTGTCCAGTCTTCCCGAAGCCTTGTGATCGGACACATCGGCCGGCGACCGGATTATTTGTGACTTAGGCATAAGCTGGATGCATTTAAGAAATAAAAAAAGCTATGTCATATGCTATAACACTAAATGTTGGTGATTATTTTTTAAATATTTTTTCCGGCTGCTTTTCCCAGTGGTAGTCTCCAATCTTAAGGCATACACAATTATTTGCTAAAAAACAATGCTTACACAGTGAACATGTAAATAATATGCGCCTTTCACTGAAAACATGTGCTGTATTGAATTGAGATGATTTTTTAGAGAGTACATCACTGCACATTTCAATTTTTTCGATAACTGTAACCTATAGAAAACATTTTGATCGTGCTCAAAATAACTTAAACATATTTTTGCCGCGGACGCAACATTAAGACCGATCTGCAAACTAGAACTGCGTCAAAGACGTATTTAAGAATATCCTACGATAAGCCATGATTACGTGCGTTTGCTTCAGTGCGTAGATTTTAATGGGCACCGTAATCAAAGATGAACCAAACTTAAGTCGAATTGCTTAATCATGTAAACGTACTTCAATGAAATAGACATATACGCAGCCCAAATAGGATTAATTTTGTGTATACAAGATTTTGATGTGGTGTGCTTCGGTATGCAAACAGCGAGTATTTTGCATGATTTATACATAAAACGCTATTTTTGCAGATGATAACGTACCAAGCACTCACTTTTAAATACAGATTGAATTACGTAATTAGAACGATATAAACTAAACTAAGCAAGCTAGTTACAAGATGATTTCATGTAAAAGTTGTCCCTTTGTTATCGGTGCCTTTTTATTAGTCCGGAGGCACAAAACTTATTCAAATAGAATTACAAATCTAAATAATATAGTTTACTGTAACCTGCCAAGACGTTTGGAATGGACTAAAAGCATCAAAAGACGCTCCAAGCGAATCAAGGTGCGCTGTTTATAAGAGTGCTAGTAAATGTTATAAACCCATTTATGCTTTGCGTCTAGAAAAAAGGCCTTTGCAAACAGCGTAGACCCAGATGAGACGCCGCATGATGCAGCGTCTCATCAGGGTCTGCGCTGTTTGCATAAAGAAATTTAGTTACAAATATTCTAAATATAGAAATAAATAAACTAGACATCCCTAATTTTGGAAATAAATTGATCCACTTTCGAAGGATGGGAGAGTCCACTAGGCATAAATGGGTTAATTAATGCTTACCACGCATCGCTTCTTTTTTGCTGGATATCCTTCGGGGCTGACAGGCTCACTTATAGAGTTCGTTTCCTAGGTAATTAGAAGTAGATATTTTTAGACGCATATCAGCTTTTGTGATGTAACCATTATGTTTTATTATCTTTCATAAAGATGTAGTTTTCAAAGCACACCTTCAAATGATTACCATTTTCAAATTGCAATTATAGTTTATCCCTTAGTTGGGAGTATATTATCTTTAATGGAACATATTTTATTTAAACTCATTACTATTAGTATTGATTGAATTTTGTTTATATAAAATCAGAAGTCCGTAAACGAACAAAAAAACTTGCCTCTATCCGGTCATAATTGCTACTGGAGCCCTCGGTGACGAAAATGTCTCTCATAGTGCGACCCAGGTTGTTGCGATTCTGAAACAGAACCAGATCTTGTTTAGGTCTTCTAGAAATACATTATTCTCCATATATTGTAAAACACATTATTCTATATACATGTGAACATAAATTATTCTCGACATGTGTGAAAATACATTATTTTCACATATGTGAAAATACATTATTCTCCACTTATGTTAGAATACATTATTCTCCACATACATGAAGACATTAGACTCGTGATTATTCTCCACACATATAAAAATGTTTTTTGTCTACACATGTAAAAAATACATTATTTAAAATAAAAACAGGTGAAAATTCATTATTCCGCACACATTTAAAGAGTGAAACCCTCATCTTAATATGTTCGTGGTTGAGTCCATCTACATATTTTCATATGATATCTATCAAATATTGCTGCCTATTTTCATATGATATCTATCAAATATTGCTGCCTATTTTCATATGATATCTATCAAATAGTGCTGTCTTTTTTCATATGATATCTATCAAATATTGCTGCCTATTTTCATATGATATCTATCAAATATTGCTGCCTATTTTCATATGATATCTATCAAATATTGCTGCCTATTTTCATATGATATCTATCAAATATTGCTGCCTATTTTCATATGATATCTATCAAATATTGCTGCCTATTTTCATATGATATCTATCAAATATTGCTGCCATTGTTTTTGTTGATTGTTTGAATAAAAATGACACAATGGTAAATGATGAACAAACTTGATTATCAGGTTACTGTCGAATATATATATATATATATATATATATATATATATATATATATATATATATATATATATATATATATATATATATATATATATATATATTTATATATATATATATATATATATATATATATATATATATATATATCAATACATACCGTGATTTGCGGGGTGCCCGTCGTTTTCAGACCTTTCTTGTGGGGCCTATATTTAATATGGGATCTATATAAGAACCCGCAAAATATGTGCGCCTTAAATGTGTTAACTTTCATACTGGAAGCATCCTATAGCAATTACGCGCAAGTCGGTCTTAAATTGAAATTAAAATAGAGTTGTCTCCCCTACTCCAGGTCAGTAAAGAACCCATCTCTACATCATCTAGACGCTTGCACATTGTGTCACACCGGTCTTACTGACGTCACCATTTATGTATAGAATGGACGCTTGCATAGAACCCGCAATTTTATGTATGCCCCGCAGTTAAAGCGCGTGAAGTGATATAGAACACGAAGATCAGAAAATGGCGGCAGTTAACGGGTGTTACATGTGATATTGAAAATTAATAGATCTACAGTACTCAGTAATGATGTATTTCAAGGTAAATTGAACACACAATTGTTTGTTTTATGAAACCTTGCGTAGCACAGTTAAAATATGCTGTAGTTCCAAATCACCAACGATTGTCTCACAATCACACATGAAGTCTTATTGATATTGCAAACGGTTTTTAAGTTGTTTTTAGCTATCTTACTTAGACTGTAAACTCGCTTTTAAACTAGTTTTCAACTAATTTATTGTTGTAAATAATACGTGTATTCAGCTGTTCAGTTATTATGCAGAGGGAAAATTAAATAATCTCTTTCGATTAGTGGCTATTATTTGCCAGAGTGGCAGAGAGGCAGGTAGTCCGGATTTCTGGTCTCGAAGGCTATTGCTATATTGACTGACGCCTTCGAGTCCAGAGTCCATCGTGATTTTTACGTTAGATTTCTCCGCACAGATTTTCTGCGCACGTTTGACGGCCTATAACTTCATTAATATTGAATGGTATATGAATTCAAACATACCGATTTGGAGTTTAACCATTTATCTGTCAATCTGTGAAGTTTATATGTCGCTATTGTATTAATATCCAAACTTTTGATTTTAATCAGACATATAAAAAGTGCAAAAAAATGTTGAGGTAGAAGTCCGAAACATTCGAAATGACCAAGTACGTGTTCACTAAGCTGGTCCCCCGCTGTCTACTGGCTCCATTATGTTCCACCACATTCGATAGACGAAAGACCGGTTTCCAGTCTACTACGTCACACGGGGTTCCCCAGGAATTTCTCAGATCTATGACGTATTTTGTGGGAACAACAAAACAGTTTTAACCCAAATTGCTGTAATAATTGATAAATAACTCGCTTATAAGAGGTGTTTCGGATACTTGTGTGGGCTGAGACCATTCAAAAATCATCCATGTATGTATTTCAGGTTTCCGCTTTTTTGTCAGTCCCTTAGAACATGAAATATCGCAAGGTAAAAGCACTTAGTCGGTCGTTCGGAATTTTTGTAACATAAAAATCACGATGGACTTGAGACGTAGCGAAGCACGATACATGTCCAAATGATGAAAAAGCTTCGTTCACGGTTCATTATTGAGACTAAGAGGCAGGGTGATTAACATTTTACATTACATTTACATACAGTTTGAAGCATCATAGATCCAATAAAGGTATCCCGTGGGAATGTTGAACAATTATTATAAACTGTTTGAAACTTAGGGCTTTCAGAAGTAGCCGGCAGAAATCCGCCGTCTAAAACCTCATGAGGTGCCGCTAGTCCAGATTTCTGGTCTCGAAGGCTATTGCTATATTGACTGATTCCCGGAAAAAAGCCCCTCGGAAAAAAGCCCCTTCCACCAATTTTTGCCAGTGCGGAAAAAAGCCCCTTCATCAATTTGCCAGTGCGGAAAAAAGCCCCTTCGTCGTTTTGCCAGAGCGGAAAAAAGCCCCTTCGTCGTTTTGCCAGTGCGGAAAAAAGCCCCTTCCACCAATTTTACCCGTGCGGAAAAAAGCCCCTTCTAAATGATTATTATACTTGGAGCGGTATGTCTATTATATAAATTTCCACACTATTGACAAACAAATCATATTCATTAAAAACATGCCTTTTCCAATCAACAAACATTGCGAAAAATGTTAAAGACCTTCATTTAAAGGCGGCCGGCCTAAAAAAGGCCGTATTAAGTTCAGGAGGACTGGGCCACGTTTCCCATCCGCCACATGGAACGTGCTCGACAGTACCCTGAGCGGCAAAGAACGTACAAACAACGTCTGTGAGGAGTGGAACAGTGGGTTCGCGAAGCTGGTGGGTCATGCTAATCCTTCCCTCTGGACAGCTGTTGTGTGTGTTCAACGGGACGCTACAATGGTAGAGGCCGATGTGCTCCGCTTTAGACAAGGAAAGACTGTGACAAAACATAAGAGAAGAAGACAACTCCACACGAAGACGCTGCAGACCCTTTGCCAGCAGTACAGCTCCGGAAGGAAGACAATGGGTGAGTTCCTAGATACTGTTGGACACAACATCCGTCTTCGGTGAAGAGACTACGAGTGACATTTTACAGTGATATTTTTTGATGTAATGTAGATATGTAAGATATTTTGAAATATGTTTCATCATTTGTAGTTTTGCTTGTCATAATAAATATAATACAATATGATAATTTTCGTTCACATGTTACTTTTTTGTGTCCCAGTCTGTTTGAAAAAAGTAAATTTACTCTATGGTTTCTAAGGGGATTTTTACCGCTCTAAACATAATCATTTGGAAGGGGCTTTTTTCCGCACTGGCAAATTGTCGAAGGGGCTTTTTTCCGCACTGGCAAAACGACGAAGGGGCTTTTTTCCGCACTGGCAAAACGACGAAGGGGCTTTTTTCCGCACTGGCAAATCGATGAAGGGGCTTTTTTCCGCACTGGCAAAATTGGTGGAAGGGGCTTTTTTCCGAGGGGCTTTTTTCCGGGCACCATATTGACTGACGCCTTCGAGTCCAGAGTCCATCGTGATTTTTACGTTAGATTTTTCCGCACAGATTTTCTGCGCACGTTTGACGGCCTATAACTTCATTAATATGCAATGGAATGTGAAATCAAACATACCGATTTGGAGCTCAACCATTTATCTTCCGATGTGTGATGTTTCAAGAATGTCACAATTGTATTAATATCCAAAACTTTGATTTAAATCACACACATAAAAAGTGCAAAAAAATGTGGAGGTAGAAGTCCGAAACATCCGAATAGCAACGAGCTACGTCACACGGTCCGAGAAGTAGGCCGACACTCAAATTCCACATATCACTGTAAATAATAGTGTACGCGTATAACCGTCTTAAAATATTTGTGAGCATTTGATAATATACTATGACTAAAATAATTTGATCCGTATTGTCTTTATTTGATTCTATATTTTTGTTCTTACTTTTTTGAAACGATGGATTTATTTGTGGAATTCGACTGTTGTTAAACATTTTGTCATAAAAACGGGAAGATATATTTGAGGAAAAGCCGTCTTTTTTTCTCTATAGTGAAACATGTATGGAAAGCTGAATTGGGCTTCTTTCAGACTTAGTGGACCACATTGGCTGATACTGGCGCAACTCTTAGGAATGATATGACCGTTTTTATATCTAAAACAATGAAGTACATATGAATCATTTGAAAAAAGAAATCATTACGGACTGTGCTTAAAAGGCTGGTTTACGAAAACACCTTTTCCTAATCTGTATGTGAAGAGAGATCAATCATTAATTATATAAAAGATAAATTTAGTACTTGTAACTCAATTTTGGATAAGACGCGTACATTTTCCCCATACTGTACTACGTAATACGATGACGTATGTTCTCGCGAGAATCTCGCCGCGGTCGTAAACAAAATCGAAGTCGAAAGCTAATTTTGAGCTTCATCGATGTTAATTGACAGATAACTCGCTTATAAGAGGTGAATCGGATACTCGTGTGGGCTGAGACGATTCAATTTTTTTTCATGTATGTATTTCTGCTTTCCATTTATTTGTCAGTCCTTTTGAATATGAAATATCGCAAGTTAAAAGAACACAGTCGGTCGATCGGAACTTTTGTAACATAAAAATCACGATAGACTTGAGACGTAGCGAAGCACGATAAATGTCCAAATGATGAAAAAAGCTTCGTTCACGGTTCATTATTGAGACTAGAGGTGCCGCCTACTAGGAACTGTTTCCAAAAAAAATCACGGAAGCAATAAAAATGGTACCATAGACTAACAAAGATTCATTGATATTGTCGTAATATGACAATAGGTGCTACTTAAATCGGGGAAAGCCTCACCTACTTTACATTTAGTTTTAATTGTTTTTTAAACGACATGGTAAACCAACCTTACGACCCCGGGCCCCGGTTTCACGAACATTCTTAAGTCCATTATTGTTCTTAACTCCATAACAGTCTTACTTACAAGTTACAGGCTTAAATTAACTGCCTTTATTTGTGTTGCGTTTCACGAAAAATAACAGGCATAATAACAGTCTTAGTAAAATTCTTAAATCTCTTTTTAAGACATCTATACCCAGGGATCAGGAAATCTCCGAATCCCAATCGGTCCGAGAGACGGCCGAAACCCTCTGATACCTCTTCGCCCCGCACCCCCCACCCCCTCCAAAAAAGACTATATTCTCTAAATCTTTCATGCATGGAACAATACATTATGTTTGATGTGATGTGAAAATAGGCCTTTTATTTGAAATCACATTAAAAACATCTTATTTTGTTTTAGAATTGTTGGTCTTATTAATTATTTTAGAAAGAAATGTCCAATCGGTTTAGAAGGTAGATAGAATGAGCTCTATTTGTTTTTGAACTCTATAAGACTCCCATTTGATGATTTGATTAATGACCAATTAAGTTGTTCAATGTCAATAAAACATGTAGTATTTGCAAAGAAAGCAAGAAATATTATCATATTCAACAAAATAATACTCCTTTAATATTCACAATCTACCATGCATCATTTAATACTGGACCGAATGTGGTAAATAATAATCGGTTTTCGTGGAACAAGTGTGTCACTTGTACTTCTCAATCAAGCGTGCCCAATTGTTTACATTGTTAATTCCCCTAATTTATGATCGCCTCGGGCATTTTTTGACATGGGGATATCAATTAGCGGATTAATCTCGGGACTGCGGAGATAAATGTACTGGTAAGTGTGTAGAATGTCACACCTGTCTGTGAAATCCGGACCGATTTTTATGATAAATCTCAATTTGCAATCGGTCCAGTACGACCAAAATCGGTCAAAAACCGATAAAACCGGCATTTTCCTGATCCCTGGCTATACCCCTGTCTTAACTATGATTAGCAGTCTTAAATATGGCCGATTAAGATATAAGAATTTAGTGTCTGTGATATTTTGTGCCCAAAGTATGACAAATATATTTTAAACACTATTTTTGTGTATTCACGACATAACAGAAATTTATAGGTTTAATGTCCAGTCAGAATAGAAGAATGCTAATAGATGTAGGTAAATATCTCTCAAAATCCGAAATTCAATTTAATTCTTCCAGGCAAATAACACTTATCACTGTATCTTAATGTATTGTTGTTTACATGTTGGCTTTACGTATTGTAAATGCATTATGCTAATAAAGAATATGTTATGTTAAGTTATGTATTGCAGTCAGTTGCAGACTCTCTAGAAACAAAGACGAATCGGCATATTCCCCTCCCACCTCTTCTGTCATCAAGAGAGAGAGAGAGGGAGAGAGAGAGAGTTTGGTCATACTTGATTACCAGTTTAAGTCAATGTGAAAATTATATTACTTACGAGAGTGAGTAAGAGAGAGAGAGAGACCCAGAGATAGAGAGACCCAGAGAGAGAGAGAGAGAGAGAGAGAGAGAGAGAGAGAGAGAGAGAGAGAGAGAGAGAGAGAGAGAGAGAGAGAGAGAGAGAGAGAGAGAGAGAGAGAGAGAGAGAGAGAGAGAGAGAGAGAGAGAGAGAGAGAGAGAGAGAGAGAGAGAGAGAGAGTGTTCCCCAGACACTTTAACAAAGTTAATGTACATACAAAACGATCCATTACATAATGTAACTTGAAACCTGGATCACTTAGTAAGCGCAAAATACATACAATCATTGCGAGCTGTACTGTATTTACATGCATGCAAAAATCTCGGGCAATTTTAACAGTTGTAAACAGTCGTGGAAATGGTGCAATTTTAACGGTTAGTTCAGTTACTTAAGCCTTTTAACATGTACACAAATTTTCACTTGTGTGCCAAATTTATTGAGGTGTATATTTTTTATGACTTTCTATAATTTTCTACTTTAGGCAACTGGAGCTACTGTGTATTTTAACATGTTTAATTTATGATACAACTACATACCGTGATCTGCGGGGTGCCCGTCGTTTTCAGACCTTTCTTGTGAGGCCTATATTTAATATGGGGTCTATATAAGAACATAAAATTAAATATATATAATGCTGCTTTGTTGGGTCTTTGTAATTATGGGGTCTTTGTAAGCAAACAGGAAGTGGTTTTACAGCCATTGTGAATTCAGCATGGATTCTGCAATATTTCAGAATGTGCATCTTATTATCTTAAGTTTTGTGTTGTTGACACTTATTGCTATTGGTTTATTAATATTATGTGTATACATGAGATGGAATGCTTTATTTTTGAGATGGAATAATGATCTTCAGTAAAGTGTAGTTTCTTTAGTGTGTATGTGGTAAGGAGTATGTTCTCATTAGAGAGGTCCAGTTATTTGCTAGGTTAGATTAGGTGTGCACACAATTTTTATCCTTCATCTGTGGTCATCAAGTGATGCAAACATCTTCTTAACCTATATAAACCTCACAAGTTCAAGCAGTTGTATATAAGTTTTATTGGGTATATAAAATACATTCTGTATTTTCATGTTTTATGGGGTATATATCATTACATATTTCACAGAGTGATTGTTAAAAAGGATCATATTGGCAGTGTATATAAATGAACATTACATATGTTACTAAATACGGCACACTGTAGCTGTTTATTAACCTCTAAATAATTACGGGTTTCAGGAAGTTCCGCCATTTTGAAAATGGATGATTGCAATGTAGGCATGTGCTTAAGAAGAAGTTTTTGAAAGAAATAATGAAATCACGAAATTGTGAAATCACGAAATCGTAAAGTTTTGGAGTGAAATCACGAAATCGTGAAATAGTGAAGTTTTGTTGACAAAATTCTCTCCAAAACTTTACAACTTCATGATTTCACAATTTCACTTCAAAATTTCTTAATTTCTCGATTTCATTCATTCGTGATTTAGCTATTTCTTTTCAGAATTTCATGATTTCACAATTTCACGATTCTTCCTTGTTTTCGAATCGTGAAATCATGTAGTTGAAATGTCACGATCAGTCTTTCATATGTTCATGGATAAAAGATTTCCGTATTATGACGGAATTCCGTATTTCCGATCTTCGTCAGGGCCGTTTTTCCAAATCGCATAAATTCGAGGAGAAAATTGAGGGGGGGTGGTAATTCTGCGTTAAATTTCACCATGACATTCCTGACGTCCAAGGACCGGCAGGTCAAATTGTTGTTGTTATCTTCACTAAACAGAGTAAATAAATAACGTCATCCCATTGGTTAAGAAAACAATGATAATTGCCGAATCAATCGAATTAATTTTGACAACCAATGGGATTACGTTATTTATTTACTCCCATTAGAAAAAGTAATGGCCGACTCCAAACGTCAAACAGTGAATATTTATTGTTAATATCGCAAATGTGAATTGTGTGTCCGATGCTCGATGTTGTAACCGCATCATATCGAAAGAGAATGGACATATCTTTCGAAGGTATGTGGCTTTTGGATATTTTCGGGAAGGAATTAGTGAAAATTTGCTAAAAACTACCGGTTTCGTGCATCCGTCCGTGGACGTCAGGAATGTCATGGTGAAATTTTACGCAGAATTTTGTGAAACTCTTTGCTGTTTCTGATTGCATTGACGGATTTTGATAAAACAAAAAGTGTTTTTGAAAAGAAAAATCATTCCTAGACACGATTCAGTAGATATTTTTGAGATCCTGTCAATTTTAAGGGACTTTTGGGTGATTAGTAACTTTCTCATCTTACAGTTACTGATTGTGAAAATAAATTGACATTGTGTAGATCAACTTTCTGCTTTTCTAACTTTTGAACCTTTGATTTGTAGTGTTGTCATCTATTTCACCTTCAAAATGTAGAGAATATTATCAGTGTTTAAGTATATTTAAAGGCCTCAGATTGCACTCCGATATGCTAAAATCCAGGAACTTCCGGGGGCCTCCGGCCCCCTGAACCCCCAGCCAGGGCGTTGCCCTGTACCCACCGGGGGCCCTGCGGCCCCCAGCTTGAAATTTCAGTATTTTCACTTTTCTGAACTTTTACCCATGTATGTTACCCCTGTCCATCCATAACACGGTTTATTAATGAAATTTATTTTCAGTCAATTTAAACAACTGCAAAATCTTTGGATTATAAACCGTCATACCATATTAAAGCTTGTAGTAGGTCCGATAGTGTATAGAAATGGCATTCATTTTAGCGGGGTACTCTATATATCCCGTACCTTTATAGAACCTCGCAGCAAGGGTTAATATTGAAATTGAGGACCCATAACTTACCACATATCTTAGTATACATAGACAACCCAGATCATGGTTTGATACAGATACCCCGTTTCTGACGATATTTCTGTTTATATATATATTATATATGTATATAGTTGGTTAGTCAGAAGACTGCTTGTGGAAAAAACATTATTTAATATATTCAGGAAATGAGACCAAGAAGA
This sequence comes from Dreissena polymorpha, assembly GCF_020536995.1. NCBI lineage: Eukaryota > Metazoa > Mollusca > Bivalvia > Myida > Dreissenidae > Dreissena > Dreissena polymorpha. The sequence continues at coordinate 102,000,345 of NC_068356.1, read as the reverse complement.
AAGAAACAGGAGAATGTGGCAGCAGACTGCATTGATTCAGGGGAGGACCTCAAAGATTTTGTTATTGAACATATACCACCAAAAGGTATTAAATTTTGATTTATGTTATCAATAAACTGGAACATATTTTAGACAAAACAAACTGTGTACATGTATATACATTGGCCACCATACATCTCTAGACAGGCCAAAAATCTTAACTATAATACATAGAAGACATGTCGTCTTCAAACTCATACATTTTCTATTTTGGCTGTTCAGACACTTGAAAATTGTTATCCAGAGAGTGTAGACAGAGAAATTAAAGTAAATTAAACTAAAGGGCTCTCACTACACTTGCAAATCAGGGAGAAGTTTTGTCAGATCATATAAGCAATGTTGAAACAAAATTGTAAAATATTTTAGCGACCAATCATGTGTTAATACAAAATGGCGGCCAGTGTAAACATCTGAGTATTTCCGTTCTCGCAGTCTCGTTCTGCCTTGTGAAGTTTTACGATATTTGTTCTATTTCTATATAGAAGTTGCGTATCCTTATAGTTTATAGGTCTTTGGTCAAAGTAAGTACCAAACTGAGTGTCAAAAAGTAAGTCAAGTTGTAGTAAAACCATGTGTAATATTTGCCTTTGAATTTGATTAAACTAGAGCAGTGTTCTTGGGTAAGTGATGTAGGGCTTTCATGGTCCTCTTGTTTATATAATTGTTTTTGTTTTTGTTTTGCTTGATAGGTCTTGGTGTTAGAACAACAATAAATAGAACAAAAGGAGATTTCTTAATGATTTATTCCCGGCGAACTGATAACAGAAAGAGAAGGGGAAGAACGTGAAGAACGTGAACCATCCGTGTTTAGATACTTCTTCCAATATAAAAGGAAAGGGTGGTGGTAAGTATGTTAGAAGTTGTAATAAAAATAACTTTTAAAGTTGAATAACGCAATATTCAGAACAAAAAAAGAAATTTAAAAAAAATATTCTACCAGTTAATATCTGCTAGAAAGTGATTGAAGTCAATTTTTTCCACAACATTTTGACCACTAGGATAATAATCTCCCAAATGTGCCAATTTGAGCACAGGTGATTGGAAGAATTCTTATTTTTAAAACAATTTTCATTTATATAGTATGGATGCTACTAGTGAATTAGATGTTGGGCCTCGGCTAGGTCGTCTGGTGAACCACGGTGGTAAAGGTAGAAATTGTGTTATGAAAACCCTGGAGTTCAACAAAAGGCCATATCTTTGCTTGTTTGCTGCTAAAGATATTCCACAAGGTGAAGAGTTACTGTATGATTACGGCATTAAGGATTTGCCTTGGGAGGTATGTACACTCAGAGCTTGTTACTCTTTTTTTCTCTTCTGAAGATGGAAGGATATATAGAAATGACCCACGATCTGAGATTCAGGCTCATACAACAGACTCACATTGAGAAAGTAGGCTCAGTTTGTTTCATTGTTTCATTTCTGTCGTTTCTAAGAAGCAAATTGAACACTTCTTTTTGTTTTATGCCATTTGTTTTCATAAACATTTATGATTTGAAATCTATTTACTTGACAGAAATTACTATTTATTTACAAAGTAAACATATCATTGTGCCCCACATAGTTCTATTACACAATAGAACACAAAATGTCATTTTTTTAGCTCAATTATTCGAAGAATAAGGAGAGCTATACTAGTCACCCGAGTGTAGGTGTCCACGTCGGCATAACCACTTATGTTAAAGTTTGCATGCCAAGTACCACCTCAGATGTTTTCAAAGTCCATTGACATATGGCTTTAAAGGGAGATGTGCAGGATTGATAAATGGAACAGATTTGTGAAAAGGGTCAGTTGAATATCATTATTTGAAGCTCAAATATTGATTTACACCCGAAATATTTCAAACCAATATTTTATCAAAAAAAGATATATAAATGGTGTTTTCTATCCTATGCGACGCGCATAGGTTAGCTATTTTTGTATTTCCCACGTAAAGCTGTGGTGGTTTTTGGATTGTCATGTGATCACTTCACCCAAAATACGCATTCGGTGTACCTTGCTGACTATCGACGTCGCCATTTGTTTCAAAATGCCTGGGCCACCATGAATAGTAAGCTCAGCGATGAGCTAAATATAGAATGATCACTAAATGTAGAATGTATTTTTGTATAGGGATTTCTTCAGCGGATTGTTTTCAGGTCCGGTAAAATTAATTGAAAACTTCCTCCTGGAGGGTTTGAAGTGTAGAGTTTAGTGAAAAGTACACATAAGTGTTACAAAAATCGATCTGTTCATGATTTTACAGAGAAAACCTGCTTGACCCGGCACATCTCCCTTTAAGCACAACTACATGAAATATGATTGTTGGAAACTACCTAGCATCCGCCTTTAGAACTGGCTAATAAAATTTTTATAAATTTACAGAGAAAAGCTGACACAGGTAAACACAGTTCATGCTGTTGAATGCATTGTTGCATGGTTTAAATCTTAGACAAAAAATGAAATATCCCATAATGTTGTAGGTATTGAGGTATGATAATTTCCTGCTGTATATTTACGCTGCTTAAAAGTAGGCACAAAATCAATATACCATTAAATAAAATCTCAAGATTAAGTTAAAGGTGATATTTTGCATATTTTGAATTATAGCTACATCATTGTTCTATATTCTAATTATCCTTTTCGGTTTTATTGAAAAAAAAATCATTGAATTTTGTTATGTTTCAAAAACGAGATAAGATGAAACCATTCAATAGTGTCTGTGAGTTTATTTTCAGTTCATGTTGAAAAAGTTTATTTATCCCCCCGCCAAAGGCAAGGGGTATATTAGAAATGCCCTTCGTCCGCCCGTCCAAACAATTTTATCCGGAGCATAACTCCAACAAAGTGCTCAGGGTGAGCTATTGTGACCGGCCTTTGTCCGTCGTCCGTTGTGCATCAAATTTTTTACTTAAACATCTCCTCTGAAACTGCTCATTGGATTTTGACCAAACTTCACAGGAATGGTCCGTAGGTGGTACCCTACCAAAGTTGTTCAGATAGTTCTGATTGGTTGCATAAATAGGTCACAGGGTCAAAAAATAGGTTTTCAAAATGCAATTTTCAAAAATCTGCTTGTCTAAAACTACAAGGCCCAGAGCTTTGATATTTGGTTTATAGCATCATCTAGAGGTTCTCTACCAAGATTGTTCAAAATATGCCCCTGGGGATAAAATTGACCCCGCCCTGGGGGTCACAATTTTACATTGAATTATATAAGGAAAACTTCAAACGAAAGTCTTCTTCTCTTGACCGCTAATAGGAATTTGTCCAAACTCAAAAGAATGATCCCTGGGTGGTCCCCTAGCAGAATTGTTCAAATGGTTCTGACTGGTTGCATAAGTAGGTCACGGGGTCAAAGATTAGGTTTTCAAAATTCAATTTTAAAAAATCTTCTTGTCTGAAACTACAAGTCCCAGAGCTTTCATATTAATTCGATGTATAACATCATCTAGAGGTCCTCTACCAATATTTGGTGGACAACATTAGTGGTCCTCTGTAAATGGCTCCACTGTGACCTTTGACCTTTTCCTAAGGTGAGCGACCCAGGGCCCTTTGGGCCCTATTGTTAATATTTATGTGGATACATTGCAGTGCTCATGCTGTCTGTTGACATTGTCACCATTTGCGATAATTTTATAAAAAAAATATTTAAGAATTGGTGGCCGCTACTGACAATCTGGAGAACATGCTGGAGGCCCAGACTACAGACAATCTGAAGAACATGAAGGAGGCCCAGACTACAGACAATCTGGACAACACGCTGGAGGCCCAGACTACAGATAATCTGGAGAACATGCTGGAGGCCCAGACTACAGACAATCTGGAGAACATGCAGGAGGCCCAGACTACAGATAATCTGGACGAAATGCTGGAGGCCCAGACTACAGATAATCTGGAGAACATGCAGGAGGCCCAGACTACAGACAATCTGGAGAACACACTGGAGGCCCAGACTACAGACAATCTGGAGAACATGCTGGAGGCAGAGGCTACAGACAATCTGGAGAACATGCAGGAGGCCCAGACTACAGATAATCTGGACGAAATGCTGGAGGCCCAGACTACAGATAATCTGGAGAACATGCAGGAGGCCCAGACTACAGACAATCTGGACAACACACTGGAGGCCCAGACTACAGACAATCTGGAGAACATGCTGGAGGCAGAGGCTACAGACAATCTGGAGAACATGCAGGAGGCCCAGACTACAGATAATCTGGACGAAATGCTGGAAGCCCAGACTACAGATAATCTGGAGAACATGAAGGAGGCCCAGACTACAGATAATCTGGAGAACATGCTGGAGGGCCAGACTACAGATATTCTGGAGAACATGCTGGAGACCCAGACTACAGATAATCTGGAGAACATGCTGGAGGCCCAGACTACAGACAATCTGGAGAACATACAGGAGGCCCAGACTACAGATAATCTGGAGAACCCGCTGGAGACCCAGACTACATATAATCTGGAGAACATGCTGGAGGCCCAGACTACAGACAATCTGGAGAACATGCTGGAGGCCCAGACTACAGACAATCTGGAGTTAATTCTGGAGGCCCAGACTACAGACAATCTGGAAAACGTGCGGGATGCCCAGACTATAGACAATCTGGAGAACATGCTGGAGACCCAGACTACAGACAATCTGGAGAACATGCTGGAGATCCAGACTACAGACAATCTGGACGAAATGCTGGAGATCCAGACTACAGACAATCTGGACGAAATGCTGGAGGTCCAGACTAAAGACAATCTGGAGAACACGCTGGAGGCTCAGACTACAGACAATCTGGAGAACATACTGGAGGCCCAGACTACAGACAATCTGGACGAAATGCTGGAGGCCCAGACTACAGATAATCTGGAGAACATGCTGGAGGCCCAGACTACAGATAATCTGGGCAACATGCTGGAGGCCCAGACTACAGATAATCTGGGCAACATGCTGAAGACACAGATTATGACTGAGGAGCAGGTACACCCCAGCAAGATACAGGACCAGATCTCCGGTAATAATGTAAGTGTGCAGTTAAGTTAGCCGTGTACTGCAAAAAATACCTTTTTATATATATAAACAGCATTGTCATAGGTCTACATACATATATAGGCTCAGGGATCATTTTGAGGCGCGATTTCCGCGATATCTTGCACAAAAATGACAGATCTCGCACACAAATTGACTTAATGAGAGAAAATCTCGCACTCAAATCTGCAGCAGTAAAAATTGTAGATTCGCGTCCGAAAAGCAATCGTACCAAGTCATAGACTGATTCAGCAAAACAAGCAACGCTCCTGAAATGTTTCCATTTAACGAACGACTATCGTGTATCGCTTATTCTGGTTTTGGTTGTAGCTTTCCGGAAATGACAAAGAAATGCGTGCGCACATCACCCACCTTTGCAGATCATTGACTTGAAGCGTGCTTGTAACAACGTCGTTCATTGATCAAGAGAGGCTATTTATGTCAACTTCCGGTTGAGGAATACCCTGTCACGTGACTGTGTATTGCGCAACCAAACATCAGGGAATTCCCTTATTTTTAATTATGATGTACACAATCACTTGACGGTGATACCGAAAATAAAGTCGATAAATACACGCAGACGATGGGTTCAACCAAAATATTAGATAGCATGATACAGAACGGTAACATTCGTTTGATTGACTATTTAAGTGATAGGAATACCTATATTGATGATGGTTAGGTTGAATCATGCACACATTTATTTGAAACAAGGTCAAGTCTTTATTTGATTATGTTTCTTATTGATAGTGAGTTTTCTTATCATATTCATAGTGCCTGCGAAGCTATATGAAGTCTAATTTTGTAAATATGTGTGTGTAGTACTGTAATTTGTAACAGTTTATGTACAACATCGTGATTATTTTCACACATTTTAATTCATTAATCAAATTGTGTGTTCATTATCTGTCTTCTGATATATGGTAAAGATGAGTAAAATGTTTCCCCGAAAAAAACTTTACCACTCACTTTTTTTCTCCAATACAACAAGCCCAACGTCTTCCCCAAAATCAGCTTATTAACAAACTGTTCTTTTATTTTTATAGAATATATTCAAATAATGAAATTGTATGGTTTTCATAAAATCTCTCATCAACATTTAAAATCTCTCACCAAAATTTGACAAATGAGAGAAATACTCTCACTGAAAACTTGGGCCAAAATGGTCCCTGTAGGCTACTTAAATTATTCATTAGCCTGGCCCTGATGAGCTTGTATACAACATGTATTTCATTATTATGCATGCTGATCAGGACGAACATATCAGAAAGCATTTGCATTTGGTGCTGTTGTCAAGATTAAAGCAAGTTCATGTAATACAAATTGTTATTAATGTACATATATAGGAGGTGAACTCCTATTAAATGAATAAAAAGAGCTTATTAGTCACTTTTTAAACACAGTTTTATTGCCAAATATTCAACTTAATGCATGTGCGCGTGTGTGTTCGAACTTTTGTGGCCATCATAAAAAAAAACTGTTATTTACGTTGTAATTTCCATTATATTATTTATTCTTAAATTTTTGTCGAAAGCTTGTTGACAGCCTGCATTTGTACAAAATTAAATCTGACAGAGTAAGTGTAAGATCTAAATGAACAAATCCCAGATAAATACGCAGTTTTGCCCATTTTAGGCCCTGATGAAGGAGATGGCTGTGCGACTTACCAGCCTTAAGTCTATACAGACAGCTGCAGAGGAGCTGATCAAACAAGCCACTGATTTGCAGGATGGTGATGCGAAAGGTTGGTGCCAGGTTTTTAACTTGTGATACAGTGTTGCAAATGTAGCTAGACATGAGGATAGAGACAGGGAGTTTCTACATGTGTACTTGTATAACCTGCAATCTATAACTAATCAATCAGAAATATCTGCAAATTGATATGGTCTATGTCACGCATCAAAACTAACATTGTGGACGATGAGATCAAGGTGGATCATGATCAGTTTGTGCATCTACATTGTTGGGTCAGAGTCCACATTTGTCACTATTAGGTCATTGATGCCTATCAGATGTCTAATGAAGCATTTCAGAGACTTCCAGAGAATGGTGTGGGCCCTTATAAGTAACCAGACTGTATGGATGCACAGGCTGATCTTGGTCAACACTAGTCGCTGAAGCAATGTTGGTTTTATCAAAACTTGCCTTATATAAATATGAATCCAACAGGTTGCCCTTATCACATTGCACATCACAATTATTGGGCTAATGCTTATTGCAGATATTCCTCATGGCACCAACAAGTTCTGGGATGAACTGCAACAGTTGACACATACGCTGAAGCACATGTCTGACAGGCTTGGCAATCAGGAGCCCACGGTGGAGCCCACGGTGGAGCCCAGCCTCATCCGGGAACAGCAGGAAACACTAGAGGTGAGTGTCCAGTGCTGGCACTGTAGACTCATATATTTTTGTGTTGGTTTAATTTACATGCTCCGATAATTGCACACATTTAAAACCAGAGCTAACATTTAACCTGCGCTTTGTATTTTTATGTGGTAAAGGTAAGTGTCTGTGTATGCATGCGTCCTGTAAAAGTTTGTCCAGAGCATATCTGCAAAAATATTAACATGATTCAAGTCAAACTTGGAGTATAAGTAGTTGGTAATTAGAAGGTGAGCACCTGGCCTTTCATGTTTCAGTAAAATGATCCTTTGGCAGGGGAAATGGGTGTTTGTGACCTTTTTATGCCCCCGGTAGGGTGGCATATAGTGATCGCACTGTCCGTCTGTCTGTCCTTCCGTCACACTTTGCGTTTAGGTTTCGAAAAATGCTCATAACTTCTATGTCCCTTGAGATATAACCTTCATATTTGGTATGCATGTGTATATGGACAAGGCCTTTCCATGCGCACAAAAATTTGACCCCTGTGACCTTGACCTTGAAGTAAGGGTCTGCGTTTAGGTTTCAAAATCTGCGTTTAGGTTTCGAAAATGCTCATAACTTCTATGTCCCTTGAGATATAACCTTCATATTTGGTATGCATGTGTATATGGACAAGGCCTTTCCATACGCACAAAAATTTTGACCCCTGTGACCTTGACCTTGAAGTAAGGGTCTGCGTTTAGGTTTCAAAATCTGCGTTAGGTTTCGAAAAATGCTCATAACTTCTATGTCCCTTGAGATATAACCTTCATATTTTGTATGCATGTGTATATGGACAAGGCTTTTCTATGTGCACAAAAATTTTGACCCCTGTGACCTTGACCTTGATGTAAGGGTCTGCGTTTAGGTTTCAAACCTGCGATTAGGTTTCGAAAAATGCTCATTACTTCTATGTCCCTTGAGTTATAACCTTCATATTTGGTATGCATGTGTATATGGACAAGGCCTTTCCATACGGACACAAATTTTGACCCTGTGACCTTGACCTTGAAGTAAGGGTCTGCGTTTAGGTTTCAAAATCTGCGTTTAGGTTTCGAAAAATGCTCATACTTCTATGTCCCTTGAGATATAACCTTCATATTTGGTATGCATGTGTATATGGACAAGGCCTTTCCATGCGCAAATTTTTTTTGACCTCTGTGACCTTGACCTTGAAGTAAGGGTCTGCGTTTAGGTTTCAAAATCTGCGTTTAGGTTTCGAAAAATGCTCATAACTTCTATGTCCCTTGAGATATACCTTCATATTTGGTATGCATGTGTACATGGACAAGGCCTTTCCATACACACAAAAATTTGACCCCTGTGACCTTGACCTTGAAGTAAGGGTCTGCGTTTAGGTTTCAAAATCTGCATTTAGGTTCGAAAAAATGCTCAAAGACATAACTTCTATGTCCCTTGAGATATAACCTTCATATTTGGAATGCATGTGTATATGGACAAGGCCTTTCCATACGCACACAAATTTGACCGTCTGTCTGTCTGTGTGTCTGTCCAAAAACTTTAACATTGGTCATAACTTTTGCAATATTGAAGATAGCAACTTGATATTTGGCATGCATGTGTATCTCATGAAGCTGCACATTTTGAGTGGTGAAAGTTCAAGGTAATCCTTCAAGGTCAAATGTAAAAAAAAAAATAAAAAAAATCCATGTGCATCTCATGGAGCTGCACACATTTTGAGTGGTGAAAGGTCAAGGTCATCCTTCAAGGTCAAAGGTCTTTTTTTTTTTTTTTTCCAAGTGGCGCAGTAGGGGGGCATTGTGTTTCTGACAAACACATCTCTTGTGATACCTGATATGCTGTAAACATTGATAGCTTACAGCCAACATGCATGTAATGACTGTGCATGTATACTGGAGTTTATATCATAATAATCGTTTTTTTTATGCTAACCAAGATATATTGAAAATTTGTATGGTAAAGACATTCTTGAAATATGAAGTCTTACTAACCCTAAATAAGTTTCAGATATTATTATTCAAGAAGTAACTAAATAAAATAAAAACAAAATATTCTTGCCCCAGAATTTAGTGTTATATGGTGCATTATTATTTGAGCTCACACCTTCATTGTATTAATTAATATTTCCCATGGCGATGCATCTTAATGATTATATACCTCTTTTTGTATTGACTATCCTAATCAGATCTCCAGTGTGAAGAAGTGATCAATGTTGATAACAATGATGAAGATGATGATGAGGTGATAGTGAGGAAATCGCAGCTCAAGAAAAAAGGAAAGAAGAAACCTAAACTGTTTGATTTAGGTACGCTGCAGTTTATAATTAAAATGTTATAGTAGATACTAGATGTTTTACATATAAATTATGCCCCCTTCAAAGAAGCGAGGATATATGTCTTTGCTGCTAGCATTTGTCTGTCGGTCAGACCAAGACCTCTGGTTTGTGCACAATATCTAGAGAATGCTTCGAACTGCAACCATGCAAACTGGTATGATGGTTACTTGGGAGAAAAGGAAGACGTCTATCAATTTTGAGGTCACCAGGTCAAGGTCACAGGGGTTTGTCACTGTTAATCTGTTTCCGCTAGATATCTTGAGAATTCTTTGACCTAAGAACATGAAAATTGGTACTATTTATTTTGAGGTGAATGTGAAGGTCAAGCGGTCTTATTACAGGTAATTTGTTATAGTGCTAGTTTATTATCTTTGATCTGGGATCATGCAAATTGGTAAAGTGGTTACATGGAAGGAAAAGAAGACGCATTTTGTTTTTGAGGTCAAAGGTAAAGGTAAAATGAGCTTGTATCTAGATTTCTAGATGACATCTAGCGAATGCTTTGACCTACAATTATCTTAATTGGTATGCTGGTTTACATGGGTGAAAAAGTGATATTTTGACATCAACATGTCAAAGGTCAACATCAAAAGGGCTGTTAACAGGAAATTTGTTTCCACACAATAACTTCAGAAATGATTTGACCTATGATTATGCAAATTAATGTCATGGTTACTTTGGTGGAAAGTATGATACCTATTAAATTGAGGTCATCAGGTCAAAGGTCAAAGTTATAGATGCTTTAATCATGAAATTGGTTTCCGCACAATACAAACATCTCTTGTTAATGATTGAATATCACTACTCAAGTAGCTATGAGCAGTTAAGAAATCTTCATCTATTTATAAAAAAAATGAGTTACCAGTGTTTTGTGACATGATTTAAAGTATTTCTGTTTCAAATGAAATTCAATACATGCAGAGCATCATGGTAGGAACCAAGTAATAGAAATAAGATCTATGTATTTATAGAATGGTATTTCTCCTTTTAGATGAGGATGAAGATCCAATTCCAAAGAAAGAAGAGAAGGAAATCCAGAAAGATTGTCCA